>NC_082697.1:85806553-86167178 GCF_949987515.2 Delphinus delphis
AAGTCCGAGACTGCACTGTCTGCCGGGTTGGTTTCTCCTGAAGCACCATTCCTTGGCTTATAGACAACTGTCTCCCGGCCCCACCCCCATCTTTATGTGGTCGGTCCTCCGTGTGCATCTAGGTCCTAATCTCCTCTTCCTATAAGGACACAGTCAGATTAGATTAGGGTCCATCCTTACAATCTCGTTTTACCTTAATTACCTCTTTAGAGACCCCATTCTCCAAACACAGTCATGTTCCAAGGTCCTGGGGTCAGGTCTTCAACACGTGAATTCATGGGGGACACAGTTCAGACCATAATGGAGTGTATGTGGAGCCCCAGTGACCCTCCAGCCAGCCACCAGCTTGTCTCACCAGATGCCCAAGAGCTGAACCTGCCCTCCCTGCTCCCACCCTCCCCCATTCCTAGTGCTTTCTGCACACAGTAGCCAGAGTGAGGGATGTTCTTAAAACATCTATCAGATCATGACGTTCCTCCAGGCCTTTGGTGGCTTTCCATTGTGTTTTGAATAAATACAGACTCTCCAGCAGGGTCCCAGAGCAGCCCCTGCCTCATTCTCCTGCTCTGATCTCCATTCACTGTGCTCAGGACACCTGCGCTCTGTGTCTTCCCCTTGATCCCCTGGGCCTTTTCTTCTTTGCCTCAGGGATTTGCATGGACTGTTCCTTCTGCCAGGAGACACTTGTCTCTGCTTGTCATCTAATGAGCTCACTCCTACTCACCCTTGGAGTCTCCATTTAAATATCACTTCTGCAGGAAAGCCCTCCGAACCTCCCTCCTCCTGATTGAAAGAAGCCCTTCCACTCCCTGGCATGGGACAGCCACTCCATAGAGATTGCTCAACAGAAGAGAAAATGAATAACTAACATACGACCCAGCAATTCCACTCCTAGGCATATATCCGAAAAAAACAAACACTCTAATTTGAAAAGACACATGCACCCCCAATGTTCATAGCAGCACTGTTTACAATAGCCAAGACATGGAAGCAACCTAAATGTCTATCGACAGATGAATGGATAAAGATGTGGTACATATATACAATGGAATACTACTCAGCCCTAAAAAAGAATGAAATTTTGCCATTTACAGCAACAGGGGTAGACTTGGAGGGCGTTATGCTAAGTGAAATAAGTCAGACAGAGAAAGACAAATACTGTATGATATCGCTTATATGTGGAATCTAAAAAATACAAAACTAGTGAATAAAACAAAAAAGAAGCAGATTCACAGACATAGAGAACAAAATAGGGGTTACCGGGGAAAAGGGAAAGGGGTAGGGGAAAAAAGGGTTATTATGGGATTATGTGAAATAGTGTGTGAAACTTTTGAAAACTGTGAAGCTCTATAGAAGTTAAAGAATCTTTCAATTTGAAAAAAAAAAGAATGAATGAGCAAGTAAGTGAGCAAACAAACATATCCAAACACAGTATGGTAACTCCAACCCCTCCAGTGAAAGTTGCAGTGTCGACCACGGGTTCGTGATCTCAGCCTTGGTGCCGAGGAAACACCCACACCCACGGGGAACTAGGGGTGTTCTCACCCTTGCCCACCCAGAGGGGCCTGCCAGGAAGCAGTCACCTCTCTCACTTCTTATCCCCACAGCCCACGGCAAGTGAACATCCACAGCTATGAGAGTTTGGGCTCTCTCTGGCCCATGACCCTCCCACCCAAACTTCTGTCCCACTGGAAATATCAAATTATAAATTTAAACCAAGAGAGTGAAGCTGAGAAGTGTTTCAAGTGGCAGTGAGGGTCCCTGTTAGATTCTCCCCGATTTCTTTCTCTTGGATTAATACTATCCAAAAACCTATTCAAGCCAGTCACTCCTTCCACCTTGGAATGACGGTTGTGAGTTAACAGACAACCATCAAAGAACGTTAACAACTTTGTTCAGACTCCAGCAAGTGTAATTGTTAGTGAAATGTGAGAACAACATGGGTAAATGGTTCCCTGAAAGAGTGAATCTCGTTCCCTGGTAAACGACACGGTCAGAGATGGGGTCCTCACCCTGAGATGAGGTGAGACTCGTTTCCTGGGACGCTGATTCCAGGAAGCATTGCGGAAGGGAGGTGTGGTCCACGGCCCCGACAAGACACCCAAGTCCTAACCCCTGAGACCGGTACAGCAATAGGGGACTTTGAAGATGTGGTTAAGGCTCTTGACGCAAGGAGATTGTCCTGGGTCACGTGGGTGGGCCCTTATACAGCCACGTGTCCTTATGGTACCGGACGCACAGCGAGGCCAAACACCGCCAAAACGCCAGAATTTGGAGCACAGAAAGGTTTATTGCAGGGCCGTGAAGGAGATGGGTGGCTCATGCCTTAAAAACCCCAAACTCCCTGGAAGCTTTCCCCAAAGCCCTTTTACAGGAACGGTGAGGGAGGGGCGTGGTTCGTTGGTGCAAACTTCTTGGTGTGGGACCCTCTGTTCTTGAGGTCCGGTCATGGTCAGGTCACCATGTTCCTGTAACCCTCCACCAAAATAAATGTTATTCTCTGTTCTGACAAGAAAAGGGTAGGTCCCAAGGCACAACTTTCATCCTTTGAGGTCCAGGCCTGGCTGAGAGAAGGGGGTCCCTGCGGGGGGAGGGGGGGCGTGGGGGGGAGGGTTACCCTGCCCCAGAGCGTTCGTCCAGCACCCAGTCTGGGTCCTCCCGCCAGTGCCCAGGCCTGGCTGAAGAGGCAGATCTCAGTTGGTGGCTCCCTTCAGGGCCGGGTCCCCAGACCCTGCCCAGCCGTCCTCGCTGAGGGAGCCAGGCACCCAGGACCCAGCCGGCCCTCAGGCTGCCTAAACGGTGGGGGCCGGGTCCCCCAGACTGTGTCCCACGCAAACTGACTCTGCCATTAGGTCGCAGAGGCAGGGATGGGGGAGAGGGTCACCGCTGCCTCAGGGTCTGGGCCGGGCCAGGGGGTGGTCCTGGTCAGGGCTCTGGAGCTCTGCAGGACACAACCCCAGCCTGTTCGCTGGGCCCCCAGCTCACCTGCCAGCCCGAGGCCGGGGAGCTGGAGGGCCCCGGGGAGAAGACCAGGGTCTTCCTCTTACCTCACTCTCCACCTGACGACCACCACTCTACCGACCTTTGGCTCAGTGCCCCTGGGACGGTGGCAGCTTGACAGTCGCTCACTAGGGGGCGAGGCCCACTGCAGCGCCGACCAATGGCTGAGCAGGACCTCTGACTCCCTCTAAGCGTCAGGCATTAATGGGCTCCGGGTAACCGTTGCCTGGTAACGGGGTGAGGTGGGGGCGGCGGTAAGGGCGCGCTGCAATGGCCGAGGGCTAAGGGCCGCGCACTGCAGCGCTCTATTACACTTACAGGAGGGAGGTAGAGATCTGACTACGGAAGAGAAGGCCTTGTGGAGACAGAGGCAGAGATTGGAGTGATGTGGCCATAAGTCAAGGAATGCCGAGGATGCTGACAGCCACCAGAAACTGGAAGAGGCAAGGAACTGAGTGTCTCCTAGAGACCCTGGACGGAGCATAGCCCCACCAACGCTTGGTTTCAAATCCAAGATACTGATTTCAGTCGTCTGGCCCCCAGAACTGTGAGAAAACAGTGTCTGTTGTTTTTCAGTCATCAAGTCTGTGGCCATCTGTTATGGAAACCACAGGAAACCAATATAGGAAGAAAACCAATACTGTGCATGTCACCACGCAGCTTACTGCTGTGGGCAACTGGGGCTCAGTCCTGCAGGGCCAGCGGAACCCTCTGTGGATCCCGTCCCAGCTGGGGGATGAGGAACTGGGTAATTGATTCAGTCTCATCAGTCATTGGTTAGAAGGCATTCCGGGAGGCTCCACTCTCTGTCCCAGGTGCAAACCAAGCAGGGGTCAGCAGCCAGAGAGAGCTCTCAGAAAGAACTATAGCTGCTGCAGTTACAAGCCAGTGGTGGGTCAGTGTGCATAGAAATGAGGACTGTCAAGGGCATGTGGGCAAGGCCCCGACAATGTCTACTACATGTACGAAAATAAACAAAAAACTCAAAAGGGAAAGCCCAAGCTAGGGCACAATGTTGGACATGCACTAAGACCTTTTCCAGTGACTACATTTCCACTGAATACCAACCCATAGCTCCAATGTTACCTATTAAAACAGCCTGGAATAGCAAGAAGAACTAACACTGGTTGAGTGTTTGCCTTGATCAGACACTTGTGTCCATCTTTCCACTTACTGGCCATCACTCTGTATAGAGCACTAGGTCAGTCTAAGGCTGCTGTAACAAATTGCCACAAACTGGGGGGCCTAAGACATCAGAAGAATATTGTCTCCCAGTTCTGGAGACCAGAGGTCTGAGATCAAGCCATGCCCCTCTACCACAGCTCCTGTGGTCGCCGGCGATCCTTGGTGTTCCTTAGCTTGTAGACACAGCACTCCAGTCTCTGCTTCCATCTTCACGTGGCCTTCCCCGGGGTGCCAGGGTCTGCCTCTCTGTATCCTCTCCTCTTCTTATAGGGACACTCATCCTTGGATTTAGGGTCCACCCCAAACGCAGATGATCTCATCTCCAGATCCTTAACTAACTACATCCGCAAAGACCCTATTTCCAAAGAGGGCCGCATTCTGAGGTTCCAGTGGACATGAGTTTAGGGGGGACACCATTTGACCCACTATAAGTAGTTGTAGCAGTGGCATTTTTACAAATGAGGGAATTGAGTTTGCCTCAGATCACAGAGTTTGTGTGTGGAACACGGATGATTTCAGCACAGGTGTTTAGGACATCAAGTGCTTGAAGTCTCACTGGATCTTCTATATGGAGGCTGCAGAGCTGTGGGAAGCTCTGAGAAAACGTTCCCAGCAAGATTGGCCAGAGGTGGACCAGGCACAATTCAGGCTCAATCAATATTAGTTGCACAACTGAAATGAATATTCCAAAAGGACCCCAAATTCCAGGTTCTAAACATAAATAGTGCGTTTCTCTTTCATGTCTACCAGATGGGGACTTTTGCCCTGGAAAACTGGTTGCGGGAGGGTGGGCCATGATCTGGCCGGGTTCAATGGTCCATAGTTTGTGCTTCTGTCTACTGCTGTTGTCCTTGGCATTAGAAAGACCCTCAGCCACAATCAATTTTGTACTTTATTGCCTTTTTACCTGGTTCTCAAAGAGTTTCAGGTACACTGGAGCATCTTTTATCCTTAATGATCTGTCCTCCCGAAATTTAGTTTTGGACACCAATGAGTAAACAAAAGAAGCCAAACCCAGCTTGATGCCAATAACTTTGAACCAAACAAACTGGGTCTTCTTTCTCATTTCTTTGCTGCTTACAGGGCTTTAAAGACCTTATGAGCCATTAATTTTTGGGGGCTTGTGGAAGTATTTATGCAGAGCCATTAAGTAGTGCAAACTGTGGAGGGAGGTTAGGATTCTTTAAGAATCTGGCCTCTGACCCTCACTGCCCATCTTCTCTTAAAAGGGAAACACAGTCAGGACTTCCAGCTCTGGGGCTGCCAGTTCATTATAGCCTGGTTTTCAATCCCCAGGCAATCATTTTCCACCCTTATCCTCACTGTGATCAAAAACAGAAAACAAAACAGAAGGGCAGAAGATTTTCTAAGGGGAAAAGCTGGGACCCCGAGTAATGAATTAGTCACACCCTAAAAAGTGATTTTTTCACCCAGAAATGTCAAGTTCTCATCTAAATTGTATCCTCTTAGCCACAGTACAAGGAGGAAACACATGACAATGCAATTCTGACACAAACTATGGGGAATTGGGTCAAATTTTACAGGTTAAGACAGTCCTCACTGTAGGCACTGCAAGCTCAGGAGTCCCCAGGCCACCTGCACTTCTGACCATCTGGCTACAGATTCAGGGCCCCCACTGTTCCCTCGGGTTTGGTAATTCACTAGAATGACTCCAAGAACTCAGGAAAGTGCTGTACCAACTATTACTATTTTTTTATAAAGGACACAAATTAGGACCAACCAAAAGAAGAGACCCATAGGATGATGACTGGGAAAACCCCAAAGGCAAGATTCTATGTCCTCAGACACTTCACACTCCCCAAACAGAGATGTCTGATTACCAACTAATAGGGCAATGAGCTTCAGTGTCCAGAGTTTTTACTGGAGTTTCACTACACAGGCATTATTGTTTGATTCATTGGTTACATGATTTAACTCAATTTCCAGCTGGCTCAGTGCCCCAACCCTCTAATCACATGGTTGGTTCTCCTGGTGTGGCAGGTCCCCATCCTGCATCATCTTTCTAGCATAAACTCAGGTGTGGTCTGAGGGGCCCACCATGAACAACAGACACTCCTGTCACTTGGGAGGTTCCAAAGGTTTAGAAGCCCCCTCCCAGGAACTGGAGACAACCAAACTTGTTCTTACACAACACAATACAATTGGTGGGGCCCAAATTAAGAAAGTATTCTCTCTCCTCTTGAGCTGATAAAAGTCTGTTGTCACTGGGTCCGTTTTCCATCACCTAAAGAGAAGGGATTCTTGCTTGCTGGAATCCGATCTACAGGACAGCCTGGGAAGGGGGGAAAAGGGGCCCAAGGGCCAGGGCTTGGGAAAGAGTTGTTGGGGGGAGGACGAGTGGATGGTGGGAGCAGCTGGGGACTGGGGGCAGTGGCAGGGGCTGTAAGGAGAGCTCGCGATGGTTTTAGGTTGGACTCCCTGTAATATGTTTGGAGAAACATGACGTAGGAATGAAATTCATTTGGATTTCTTTTGACTGTGGACCCGTGCTTTTAAATGTCTTCTCTCTGCAAAGATTGAGCTGCGAGGTTCATCCCCCTGGGATGAATCATGATTTTATGCACATATAGATTTTCTCCTCCTGATGGTGCACTTTTCCTCTTTCACATGCCATCCTCACAAATGGAGCCAGTTCAAATTCAGCCTGTGCTTCGACCTTCAGGTACAAGCAGGAAAGGTGTGAGCTAGGCCCAGTGGGAGCCCAAAGATGAAAAGACAAGGCCCTGGGCCTAGGGGCCAGAAGTTTGGTCATGGATGTTATCTGCGCTTTTTCCTATATGACTCGGTTCCTCCTGGTGCTGGGTACAGGGCACAGAGTGGGAGGGACAGTGGGAATGTCCGGTTCTACTACGAGTCTGTGGCCATGGGCTAACGACTGAGCCTCTTTCAGTCAGCACTGACTTCCTGATCTGCCAAATGGGGACTGACTCACTCTGAGAATCAGGTAAACACAGCCAGCATCCTCCCCTGGGACCCAACTGATTTAGTGAGCACCTACAGGCTCCCCTTAGCTATCCCTGCATCTCTGTGCCCAAGGGATGTTTTCCAGACAGTCCAAGAGCTGTTATATAAAGAACAGTGGGAATTCCCCAGCGGTCCAGTGGTTAAGACTCTGCGCTTTTATTGCCAACTGTGCGGGTTCAATCCCTGGTTGGGGAACTAAGATCCCACAAGCCATGTGGTGAAGCCAAAAATAACAAAAAATAAAAACATCAAGGACAGCTCCATCGTCCCCAGGTGAGATTATCCTGATGCCATGGAAGTCATCCCCATGGCGTCGACATCCTCTTGTTCCCAGTGGTAACTTGCTCATCAGATACCCTGTGCTCACTGCCTTCCCTTCCTGGCCTCATTTTCCCTCACCCCTACCAGTGTTTCCTGGGACCACCTCCCCAATAAACCACTTACACAGAAATCCTCATGTCAATGTCAGCTTCTGGGGAAGCCCAAACCAAGAGGCAAAGTTATCCTGAGGATTAACTGAGGTTCTATATAAAGAGCTCACACAGTGCTGACACGTAGGAAGGTGCAGTAAATATCAGGTGTAATCATAACCTTTGGGTGGGTGGGATTTGGAGGGGAGATTGGCCATGGAGAGCATTGGAGGTGGTCCAGGTGGAAAGGAGGTGGTGGACAGAGTCACCAAAGGGTGGTGCTGGGGCAGGAGAAAGAGCGCCACCTAGGGGTAGGAGAAAGAGGCGCCAGAAGAGTAGAAGGGTTGGCCAACATCACCCGCCCCGGAAGAGAGAGCTTTATACTCCTCAAGTTCTCATTCTCAGCAGGAATGAACTTAATTTCTCGGGGTCTATGCCCCTGCTGCCCAGGTTCTGTGCAGCTCTGTCCTTCTGGTGGAAAGGTGGGTCTATCATTGTTCTCACGCCCACAGTGCAGGTAGGAAAGGTGGACTCCTTCACCTAGACTGCACTTTTTTCCTTTTTTAAAATTATTATTGTTATTTATATCACTTAGGGCATAAAGCTTAATTAGCGTCAGAGCAACATGTTATATTTATAAACCGCCTTTCATCTGATACTTGTCTGACACTCACCAAAGGCTCTGAAACTTTAAAGAAGCCACACAAATGGGGGCTTGACTCCACCCTCATGTCAAAGGCCAGCACTGGGCTCAGGAGGGAAACGCATCACAGGCTTACTCACCATCCCCACCGACTTCTCACAACAGACCAGTGAGGTAGGACTTACGATCCCCTTTCCACAGATACAGAAAGAGCTTCCCAAAGCACATTTACTGGCTTCTAAAGGTAAGGACACGTGACCCAGACCACGCATTCCCAAAGGGCCTCTCACACAGACCTGTGAGATCTCCAGGTGAAGTCCACCGACGTGTTAGAAAGGAGACAACATTCTTCATTCACCTATAAAGCAACCCACACACCACCCTGCAGAACGAACCAACGTCTTTTTAAATAAATCCCCTAACCAACTTGGAGGAAGCACGCTTAGAGTTCTCATCACAAGAAAAAAATTTTTTTCTAACTATGTGAGGTGATGAATGTTAACTAAACTTATTATGGTGACCCTTTGCTATATATTCACATATCAAATCGGTACATTGCACACCTGAAACTAATACCATGTGATAGGTCAATTATATCTCAATAAAACTCGAGGGAAAAGAACTTAAGTGAGATTCTCTAAGAGTAAATATCCTATCATGAGATCATAACAAAACAAGTAAAGACAACTCTTAGCTCACAGACTTTACAAAAACAGATTGCAGGGCAGATTTGGTCCATGGGCTGGTGTTTGCTGACCCCCTACTCTGGCAGATCATGAATTATCAAGAAAAAAATGGAAGTGACGGGCTTCCCTGGTGGCGCAGTGGTTGAGAGTCTGCCTGCCGATGCGGGGGACACGGGTTCGTGCCCCGGTACGGGAAGATCCCACATGCTGCGGAGCGGCTGAGCCCGTGAGCCATGGCCGCTGAGCCTGCGCGTCCGGAGCCTGTGCTCCGCAACGGGAGAGGCCACAACAGTGAGAGGCCCACGTACCGCAAAAAAAAAGGAAGCGGCTCTGGCCTCTCCTGGTTCCCGAGAGCCCCTCAATCAGCCCTCGTCATTTTGCCTTTCATTCTGTCTTGGGTTGGGGACCCCAAAATGGGACCCTGAAACAAAGATTCGAGGGCTTGTCATTTATATGGGAGGTGGTCCCCAAACTCGCCAGTAGGGCAGTGAGGAAATGATATGGGAAAGGGAAGGCAAGGAGTACACGGTCTGCCATTGATCCGGTAAGCACGGTGGGCGGCTGGAGCTGGTCCTGCTGGGACCTCCGGAGACAGATCACACCTTGGACTTACCCTACTAGCCAGGGAGTGCCCCGGGGTAACTGTCCTCCAGCCCCACCAGTTATTAGCTGAGCGCTCTCCGGGGGCTGCTCCTGTGGGCCAGTGAGGCTCCCCAGCATTTGCAGCTGACAACAGCAGGGCCTTTGTACCTGGAGTGACGAAGTACCAGGGGACTTGAGTGGGGCCCTGCTAGCATCCTCTCCTTTACAGCATCTTCAGGAGCACGCACTTTCTTTGCAAAAGAATTCTTTTTCTCCCTAGAAATAGTGCGTTCCTGTAAGGATATGACACCCTCCTCATTTCTCCCTAATCTGTGCAAAAAAAATGAAACACGTTTTAAAATGTATTTTGACAAGCTCAAAGCTGTGAGCCCCTAGAGGGCAAGAATGATAAAAGCAGGTTGTTTCTCCCCCTTTTTATTCACAAGGCTTCATTCCTTCAAAAGGTTCAGTATCCTAGCCACACTGACAGTCTTTCCATTCCAAGGTGGGCAGCGAAAGGGGGAGGGGCCCAAGGTGGTGGCTGCAGGTCAACATTGCACTTTGATCCCCATTTCACAGAAGTAAAACCAAAAGAGCTGCAGCCGTGGGCCCAGGGTCACACGGTGAGTAACAGCAGAACCACGTCGTTCTCACATGTCCTTGCTCCCCACAAGGGGGTGCGGACACAACCCTGCAGCCCCTACAGCACTGTCATCCCGTGTCTGTGGCCTCTGCCCACAGGCCCCCGAGAGCAGTGTTGAGGGAGAACAGAGACTGCTACTCAGCCGGTCCCCAGACCATCTCAGTCGACTCAGCAGGCAAGTGTGAAGGGTCTTCTGTGCACAGGGAGGGGAGGGAGACACAAACGGATAAGACACAGCCGTGCCTCTGTGTGATCTGCTGGGCACATGGCAGACAGAACTGTGTCAAAGTCAAAGCAGAGTTCAGAGACTGCCTTAAGTGGGGTGGGCACTGGTGCGCCAGTGGTGGGGCAGTGGGAGCCGTCCGCCCTGGGTGCAGGCAGTAGGGGGCATGTTCTCCATGGAGAATTGTAAAGTAACAGAAAACCAACTGAAAGTCGGTCTGTTTCTATTATCAAGGTGCCACCAGCACAGTATAATGCCACAATTATATTGTGTGTAATTCTACACAATACCAGGGATAAACTGCTCTCCCCTGAAAAGTATCTTTGGTTGGTCTGAGTTCTAAACAATGGCTGTGGTTACTATTGGTTTTGGGTTTTTTTTTAAATTTTTTTATTGAAGTATAATTGATTTACAATATCATGTAGGTTTCAGGTGTACAGCACAGATTCTTTTCCCTTATAGGTTATTATATAATATTGAGTATCGCTCCCTGTGCTATACAGTAGGTCCTTTTTGGTTATCTATTTTATACATAGCAGTGTGTATGTTAATCCCAGCCTCCTAAGTTATCCCTCCACCCTTCTTTCCCCTTTGGTAACCATAAGTTTGTTTCCTGCATCTGTGAGTCTCTTTCTATTTTAGAAATAAGTTCATTTGTGTGTTTTTGTTTTCATTTTTTTTTAGATCCCACACATAAACAATATCATGATATTTGTCTTTCTCTATCTGACTTATTTCACTTAGTATGATAATCTCTAGGTCCAACCATGTTGCTGCAAATGGCATTATTTCATTCTTTTTTAGGGCTGAGTAGTATTTCATTGTATATATGTACCACATCTTCTTTATCCATTCATCTGTCAATAGACATTTAGGTTGCTTCCATGTCTTGGCTGTTGTAGATGGTGCTACAATGAACATTGGGGTGCACGTACTTTTTGAATTATGCGTTTCTCTGGATATATGCCCAGGAGTGGGATTGCTGGATCATACGATAGCTCTATTTTTAGTTTTTTAAGGAAACTCCTTAAATTGACTGCATCAATTTACATTCCCATGTTGGGTTTTAGTAATATATATGTGAGCTTCAGATTAGCACATTTTTATTACTTGAACTTTAACAAATATTGTACTCTCCTGGAGAGTTAAGTTAGTTCTGCAGTCTGCCCCCAATACACACCAACCCAGCTACACAACATGCTCATTTTAAAAGTAAGTTCCTGTGGAACCAGACACGGATACTTATCCTGGGTACTTCTATCATAGGGACTGGCCAAGGCAATTAGGCAAAAAGAAAAGGAAATAGAAATTAAAAAATGAAAGGCATCCAGTTTGGAAAAAAAAAGAGCAAACCTATCTCTATTCGTAGATGACGTGCTCTCGTACATAGAAAATCCCAAGGAATCCACTAAAAAAACATTAGAAGTAATAATCAAGTTCAGCAAGATTGAGAGATACAGGCTCAATATAAAACAATTGTTATTCTATGCACTAGCAATAAACAATTTGGAAACAAAATTAAGAAAACAATTCATTTACAATAGCATCAACAGGAATAAAATACTTAAGGATAAATTTAACAAAAAAGTGAAAACTTATACACTGAACACTATAAAAACATCACTGAAAGAAATTAAACAAGATCTAAATAAATGGAAAGACATCCCATGTTCGCACTTCTCAAACTGATGTATAGATTCAACACAATTCCTAACAAAATCTCCTCCTGTTTTTTGCAGAAATTGACAAGCTGACCCTAAAACTTGCATGGAAATCCAAGGGGCCCAGGGTATCCAAGAATATTTCAATATTCTTGAAAATGAAAAACAAAGTAGAAAAACTCATACCTCCCAGTTTCAAAACTTACCACAAAGCTATTATAACCAAGAAGTGGTGGTACTAGCATAAGGATAGACATATGGATAATGAAATAAAATTGAGAGTCCAAAAATAACCCCTAATTTATAGTCAATTGATTTTTGACAAAAGGAGTCAAGACAATTCAATGAGGAAAGAATTATCTTTTTAATTATGGTGTTGGGACAAAAAGATATCCAGGTGAAAGAGAATAAATTTGAACCCCTACCTCACACCATATACAAATATTACACCAAAATGTATCACAGACCTA
This sequence comes from Delphinus delphis, assembly GCF_949987515.2. Classification (NCBI taxonomy): domain Eukaryota; kingdom Metazoa; phylum Chordata; class Mammalia; order Artiodactyla; family Delphinidae; genus Delphinus; species Delphinus delphis. The sequence goes on from NC_082697.1 coordinate 85,819,042, forward strand.
AATGTAAGAGCTAAAAATATGACACTGTTAGAAGAAAAAATGGGAGTAAATATTTGTGATCTTGGGTTAGTTGATGATTTCTTAGATATTTCATGAAATACACAAGTAACAAAAGAAAAAAATAAATTGAACTACATCAAAATTAAAATTTTTGTGCTGCAAACAATACCATCAGGAAAGTGAAATGACCACCCAGAAATAGGAGAAAATATTTACAAATCATAAATCTGATAAAGGACTTGGATCAGAATATATAAAGAACTCTTACAAATCAATAATAAAAAGACAACCTCACTTTTTAAGTGGGTAAATGATTTGAATAGACATTTCTCCAAAGAAAGTATACAAACACATGATGACTAATGCTCAACATCATTAGTCATTAAGGAAATGCAAATCAAAACCACAATGAGATACTACGTCACACCCATTAGAATGGCTGTACTAAAAAAGACAGACAGTAACAAGTGCTGGCAAAGAAACGGAGAAATTGGAAGCCTCACACACTGTTGGTGGGAATGCAAAATGGTATAGCTGCTTTGGAAGAGAATTTGATAGTTCCTCAAAATGTTAAACATGGAACTACCATATGACCCAGAAATTCCACTCTTAGGTATCTACCCAAGATAAATGAAAACATATGTCAACACAAAAACTTGTAAATAAGTGTTCATGATAGCCAAAAAGTGGAAACAACCCAAATGTCCATCGACTGATAAACAGATAAACAAAATGTGGGGTACTTATAGAAGGGAATAATATTGGGGAATAAAAGGAATGGCATACTGATACATGCTACAACATGGTGAACCTTGAAAACAATTTGCTGAGTGAAAGAAGCCAGATATGAAAGTCTGCATGATCACAAGCTATAATTTTTTGGGGGGTAAGTACAAATTTTGGTTCATATATGAAATATTTTCCTGAATTTGAACACTATCTTTAATATTTAAATTCATTCTTTTTGTACTGATAATTGTTTTAAAACCAAAACACAAACAAATAATGATTGTTACTGATTCTAGTATAATGATTACTGAAAATAATTCTGAAATATAGAGGAGATTGTTAAAAATGATCTGCTCCATGTGTCAGATAAGCTGGTGCTCCTGGGAGCTGGACATGTCATAAATGGTTGAAAGGACACACTTTAAAGAAACTAGCTGTACCCAGAGTCATATATGCAGGCCCAATGGATCTTAATAGTTATCAATAAGATATTGATATATTTCATGTATCTAGTCATGTACTTTAACACGTACTTTAACATTATGGACCATTTCGTAATTTAATCTCAGCATCCCCAAGTACAAAAGCCAATGCTAAAAAAGAAAACAAAAAACAAAAAACAAAACGTGTATGTATGGCATACGTAACTGGCACATGTGTGTGTACGTGTGTGGTTGTTGGTTGTTCTCTTTTGGTTTGGTTTTGATTTTGGTCTGCGCGTTTCCCATCTTACAGCTCTCAGGATGGGCGGCTCACACAGTATGGAGACGAAGCCCTTCCACCTCGGCAGTGGTTAGTGTATTTATTTGGTGTGTTTAGCTCGTGGCCTCGGTCCTTTGGGCCGAATAGTTTTGAACCTTATTGGTTCTTCCCAACGTTTGCTTCTGTATGATCAACCCTAGAGTGGTTCATTCTTGATCTCACTTCCAGTCATTCTTTCCTTCCTTCAAAGAAAGAAAATTTCTTTCTTCCTCCTTGGAACATTTCCTCCCCATCCTATTTGCTCTCTCAACTAACCTTTTATTAGCAGTGGTACAGTTTCTCCATGCTCTGACACAATCAACTCAGCCATTTCTGTACAAATGTTTCCAATGGACACAATTCTTTGATTAAGAAAATCAAAGGTCAGAGAAACAAATCTTCCAAACACTCTACGCACAGTTAAGTTCCAAGTAGGTAACAATGCACTTAATTTTATAGAATGTAAACAATTCGAGGGCTTAAGCTAAAAGGATAGCTTATATGCACGGGCAGAAGCGCATATAATTCTTCTAAATAGTCGTCACACAATCGCCACACGTTGGTGTCGACATTGATAAAGGGACAGGTGCTTTTCACATCAGTCATGGACGGCTGACTGCCTCCTCATTGGCTGGAGTGGTCTTGCGAACGCCGTGCCCAGCTGGACCTTGGGGAAATATACTGAAGTGTGATATGCAGATAGATATTGAGAGATGCCTCATAAACACCCCGACTACTATAAAACATTTGGAGAACCACTGGTGTGTAGACGACTGTGTTTAAAGCGGCCAATTCCATAAGTTACAACATTCGTATTCTTAATGAGCCCTGAACTTCCTGCTCAAACGTTGTGTGCCTTGGGTGTTTCTAGATGCTCAGAGCCACTTATATTGCTTGGGTGTTTCTAGTTGCTTTCTCTAAAAGCAAGGGGAAGGGGAAAAAAGCAATTGGCAGGCATGGTGATGGACGAGCAGAGCTAAATATTTTCCATTTTCAAACAGGGGGACCTAAAGCAGATACTGGGCCGCTCTTGAGGTCCGTGCCGAGAGGAACGGCCTCCTACCTGATGCAGCACGTCTCAGGCCTCAGGTAACCCAGAGCGTTTCAAAGTTGCATGCTGGTAATACAGTCCTTGAAGACAAACAAAGCCTCCCGTATGTGCCTGATGCAATCGCTCACACACGTTTCTGGGCATTACTGAGATTATTCACTATTTATAGAGCGCCGCCAGCACGTACACCACACTGTAAAATGGATGGAACGTGCCAATTACCCTAACGCTGACTGACTGAGAAAAAAAATGGCGGTCAAGTTTCAGAGACTGTCATCCATCCCCTTGGAGAGGAAAAATGGACAGGATGCAGGAGCGCGCAGTGACTGGGATGGTTCTGCATTTTCTCGACATCGGCCTCCTGCGCAAGATGGCGCCTCCAGGGCCCATCCCGAACCCGCCCTCCTGGGCTTAGACCAAAAAGCCCCAAGCTCATTGCAACAATGGGCCCACCATCATTTTGCTCATTTCACGCAGAAATGTCTCCCCACCAGTACTGTTTTCAGAGTGAAATTCAAGGTATCTTTCCCCATGAGATATTTAGATGGCTTTCATCATAGTTCATAACTCAAGCAATTGAACACTACTGAACGTACATTACCAGCCTACAGATGGGGACGTTTTCCTCCTGGATTTAAGCCATGCTTAAAAGAAGAAAAATAAATAAATATGATCCTCAATTTAGAAAGAACTATGATCTTTGCTGTTAACCGTTATTTGTTGCTCTTTTGTTCTTAAAAAATAAAACTCACATGAAGAGGCACAACCAACAAAAAAAGAATTAAAATAAAAAACAAGTCAAGGGTCATTTAAGGTGTTCACCAAAAGGCGGACCTTTCAGTGGGTTGCCTTTCATTTGTGTGGGGTAACGGATACACTGATGCCTTTCTGGAATCAGCTCTCTGTAGGGAGATGGCATTAAAAAAATCTGAAACTAAGAGGAATGAGCTCGAAGGGGCAGCAAAAACAATAAGAACATAAAGTACAAAGTACGTAAAACATAATGAAAGGCCTGGTAGGCTCTGCTTTGCTCTCGATGCTGCTTTGCGGTAGGGGTGGGTTGCGGGGGGGGGGGTGGTATTAATACATAGAATGGCAGTAAGGGGTGGCATCAGGGAAAAAAGCAATATATTCTCAGATCGATAGTTTGTGAAATACCTTTTTGCTGTCCCAAGCGTGTGACTGTTCCCCTGATAAGGAAGGATTTTCTGGGCGGTGAAGGTAGCCTTTGCAGGAAGAGAGTGCTCTCTGGAGGGGTGGGGTGGCCGGAGGGGTAGTACCAGCAAAGGAGGGGTCATTTAAGAGAGGGGAGCACAGAACCACCTCCTGCCCTGGGTTCCTGGTCTCATTCCATTTTGCTTTCAAGGCAACACAGAAACATCTCAAAACACAACGTTATGACCGGAGCTAAGACATGGCTCCGGGTAACACCCATCTCTCATTTTTCCCGTTTCTGATCTCCTGTTGGGGCTCAGAAAACTCTGCAGCTGCGGTGTACAGCTGAAATTTTTCAGCGGGGAGGAAAACTGAAGATGGGGAGCGTTTGGCAGACTTATTGAGACCTACAGGGGACCAAGAGTGAGAAAAGGGGGCGCAGCAAACAGAGCTGACAATTCCAGGAACGGAACTAATTTCATGACCTGCCTCCACTTAGGCAGCTGTGACACGGCTCCCTGCTGTTCTGTCCTTTACGTATCTGAGAGGCTGGTTCAAGGTGACCCCCTCTTGAGAGAAGCCCTGTTACACACACCTCCCCCTGGAAGCCCTCAGGCAGTGGTTAACCAACCCCAAGCTCCAGTGCTCGCAGAGGGATCAGGCTAGACTCCAGCTGGGATCACCTTCCCCTTCAGCCCCCCCCCCCCGCCCCACGTTTGGGAAAGTGGGGTCTCCTGGAGCTGTCCCAATAGTTGCACAAAGGGGACAGAGAGAGGATACTGAAAGGACCTCTCTCAGGCGTGGCTGTGGGTCTGCCCCTTGCGAAACCTGATTGCCGCAGCCTGTCCTGCGCAGAGAGACCTGAAGCCTGGGCTTTCCCAAGCTCGTCCCAAGCTCCCCCGTGACAGGTGGCACGGATGGCGAGTGAGAGCCTGCTACAGCACTCGAGGAGACCCCAGAGCAGACGCTGCAGGGGGCCTTCGGGCTGGGTAAGGCCACAGCAGATGCTCACCCAAGTCAAGAGGGAAGCCTACCAGGACCCTCCTGGAGCTGGAGGTCAGCCCTGAATTCCCACAGGGTGAGGGGCAACCAGGCATGAAAGAGACGTCTTCCTCGTGGTCCTCAGGTCCTCCAAGCCACTTTCCTCCCTCACACTCGGGTGCATCTTGTGGGGAGCACAGAGGGAGGGGCAGCCGTAGGAGAGACTAAACATTTTTATTCCAGAAAACCTAAAAGGACTGTTAAGTTACTGGATTGGGCTATATTTTAAGGCAGATAGAGCTATAAGTTTTATTTCTCCTACTAATGTGGAGGGGGACCCAGAAGGAAGACAGGATAACTTCCAGATACAATAGAGGTTTTCTCTGAACATACATCCGGTGGTGTGAGCGACCCTGCGACCCCAGCAGGGGCTCAGATCATAACTTGAACGCAGGGAGACATGGGAACTAAACTGATCGGTTCCCTCCTGGCTTCTCCCACCCGTTTCTTGTAGACGTGATTTATTTTTATTACAAAAGAATTACACAGTATGGAAATACACCGTTTCTGGTATAGAAGGACATCCGGTGAAGACCCTTTGACCCACCTCGCTCCTTCCTAGTTCAATCCCTTAGAAATGACCATTTTTCACCAAATACACCTTTCAGATCCATCTGATGTCATACTTTGTCCAATCCAGTAACTTCACAGTGCTTTCCAGTTCTTCGGGTGGTGAGGATCTGACTGAAAGCTCAGATACATCCTGACTTTTTTTTTAGGCCTCCTGCATAGTTGCTATTCCTTTTTATTATTTTCATGGATTTATTTTACTCTTTCCTGGATCCCATGTCTTTCTCTTCCCTAGATTTCTTTTTCATTTCATTGCAGTACCTTCTCAAGTAATTGTTCTTCTCCCCTGCCCCTGCCCCTGCCACATGCACAGCCTCCCACTTTATCAACATTCCCCATCAGAGCGGTACATGAACCTGCAACCACAGATCATAGTCACCCAGAGTCCACGGTATACATTACTCTTACATTCTGTGGGTAGTATACATTCCATGGTTGTTTTTTTTTAAACCTTTTTATTTTTTTAATATTTATTTACTTTACTTTGGTCTGTTGTGGCACACGGGATCTTTGTTGTGGCATGTGGGATCTTTCATTGTGGCACGCGGGCTTCTCTCTAGTTATGGCGTTTTCTCTTCTCAGGTCGTGGCGCGGGCTCCAGAGTCCGTGGTCTCTGTAGTTCTCGGCACGCGGGCACTCTAGTTGAGGCGTGCGAGCTCAGCAGTTGTGGCACGCGGGCTTAGTTGCCCTGCGGCATGTGGGATCTTAGTTCCCTGACCAGGGATGGGACCCGCAACCCCTGCATTGTAAGGCAGATTCTTTACCACTGGACCACGAGGGAAGTCACCGTTTTGTTTTTCAAGTATCCTTTTCTTTTCATATATATGCCTATATATTTACAGATGAAATTATATGATATTTGGGACGTGACTCAAAATAATCTGGAAATGGAGGGAAGTGTGTTGGAGCAGAGACAAGATTGGTAATGAGTTGATAATTGCTGAAACTGACTTAGGGGTACATGAGGCTTCATTATGTTATGTTCTCTAGTTTTGTTTATTTTTGAAATTTCCCATAACAAACACTTTTTTAAAAGTTAAAAAAAAAGAAAAGTAATTGTATTTCTGGAGAAGTGCTTGGGGGATCAATTTCCAAAGCCCCTGCATGTCTAAGAATGTGTTTATTTTGCTCTCACACTCGATCAAAAATTTGGTTGAATACAGGGCTCTACATTTAAAGTAAGTTTTCGTGAGAACGTTGAAGCATGACTTCATTATCTCCTCGCTGCAAGACAATGCAGTGTTGCTGGTGAGAACCCTGAGCCCCATTTGAGCCTCGGCATCAGTGTTCTTCCCACGCCCGGCTACAAGGTCTCAGAATCTTCTCATTATCCGTCTTCTCCTTTTCTCTCCTGAAATTTCATGAGAATGTATCTAGAGGCAGGTCTTTTTTTATTTATCGCATTGCTTCTGGCTGGCCCCTCTCACTGCGGAGAATCATGTCAGTCTGCAGCTCTGGTAAATATTATTATCATTTCATGATTAACTCCTCCCTCTAGTTTCTCCTTTCCTGCCTGGAAGGCTTTCTAAGTGGACAAGGAACTTTTCGTGTTGATGATTTATGTCGCAACTTTTCTCTCGCACTTTTTCCGTCTTGGTGGGTTTCATTTGTTTTGGCTTCCAGCCTAGGAGACACACTCGACAGACATCTTCTTCCAGCCCTTCTATTAAATTTTATTTATTTTTCCTATTATTTTGGCAACTGTTTTTTTTGTTGTTGTTGTTGTTGGTACGCGGGCCTTTCACTGTTGCGGCCTCTCCCGTTGCGGCGCACAGGCTCCGGATGCGCAGGCTCAGCGGCCATGGCTCACGGGCCCAGCCGCTCCGCGGCATGCGGGATCCTCCCGGACCGGGGCACGAACGCGTGTCCCCCGCATCAGCAGGCGGACTCTCAACCACTGCGCCACCAGGGAAGCCCTGGCAACTGTATTTTTAATTTCCGTGAACTGTCCTTTCTTCAAGCAGCCCGTTTCATAGCAATCTGTTCCTATCTTACGGGTGTGATTTCTGCTTGCCTCTCTCCGAGGACACTCATTAGAGGGTGTTTCGGATCATTATGCTCTGTTCCCTTCCCAGTGCTACCCATTTCCTCTGCACCCTTGGGAGACAGTTGTCCTATTTGTTCATCTAGATCCCTCACTTTCAAGCTGCTGGTTTCTGCCCGTCTCTGCGAAGGCCCAGGGTGACTGGCGTTTCCCGACCTCCTCGTAGAGAGGCTGGCTGGGCTCTCAGGGCAGGGCGGATGTGGTGCCCCAGCAGGCTGCCTTCCCTCCAGGGCCGCACCACGCAAAATCTGGCCCGTGGACCCGTGTCCTCCTGCGCGCCAGTCCTCGACGAGTGCGATGAGAACAGAAATCAAGACTGAGCACCCAGAAGCCTTTACAGCGTTTTGACGTTGCCACGATAACCAAGCGCGATCAGCGGGCCTGTACCTTGAGCATCTTATTTTTAAATCGATTTTCTAAATTCATTTTTATTATATTTTACACAAGTATCAGTCTGTAACAGATCAGAATTTTTCTTAAGGCTGGGGGATGGAGGATGTCTTTCACAGAAAGACAGAAAGCACTGCCCTAGGGGGCCCGGGCAGAGAGAGGTCTAGGCAGGCTGCCCTTCTGCTAAATGTCACATGGGAAGGGGTCTCCTTGGGCCGCTGCCCTCATTCCAAGAGCCCTTGACCCTCCCTCAGAGCAGGTGTCCTTAGAAATACTTCTCTGGCTTCGCCTAGGGGAGAAGCTTAAGGAGCACGGTGGAAGGTCAGAGGCGGGGAGTGCCCAGGGAACTCTACACTGAGCAATTCCATCCATCCATCATTCAATGTCTGCCCCTCATGCCACCCTGCCCTACCCTCAAACCCAACAGATCTGTGGGGTTCCCAGTGAGAGAACCACTCCCATCTTTGCTGCTGCCTTTCCCCCTGCCCGCTCTGAGCTGCGGCCTCTGTTCATCTGCCTTCTATTCACCTGTCCACTCGCTAACTCTCCTGGCACCTGGATTAACTCATCGCCCACTGTTCTTTGCTGTCATTCCAGCAGGTTTCCAAAAGAGGAGGTGAATGTTTGCATTTAGTTTGTAGTCTCGAACTATCGTCCTTCAAAGACATTCGAATCACCTTCGCCCTGGGGTCACAGAAGAATCAGGTTTTAAAAGGGCATGCCTGGGCAGGAGGGAACTTCCTGGGTGATGGTAGTGTTCTACCTTATATCCATACTGTCCCATAAAAATATAATGTAAAATTTAAAATTTTCTAGTGGCAACATTAAAAAAGAAACATGAAATTCATTTTAATAATATATTTTATTGAATCCAACATATCCGGAATATTATTATTTCAACATGCAATCAATATCGAAACTATGAGTGAGCTGTCCTGCATTCCTTTTTACGTACCATGTCTTCAAAGCCTGGTGCAGTTTTTACACTTATAGCACTTCACCTGTATTTAGCTTTTATAAAATTTACAGTTGAAAAAGCAGATTAATATACTCAGGATGCTCCCAACATACTTAAAAGTTTTCCAGTAACAGAATTGAGTAGCAGTTTTTAGATTTTAATTAAAATTAAATGGAATTTAAAGTACGGTTCCTTATTCACACTAGCCACATGTTCAAGTGTGGGTAGTGGCTGCCGTACTGGACCACACAGTTCTACATCTTCACAGGGATTGGGGTTACACGGTGTATACATTTGTCAAAACTCATTTTATGATATCATTAAAATCTGTAGATAAATTTCACCTAAAAAAATCTCTCTAGTTAATGATATGCATGATAAAATATTTAAAGGTGAAGTATGTTGATGTCATCAACTTTGAAACGCATCAAAAAAACAAAAAAGAAGGATCGATGGCTAGAGGGGACAGATGGGTACACATGTGATAAAGCAAATAGAGCAAAATGTTCATTGTAGAAGTAGGTGGTGGGATATATGGGTATTCACCATACAAGCCTTCTAACTCTTCCGAATGCTTAAAAAGTCTAATAAGGTGTTGGGGAGGAAAAGAGACAACATGTCTTCAAGAAACCATACCTGCATGTAATCCCATGGCTAGATCTGAAAAACATACTATTGAACGAAAGAAGCTAGACCCAGAAGGTCATCTATGGATGTCTCCATTTATATAAAGTTTCTGAACTTTAGAGACAAGACATCTGGCAAAACTGACCTATGCTGCTGGAGGTCGGAAAGTGGTTTATCCTTGGTGGGGGGGAGGGGCTGACAAGTAGGGGTGCGTAAGGGGGACTTCTGGGGTGCAAAATTCTCTGTCTTGGTAACTTGGGTGTGTTCGCTTCATGAAAACTCATCAAGCATTTTTGCAGAATTTCTATCAGTTTTTGTTGTTGACTTAAGGCCTGCCTGCCCTTCGTACCCTGCATGAGGAAAACCAGAGCTCCCCTCCAAAACGACACGGGCTGATTTAAAGGTTCACCAAGTGCAAGCGAGATTCCACCCAGGTCCCCAGCGAGTCACTGGGGATGGAGGACCTGGATGCTGTGGGCCTTGGCATTTATTTTAGGAACTTTCTCTCTGTGGTTCCTGATTAAGTTTTTGAACATGCTGTGCAGAAAGCAAACTCATGTCTCCTTTAGTTCCTGGCCCATGTGCCTCCGTCACCTACACGCCTCAAAACCGCCAAGATTTTAGTCTCCTGTGCTTGGACCACAGCACCATCATTTGTGGATCTTCGTGCTTAGCTGCTTAATTTACTGAACGCCTTTCCCTACAGGAGCTCAAGGAACTTTTCTCAAAGAACTTACAACACGAAACGGGAGGGAATGTTCTCCAGCTGTAATGGGGGGAATCAAGAGGTGAGGGAGGGACAGAAGTCAAGGGTCACTGAGGCAGAGTAGAAGGAGAGGTGCAGGGGCTGGGGAAACCGGTACATGAGCAGAACCCAAAGTTCTCTGGATGTGCCTGGTTGGCCCAGATTTTTAAGTTCATAATTCAGAAAAACCCTTGGGACCTTCCCCCCCTTACAGCCCTGAGAGAGTAACACACCCAGGGGCCTGGGCCGCAGCTTTGGGGCCAAATTATTAAACCGATGACATCCAAAAGTCTCAATTTCCCCTACAGGTGCTGAGTCTGAGAGCACTGCGCGGGGGAGGGGGGGTGCGGAGGGCCAGAGGCAGCGGGGTGACAGACTGTCGCCATCACGGGTCCAGGAGGGGTGTGTGCGGCCCTCGGAGGTGTGCTGACCGCCAGGCAAGCCCCAGGAAGCTTCCGGAACAGAGGCTGAGGGAGAGAAGAGCCCTGGGGGTGCCCAAGGCTGCAGGATCCCTTGCTTCCCACTTCTCTGTGGGAAAAGCCTCCCCCGCAGATGGCAGTGACGCCTCTGGGAGGTCTTCAAAACGGGGCCAATTCCTCCGAGAGGGCAGCTGCTCCAACCTCCTTCCCACGCAGAGCCTGGAGAGCCTTCAAGGGGGTGTCCCTTCCCACGGCCGCGCCGGGCTCTTGGTGTCGGAGCCGGCTGGGGACTGCGGCCCAGGCAGGGGTCCAGCCTCACGCGACCCGGGACGGGGCCTCCCCAGGCCCGCCGGGGTCTCGCGGCCCCGGGCCCAGCCCTCCCGCCCCACCTCCTCGCCGCCCTCCCCGCGGCCGGGACCCAGGCTCCGCCCCTCCCCTCCCCCTCTTCCTTATCTCTTTTTCTAACCTTTTGCATTTTTTTTTAGTCTCATTTCCTGTCGGGTTTTGCATTCCCCTCCCCCCTTCCAGCCTGTGACACACTTTCTCTCCTTTTTTCTCTCTTTTGCCTCCTTTGGCCTCCGGACTGCTGCCCGTGTGGCGCGCGGCCCCCTACCGGCCCTGCAGCCCCTGGGTCGGCTGCGCCCCTCGGACGGTCCGGGCGGTGGGGACCGAGGGCCGCGGCCCCGGGGGGAAGACGGCGGCCTGCGCGGAGCCTGAGCGGCCCAGGTAGGCGCGGCGGACGCGGGGGTGGGGACACGGGGGACGGCGGGGGCGCGCTGGGGCGGCGCGGTCGTGCGGAGGGGGGACGCGGGGGGCCCGGGGTCCTCGGCGGGCGGCGCGGAGTCGCGGCGCCGTGCGGGGGTCAGGAGGGGCTCGCTCTTCTGGTCCAGCGCTACCAGACCGCCATCCCTCTCTCACCATCTCTTTCCCCCTTTCCCCTCTGGCTCCATCTCTATCTCCCTCTCCCCGCCTGCGTTTGGAGAACGTTATCTCCACTTTCCATCTCCCTGTATCCCGCCTCCGAGTTCCTCTCGGACCGTCTGTCTCTGGGTGGCCCCGCCTGGCAAAGTCCCCAGCCCCTCAGAGAAGAAAGGGATGAAAGGGGGGGCGGGCCCGGCAGGGCGCCCCTCGGTGCCCCTGCCCCAGAAGGAGGAAAAGAACATTTCTAAGACCTGAAAGGACAGGAAGTTTCCAGACCACAGCCGGGCCTGACGCGGAGGCTCCCGAGAAGGTGGAGCCCCTGGGAGGGGAGGGGACGAGAGGGGAGGGCAGAGGGAAGGACAGCCCCTCCCACGGGGAGAGTGTGGAACCAGGAGGGGCCCAGGTTCCCCGCAAAGCCAGGATGAGGTCCTAGTGGCCTCGTGCCTGAAGTCCCCACCCCCGTGACACTGACCCGCCCCCCCCAGCACACTGCCCAGGCTGGAAGGGCCCCCCGTGGTCTCCTGAACTTTCGGCACAGGGAAGGGAGAGGGCTTCTCTGTCCCTTCAGAGTTCAGAGCACAGTTGGAGGGGCCCCAGGGAGACAGTTATGGTGCAGGGAGCAGGGCCTGCTTGACGGGGCGTGTGTCGGAGCTCCCAGCTTCCTGGCACCTGGTCTGGAGAGTGTCTGCAGAGGACCAGCCCCACAAACCTGGTCCTGTGGACCAAACCCATCTGTGCCCAGCCTGCCCCCAAACCTTTGATTTGTGGTAGGAAAGAATTTCTCCTGACAAAGTGTAAAAGGCTGCCAGCTTCCCAAGGAAGGAAAGAAACGATGGTCCATCACTGGACGATTATTGGGTGCCTCCTCTGTGGTTATTGGGTGCCGGAAGTCCCGAGCCGTAGGTTAATGCGAGGACAGGAATTTAGCTACAGTGTTCCACTTCTGTCCTTGCCCTGAGTCTCCACCTCTCTCTAAGCCCCTGGCAGCTGTAAAGAAATGATGGTCCCCGCTGTGGGCCGGGGCTGGTCAGAGGGCAAAGGGAGCCTGGGACTGACTCAGCCTCCTCACATCCCAGCAAAATGGTTTGGATGGCTGTGCATTTCAGTAGCACCCATATCAAAAAGGAAGTCTGTTAGTCCCACCAGCCCGTACAGTCCTGACTCTGTGTACAAATGTTCCTTTGTGTGATTTTTTTTTTAAATTGTGGTAAAATACACATGACATAAAATTTACATCTTAACCACTTTTAAGTGTACAGTTCAGGGGTATTAAGTACATTCACATTGGTGTACAACCATCTCCACCATCCATCTCCAGAACTTTCCATCCTCCCGAACTGAAACTCTGTCGTCATTAAACAACTCCCCATCCCCTTCTCCAGCCCCTAGAAACCACCCTTCTACTTTCTGTCTCTATGAATTTGACTCCTCTAGGACCCCATGTAAGTGGCATCCTGCAGTATTTGTTCTTCTGTGTCTGGCTTATGTCACTGAGCATGATCTCCTCAAGGTTCACCCATGTTGTAGCAGGCGTCAGAATTTCCTTCCTTTTTAAGGCTGAATAATATTCCATTGTGTGGACGGACCACAGTTTGTTTATCCATTAATCCTTTATGTGATCTTTTATTTTTCATTTTTTTAAGATTTAATTTTATTTATTTTTGGCTGTGTTGGGTTTTCGTTGCAGTGCGCGGGCTTCTCCTTGCGGTGGCTTCTCTTGTTGCGGAGCCTGGACTCTAAGCCTGCTGGCTTCAGTAGTTGTGGCTCACGGGCTCTAGAGCGCAGGCTCAGTAGTTGTGGCTCGCAGTTCTAGAGTGCAGGCTCAGCAGTTGTGGCGTGCGGGCTTAGTTGCTCCACGACATGTGGGATCCTCCCGGACCAGGGCTCGAACCTGTGTCCCCTGCATTGGCAGGCGGATTCTTATCCACTGCACCACCAGGGAAGTCCCTATGTGATCTTTTAAAATGACTTGTAAACCTAACTCTTCTTCTAAAGGTGGTGGCCCTTGTTTGAATCACTCAGTGGGCACTGTCTGGGTGACACTGTACCAGGTACCGTCGGGGACACACAGAAGGAACGAGAGACCCAGACATCCTCCTCTAAATAGTTCAGGCCCTACAGTCGTGTTGCCACGACCAGAGGGTGGCAGAGACTCAAACTAGAGGAAAGGATTGAGGGCAGGAAGGATGGCGGGAGGCGAGTGTGGGCGATGGTGGGACTCAGAGAGTCCAGCAGTCAGTGGAAGGTTCCAGGCTGAGACTGTGCTGGTGGGGCAACATCCCAACTAACTTCTCCACTTTCCGACGTGCGTTTCTCCACCTTTCCAGTGGAAACCTTGCGGTGCCTGGTTTGCTGATGATAGCACTTCATGCGTGAAGGGCCAGATCGAGTCCCAGTGCTCAGGTGATTATGGTGAAAAGGGACACCAGATGCTGATAAACAGAGCTCCTCCCAGGAGTTTAAAACTGCCTTCCGTCCTCTCTTGCTTTGTCCCCACACTTGGCCTTGGAGACAGTGAGTGCGTCCTGGTAATCGGGACGATGGTGAAGTCCCGCGAGGGCCGGAATGCCCAGATGACCACCCCGACGCAGAGTGTGACCAGATCTGTGAAACTTGGGTTAAAAGAGGTCAGATCAAGGGGGAAAGGCCTCAGGAGGTCCACGGTCCGCCTTCTGGGTCGGAGGCTGAGGCGGGGGGTGGGAAGGAGCTTCGGGCTATGGCCCAGAACGCGGCTTCCCGTCGTGACTGCCCACCTGGGCCGGCCTGTCATCCCTTCAGCTCTCTGGGAGTCATCTCTCCCCAGTGAAATCAGGATATTAATACTGATTCTTTTCAGTCTTGTCAGTTACACGAAGCATGAAATGAGCAAACTCGAGATGTGCTATACTCTTCCCCTTGCTGTTACTCCTGAGATCCGGGGAGGATAAGAGGATGGATGCTCGGGTCCGGACCTGGGGCTGGAGTGCGGCTTTCCCCACCCCGCGCCGAGTGGACTTCCTTTCTTAGTGTCCTGCTCTGCAGTCCTGATCTTCCAGGGCAGCCGAGAGGATTGAAGGAAATCTACCCTGTAGACGTACTGCATTATCCAGGAGGTCTGGAGCATTTTGATTGATTTAAATACGGGAACAGAAAGAAAAGGAAAAGAGGACTATCAAGGAAGCCCCTTAAAACCGCTTTTCTGCTAAAGGAAAATGAGACTGGCAGATTCCCAGGTGCCAGCCTCGTCACCCGTGCCACGGCGCATGGGAAGAACACGGCTTGTGCGCTTCACACGCAAGGAACACGCCCCATACACCTTCCCCCAAAGTCTCCTTGAGCAGCTCCTGCTTGTGGGTCGATGGTTTTAATGGGGTGACTGTTTCCAGGGGGGTGACCTTTTTGGTTGTGTTTTGTTCAGGGCTCTGAGAATATAACGGTCGCTGTCAGATTGGTGCAATGGGCCAGTGCCGCGGGGTAATGAAGGGTCCCCGCTCCTGCCTCTGGCAACAACGCTCTGTCTTCGCTGGTCGAGTCCCGCAGTCAAGCTCCCCAGGCTCATGTCTTATGTCACAGTCCTCTGGTCCTCCCAGCTCCTCACAAGTGGGTGAGCCGGAGCAAGGGCTCCATCCTCCCCGGGTGGTTTCTGTGTCAGGGGTGTAACCTTCCTTCTCACCCCAAATCCAACTCTGGAATGTACGTCCTCATACTCGAGTGTGGCGGTGACAGAGCGGCGCCCCAGGCTCTGTCCACATACTTCACAAATCCTGCAGGTACCACAGCAACACCTGTCACACTCTGCTTTGTACAGTCAGCGCCATCCCCCGGTGCTGGACCCGTCCACTGAGAGGCAGGCTCCTCCAAGTGGAAAGATCTACGGACCTGGAGCCAGGCAGAAAGGGCGTCTGCCCCGGCTCTGCCGCGTACTAGCTGCGTGACCTCGGGAAAGTCACCGGTGGCTCTGAGCCTCAATGGCCACGTGTGTAAAATGAAAGCACCACCCCTACATTAACATAGACCAAAGTGTTTCCAAATGAGAGTGCTCTGCTTTTAAAGGTACTTCTGACTCGGTTATTTTGGACAGAGTTGGGGGTAGGAGGTAGAGTAGAGTGACGAATTCGATGCAAAACTGAATTTATCTGAGAGAGCTATTTCCTTAGTTTACAGAGAACTCTCAGAGGAAATCAGGGAGGTGCAGGAATCGGCACACTTCTTCTCTAGAGGTCCAGATAGTAAATACCTGAGGCTCTGAGAGCCAGAAGGTCCCTGTGGAAACGGCTCTGCTCTGTTCTTGCCATGTGGCCGGATCTGGCCAGTGGGGCAGGATGGGCAGTGCAGGGGTGGGCCCTCCACTGCAGTTGCTGACTCCAGAATTAGAGAACTCGACCCAAGAGAAAAATGCTTAAAGGATGTGAACAAGCAGAATATGAACAGACCAGTCAATTTACAATGAACGAATGCGAAGTAATACAACAGAGAGATGCCTTTTTTCCACTGTCAGACTGGCAGAGATCAAAACACTTGATAAAACGTTGTATTGGCGAGAGAAACGGGAAGCAGGTAGTCTAATACGCTGTGGATTTGACAATATGTACCAGCATAAGTGAATCAACCCAAGAATTCCACTTCTAAGAATTATCTCACAGGCAGACTTGTCCATCTTTCTGTGCACGCTGATGTTAACGGTAGCATTGTTTTTAATGGGAATAAACTTGAAACCACAAAAATGCTCCTCGAAAGCAAGATCCCTCCATCGAGTGGAATTCTGTGAGGCCTTTACTGAGACAGGGGCATAGAGGGAGTTTCTGGAAGAAAGCACTAGCATGTGTAAGAAACTGCTCTAGTCGGACGTCTGGGGAATGGTGGCTGGGTGGACGAAGGGGAAAATTCTAGTATTCTTTTTTTTTTTTAACATCTTTATTGGAGTATAATTGCTTTACAATGGTGTGTTAGTTTCTGCTTTATAACAAAGTGAATCAGTTATACATATACATATGTCCCCATATCTCTTCCCTCTTGCATCTCCCTCCCCATCCCACCCCTCTAGGTAGTCACAAAGCACGGAGCTGACCTCCCTGTGCTATGCGGCTGCTTCCCGCTAGCTATCTGTTTTACGTTTGGTAGTGTATATATGTCCATGCCACTCTCTCACTTTGTCCCAGCTTACCCTTCCCCCTCCCTGTGTCCTCAAGTCCATTCTCTCTAGGAGGTCTGCGTCTTTATTCCCGTCTTGCCCCTAGGTCCTTCATGACAATTTTTTCTTTGTTTGTTTGTTTAGATTCCATATATGTGTTAGCATACAGTATTTGTCTTTCTCTTTCTGACTTACTTCACTCTGTAAGACAGTCTCTAGGTCCATCCACCTCACTGCAAATAACTCAGTTTCGTTCCTTTTTATGGCTGAGTAATATTCCATTGTATATATGTGCCACATCTTCTTTATCCATTCATCTGTTGATGGGCACTTCGGTTGCTTCCATGTCCTGGCTATTGTAAATAGAGCTGCAATGAACATTTTGGTACATGACTCTTCTTGAATTATGGTTTTCTCAGGGTATATGCCCAGTAGTGGGATTGCTGGGTCATATGGTAGTTTTTAGTTTTTTAAGTTTTTTTAGTTTTTTAAGGAACGTCCATACTGTTCTCCATAGTGGCTGTACCAATTTACATTCCCACCAGCAATGCAAGAGTGTTCCCTTTTCTCCATACCCTCTCCAGCATTTATTGTTTCTAGATTTTTTGAGGATGGCCATTCTGACTGGTGTGACATGATATCTCATTGTAGTTTTGATTTGCATTTCTCTAATGATTAATGATGTTGAGCATTCTTTCATGTGTCTGTTGGCAGTCTGTATATCTTCTTTGGAGAAATGTCTATTTAGGTCTTCTGCCCATTTTTTGATTGGGTTGTTTGTTTTTTTAATATTGAGCTGCCTGAGCTGCTTGTAAATTTTGGAGATTAATCCTTTGTCACTTGCTTCATTTGCAAATATTTTCTCCCATTCTGAGGGTTGTCTTTTCGTCTTGTTTATGGTTTCCTTTGCTGTGCAAAAGCTTTGCAGTTTCATTAGGTCCCATTTGTTTATTTTTGTTTTTACTTCCATTTCTCTAGGAGGTGGATCAAAAAGGATCTTGCTGTGATTTATGTCATAGAGTGTTCTGCCTATGTTTTCCTCTAAGAGTTCGATGGTGTCTGGCCTTATATTTAGGTCTTTAATCCATTTTGAGTTTATTTTTGTGTATGGTGTTAGGGAGTGTTCTCATTTCATTCTGTTACATGTAGCTGTCCAGTTTTCCCAGCACCACTTATTGAAGAGGCTGTCTTTTCTCTTGTATATTCTTGCCTCTTTTATCAAAGATAAGGTGACCATATGTGCGTGGGTTTATCTCTGGGCTTTCTATCCTGTTCCATTGACCTATATTTCTGTACCATACTGTCTTGATTACTGTAGCTTGGTAGTATAGTCTGAAGTCAGGGAGCCTGATTCCTCCAGCTCCATTTTTCTTTCTCAAGATTGCTTTGGCTATTCGGGATCTTTTGTGTTTCCATATAAATTGTGAAAGTTTTTGTTCTAGTTCTGTGAAAAATGCCATTGGTAGTTTGATAGGGGTTGCATTGAATCTGTAGATTGCTTTGGGTAGTAGAGTTATTTTCACAATGTTGATTCTTCCAATCCAAGAACATGGTATATCTCTCCATCTATTTGTATCATCTTTAATTTCTTTCACCAGTGTCTTGTAATTTTCTGCATACAGGTCTTTTGTCTCCTTAGGTAGGTTTATTCCTAGATATTTTATTCTTTTTGTTGCAATGGTAAATGGGAGTGTTTTCTTAATTTCACTTTCAGATTTTTCATCATTAGTGTATAGGAATGCAAGAGATTTCTGTGCATTAATTTTGTATCCTGCAACGTTTCCAAATTCATTGATTAGCTCTAGCAGTTTTCTGGTAGCATCTTTAGGATTCTCTATGTATAGTATCATGTCATCTGCAAACAGTGACAGCTTTACTTCTTTCCCAATTTGGATTCCTTTTTTTTCTTTTTCTTCTCTGATTGCTGTGACTAAAACTTCCAAAACTATGTTGAATAATAGTGGTGAGAGTGGGCAACCTTGTCTTGTTCCTGATCTTAGTGGAAACGGTTTCAGTTTTTCACCATTGAGGACAATGTTGGCTGTGGGTTTGTCCCATGTGGCCTTTATTATGTTGAGGAAAGTTCCCTCTATGCCTACTTTCTGGAGGGTTTTTATCATAAATGGGTGTTGAATTTTGTTGAAAGCTTTCTCTGCATCTGTTGAGATGACCATATGGTTTTTCTCCTTCAGTTTGTCAATATGGTGTATCACTTGATTGATTTGCATATATTGAAGAATCCTTGCATTCCTGGAATAAACTCCACTTGATCATGGTGTATGATCCTTTTAATGTGCTGTTGGATTCTGTTTGCTAGTATTTTGTTGAGGATTTTTGCATCTATGTTCATCAGTGATATTGGCCTGTAGTTTTCTTTCTTTGTCATATCCTTGTCTGGTTTTGGTATCAGGGTGATGGTGGCCTCGTAGAACGAGTTTGGGAGTGTTCCTCCCTCTGCTATATTTTGTAAGAGTTTGAGAAGGATAGGTGTTAGCTCTTCTCTAAATGTTTGATAGAATTGGCCTGTAAAGCCATCTGGTCCTGGGCTTTTGTTTGTTGGAAGATTTTTTTTGTTTGTTTTTTTTTTTGCTTGTCAAATAACCCTTTATTATTTTTCTTTGCAGTTCTTAACTAGCTGGACATTCCACTGCACCACTGTTGATGTCATCTATGATGTCGTGAGGGTGGCGGCCATCAACATTGCAGCCCATAGACTGGGCGGTCCCCAGGATCTCTTTAATGGTTCCAGAGAGTTCTCTAGCTAAAGATCGATGCCGCATCTGTCGGGCAATGCTGACAATCTCATCAAAAGTGATGTTTCCACTGTGCTTAATGTTTTTCTGCTTCTTTCTGTCTCTTGGCGGTTCCTTGAGGGCTCTGATGATTAGGGCAGAGGCAGAAGATACCACCTCAATCTGGGCCTGTCGGTTCTGAATGGTCAGTTTCACTGTAATCCTCAGACCCTTCCAATCACCAGTTGCCTTGGCGATGTCATCACCAACTTTTTTTGGAGACGGACCCAGGGGGCCGATCTTGGGGGCCAGGGCAGACGTGGCACCGACTTCCCCACCGGTGCACCTCAGGTACACGACTTTGATTTCGTTGGGGTCGAACTTAGGCGGCATGGTGGAGGCGGCTGGTGTCGGATGAACCCGGATTCGGGACGACAGAAGAGAGTTGCACCTTAGCCTCCTCCGAGCCGAAAACCGAAAGACCGGAAGATGGGGCACTTGCGCGGGTTAGTCTGTTGGAAGATTTTTAATCACAGTTTCAATTTCAGTGCTTGTGATTGGTCTGTTTATATTTTCTATTTCTTCCTGGTTCAGTCTCGGAAAGTTGTGCATTTCTAAGAATTTGTCCATTTCTTCCAGGTTGTCCGTTTTATTGGCATATAGCTGCTTGTAGTAATCTCTCATGATCCTTTGTATTTCTGCAGTGTCAGTTGTTACTTCTCCTTTTTCATTTCTAATTCTATTGATTTGAGTCTTCTCCTCTAGCATTCATTTTGTGTCCTTTTCTTTTGTTTGTTTTTTAACCCTGAGCAACTGTTATCATTCTGATTAAGAAAACAAGAAGGGAAAGCCAGGTTCAGAAGAGAACAGCAAGGGTGGTCCCCATGAACTGCTGTCCTGATTCCCAACCTGCTGGGTTGCAGGAAGAGAGTTCCTCTTGCAGTGACTTCTGATTTCAGCTGTGTCCCAGTAAGAGAAATCACAGGGCCTCCGCGCTCCTGTGGAAAGGCAAAACTGATTGGTTAAAAAAAAAAAAAAGGATTTGTTTTAAATTAAGGCATAGCACACACACACAGTATCCGTCCCAAATCTGAAGTGCGCGATGGGGGCGGTTTCACACCCACCCACGTCGCCGATCATCCAGCTCGAGACACGGGTCCTTTCCGGGCCTCGAGGGGGGAGGGGTCTCATGCTCCTTCCCGGTTGCTAAGCCCCCCACCCCTTTTGCCTGTCCTTGAATGTCACATAAATGGCATCACAGGGAGCGCGCTCTTGTGTCTCCAGCTCGATTCATCCATGTGTGTCGCAGTCACTGGGGTTTGTTCCTTGCCGTATAGCGTTGCACTGTGAGCGTTTACCGCAGTTTGTGTATCCCTCCTACCGCCGATGAACGTGCGCGTGTGTGGAGTTTGGGACTATTGTGAGAGCTGCTGTGAACACTCTCAGAGAAGCCTTGGTTGGCGATGACCCACTTTTTTTTAATCTGAGGGCAAACAGAAACCTTGTGCCAACATTACTGGAGGTTTAGCCAATGGTTATTTCAGTGGAAGAATGCTGATACGAAGTAAAACTGCCTTTTATTGACATTACTGCTCCGTTCCCTGCCTCTGAGTAAGGATTCGGTCATTCACTGAACTTTTCTAAGAAGAAATGGCCTTTTTAAAAAGGGATTCGAGTGTAGCCGGTTCGGGGGATGTGGGGGAGTGTGCGGTTGAATAATAATGATACCTTGCACTTCTCTCCGAGTCTCCTGGCTTCAGTTCTCAGATGCTTTTCAAAATCAACTTGTGAAGCTCCGTGGCGCCTGGGGAGCTGAGGCCACAGGCATGGCCGGTTTGCGGGTGGGAGGCAGAGACGCGTGGCGATTTCCAGTTCCTTTGGGAGTTCTCCAGCCTCAAAAATCGTGTCTCCTGGACTCTTAGAGGAGGTTCTTTCACGGGGCCCTGGAGACGCAGGCGTTCTGAGTTCGGGGAGGTTTTAGGCTGTAAAGGAAAGTGGCCCTAGGAAGGAGAGGGTGGTTTCCTATAACTGCTCCGAGCAGGGGAGACCACCCGACTACAGCAGAGCAGAGAGGGCTGTCGCCAAGGAATGGGTCAATCTCCTGCCCCCTCAGTTTTGTACAGAAATTCTGTGTAATGCTGTATCTTTCTTAACTGGTTAAAACATGTGCTTTTGAAACCCAGCCATTTATGTCGGACTACCTGGGCCCAAGAGGCTCCCCTGCCCTAAACTGACGACCGTCCTTCGTCCGTCCACCCACCAGCCGCCCCCGGCCTCTCCGGGCCCCTGGCCTCCTCCTCCACCCGCCTGGTCCTGCCTCCACGCAGGCACCAGAACCACCTTGTCCATGCAGAGGTGCTTCTGTAGCGGTTGTCTCCTTCTTCTCCAGGATCATCAACTTTTTTCCTTCTCTCCAAGGATCATTCCGACCAGAGTACAAATATGCTGCAGTTCCCCCCATCTTTAAAGAAAAAGCCCAAACCTGCCTTGATTCCATATTCCCTTGTAGCTGTCACTGCCTTGCTGTGTACCCCTCTTCTGTTAGTCTGTCAGGGCTGCTGTAACAGAGTACTGCAGACCGGGGAGCGGTGGGGGGGGAAGGGGGGTTAAGCGATGGAAGTTTATTCTCCCAGTTCTGGAGGCTGGAAGTACGAGATCAAGGTGTGGGCAGGGCTGGTGTCCCCTGAGGCTTCCCTCCGTGGCTTGCAGGCGGCCGCCTTCTAGCTGTGTCCTCACGTGGTCAGCCCGCTGTCTGCATGCACCCCTGATGTCTCTCTGTGTGTCCAACCTCCTCTTCTTACAAGGACACCAGCCCCACTGGATCAGGGCTCACCCTAACGGTCTCACCTTAACTCAGTCACTCCTTAAAGGCTTTGTCTCCAACTACAGGTAGTGGGGCTAGGGCTTCAGCATGTGAATTTGGGGGGATGCAACTCAGCCGTCACACCTTTACAGATGGTCTCTTTGAAAGCGTTGTCTACACTGTCCCCATTTCCTGTCCCCGCATTCTGTCCTGGACCCACTTCAGTCAGACTTCTGCCCCCCGAGTCCCCAAGTCCAGGTCCACTCTTAGCCCTCGGGGGCATTAGCTCAGTCTATCTACCTCTCCTCCTCGGAATGTGGCGTGGGTTCCCTCTCTTGGTTTCTCCCACCTTCCCGGCCACTCCTTCCTAGTCTCTCTTTTCTGATTCTTCTGTGTCCCCTGACCTCTGAGGTCAAAGGGCCTCGGAGCCCTCTGCACTCCTTCTTGGGTGGTCTCCCTCTGCACTCCTTCTGCACTCCTCTGCACTCCTTCCTGGATGGTCTCATCTAGTCTCACAGCCTCAAAGCCGTCTCTGTACTCTTGACTCCCAAGTTTATACCTCCTGCCAGGCCTCCCCTCCTGAACTGTGCACTTCAGTAGCCAGTGGTCTTGACTGCCTAGACATGGAGTTGATCCAAAACCAAACTCCTGATTTTCCCATCCCTAAGTGCTCGCTTCCATCCTGCCAGGTGCTCAGGCTTTGAAACCTTGGGGTGGTCTGTGATTCCTCGCTTAGAAATAGGAATGTGTCCACTTGCTCAGCACAGAAAACCCAAGTGCTCTGGCTCGGTCACGAAGGATGTCACTCCCATGCCTCGTTAGTGCATCGTTCAGGGGACTTGTACCCCTAACAGATGGGGCACAGCATGACGTGCTGGAGAGAACCTGGGGAAGGCAGGGGTGAGATTCGGGTTCTGGGTCACTAACCCATTGGGCCGTCTTGGCCAAGTTCTTTCTCTGCTCTGGGCTCAGTTTCCTCGTATGTGAAGTGAGGCAGGAGCCGGGGCCGGGGATGGCAAATGGGTTTCACCTTGAGGGCCAGCTCCGCGGAAGAGAGTTCTGTGATCGATTGCCCACGTCTGCTGTGGGTGTGAAACTGACAATTGGAGCCCGGGTGCCCCCCATTAGTCACCCTTGCCCTGGCGCCTCACCACCAAGAACCCTTCAAGCTTTAAAAATCTGTGATCGCGCCCCGACCTTGAGCAAATCACTTCACTGTCCCAAGATTTTGTTTCTTCGCAAGCGAGGTGGAGATAAATCCCTGCCTTCCTACCACGCAGAATTGCTCTGAGGAGCGTGCGAGATAGTGGGTGAAAAATGCTTGGAAAATAGCAGGACGGTATATAAATGCAAGGTTTCATTGTTACTAACTGACCTCCCTGGTCATGATTTGTGTTAGTCATGCCTTCCTCTGAGCCGTCGTCTAGGGCCGGGCAAGAAGCCTTTGCTTTCGTTTTTGCCCCTGCCCCCCACCTCGGGCAAGAGAGTGCCATTTGGATTTGCTGGTGACGATGAGAAAGGGGATTAGCATGAATGTGGGGTGTGCAGGTGATCTTTCTGTGCTTGGAAGATCTCAGCATCTTTCACAGCCCCCGGGGCAGGTGAAACCAGGAAGCCTTCTCCAGAGCCTTTCAGCTACTCAGCACCATCTTACCCTCCCACCGTCACCCCGCCACCTTGTGACACTTCTGCACAACAGGTGGGGAAAAAATCTTCCCAAAGTAAATTTTTGTCTCCCTCAGGGGTTCCTCTGTATTATCCAAATGTCGGGAATTAAATTAATTCTCCGGTTGGGCAGTTGGGAGCGGTGCGTCTGCCCTGAGCGCTGCTGAGCGCAGCTCTGGCTAATTTCTGGAGCCGGCACCTGCCCTGCAGCCTGTGGGAATCCAGGGGAGATACCCAGGTAGAGCTATTTTTGTTACCTGATGAAAAAAGCATCCCTTCCCTCAATCTACAATTCTCCCCTCTTTCACCTTGAATGTTGTTAATGCCCCTCTTTTCTGCCAAAATCCCAAAGAGAGTCTGTTTGCAGCTTCCTGTGTGCATGAACTTTTCCCAGAGACCCAGGGGAGCGATCTGTCCTCACATTACTTGGCGTAAGCAAAGCTTTGGGGCATTTCTTATTGCCGGTGGTGTATTCTGAGTTGGTTTCTTTGCTCAGGCTCTTATTTATTGGCGAGTGCGTCTCGTTTCCTTCTTCCCTCCTGCAGCCTTTGTCGTGAACAGTGTTCGGCGCGGTGTGAAATGAGAAGCATTAAGAACTCTTCTAAGGCATAAAGGTTTGTTTTTCTTTTTTCTTTTTTTATTTTTAAGTGTTAGAAGAATAAAGGACTTGAGTTTCCTGTAGGACTGGAAACAGTGAATCAGATTTTTGTTTTGCTTAAAACCTGAAAATCTCAGGCAGCAGTTGAGAGTCTCTGGACAGAGCTGAGTGCTGTGTTTGGGGGTTTAGGGTGATGTCCCTTCCCCATGGGCCATTCTACGGGAGAGGCGGTGGCCACCCACGGAGACTGATTTGAGAGGGACCAGAAAGGCTACCTGAGTCACAGAGCTGCCCGAGACAGAGTGGGCACTGACACTTCCTGCCCTGCCTTTTCTGCTCCGTGAGGCGTTTCGGTGATTCAGTGCCTGGTGTTATCCACAGACTGATGGGTGCAATGAGCGTGAGCTCTCCCTCTCCCAGCAGGCGACCTTGGACAAGTCTCTGAAGTCATTGGTGAAATGGGGATAAGACAGCACCCTTCCCACAGGAAGTTAGATGAGACACCACCTCCCAAGTGCCACGAGGCAGGCAGGACATCCAGGGAGGCACGGCTGGGACAGGTGCGTGCTCGTGATACAGGATGCCCTGGAGAAAGTTCAGAAGGGCCCCTGACAAACCTGTAATCTAGCATGAGCCATTTGCTTACATCCCTTGCCTGATCCCCGTTCGTTAACATCCCTTACTACCATTATCCTTTTATTCATCCCTTAACGAGTACCCAGTACCTGCCACTCCCGGGCACTCCGCTAGGTGCCAGGGATAAAAAGATGTAAGGGCGGGGTCCTCACCCCAATAAGCCTGTACTCAGATGAGGAGATAGTCAGTTGCAAGATAAAGGAGGCAGGCGTTGAAGACGGGTGTGAGAGAGAGGGGCACCCGGGTCTGCCCAGGGAGACAGAGACCCCCAGGCCCGATAGAAGCTGAAATGAGACTCGGAAAATAACGAGGCTTTTGCCAGGCAGAGACGCGGGAAGGGCCCTCTAAGTAGAGAAACCGCACGTGCCCAGCCATGGAGGTGTGGTGAGTGTCAGTGTTGTCAAAAAGACGGGAAGATGTGGGGACGGGGGAGGAGGGGCCCCCAAGAGCCCCCGGATGACTTGCCGAGGGGGCAGGTGCTCTCCTGTGGGCGACCACCAGATACTGGCGCGACTGAGCCGTGACCGCGCGCCAGGATGGATGTGCAGGTTTGAAAGGTCACACACAGCGGTGCGGAGAACAGATGGGAGACTGGGGGCAAGAGGCACGGAGGGCCCCCTCTGATGGGACGTGGGCCAGGATGAGCTGTGTCTTTAAGTAAACTTTAAGTAACATTCATGCAGGAGGCGTGCACACATCCTACGTGTGCAGCACGACGGATTTTCGCGAAGTGAACACACGGTGTCCCCAGCACCCAGATCAGGAACCAGAATGGGACCAGCTGAAAAATAATATTTTAATGAAAAACAAGAATGGCTTTTCATAGCGTAGTAATTTTTAGTATAAGTCTGTCCCAAATACTGCACGGGACATTCACGTTCTTCAGAATGCTTGGTTATTCAAGATGCAAATCTGACCGAGCGCCCTGTATGTTATCTGATTACCCTGGATGCATCCACATTGTTGCGGGTGGCAGTAGTTCCTTCATGTTTTTATTGCCAGCGAGAATCTGTTTTATGACTGTTGCACATGTTATCGAGACTCCCGCTGATGGATAACTGAGTTGTTTCCAGTTTGAGGACATTATGAACGAGGCTGCTCTGAGCACTCTTGCACTTACCTTTCGGAGACACGGGCTTGTATTTCCACCCAAGAGTGGACCTGCTGGATCTTAGAGGATGTTTATATTCGGCTCTAATAAATACCACCAAATAGTCTTCCAAGAACGTTGTTGCAAACTACACCCCATCAGCAGTGGAAGAGCGTTCCAGTTGCTCTACAGCTTTCCTCACACGGCACTGTCTGTCTCTTCATTTAGCCATTCCAGTGGGTGTGCGGTCAAAACAAAGCGTTGTGCGGTTTTAATTTGCGTTTCACTTGTGGCTGAGCCGACTGCCTTTTCATGTATTGATCGGCCATTTTGGCCGTCCTCCTCTGTGAAGTGTCTGTCAGAGTTCTGCCCACTTTTCTGTCGTCATGTCTTTTTCTTATTCAATTGGAGTAGTTCTTCATATATGAGGAGTCCTTTGTCAGATAAATGTATTGCAGATATCTTCCTTCAGTTTAGAGCTTGCCCTTTTGCTCTCTTATTAGAGTCTGCTGATGAACAGAAGTTTTTAATTTTAATGTAGTCCAGCTCGTGTGGGTTTTTCCATCATGGTTCACTCTTTTTTGAGTCCTGTTTAAGAAAGATATGCCTTATTAGTTTATCCAGTTTCATTACTTTTTTTTTTTTCTTTTCAGTACGCGGGCCTCTCACTGTTGTGGCCTCTCCCGTTGCGGAGCACAGGCTCCAGACGTGCAGGCTCAGCGGCCATGACTCACGGGCCCAGCCGCTCCGCGGCATGTGGGATCTTCCCGGACCGGGGCACAAACCCATGTCCCCTGCATCGGCAGGCGGACTCTCAACCACTGTGCCACCAGGGAAGACCCCATTACATTTTTTAATGTGGCTCCTTAAAAATTAAAATTATATGTGTGGTTCAAAAAAACAAAAAAGAAAGAAAGATATGCCTACCCCAAAGTGTGTGTTTCCTCCTAAAAGATTAATTGTTTCATCTTTCACATTTAGATCTATAATCCATCTAGAATGGATTTTTCCTTTAATAAAGGATAACGTACGTACAGTAAAACACACCCATTTTAAGTACACAGTCCAGTGAATTTTGATAAGAGTATGTACACATGTAACCACAACCACAGGCAAGATGTAAACGATGTCCATCACCCCATAAAGTTGCTTTATGTCCTTCTGCTTCTCAGAGTGCAGTCCATGGACCAGCAGCATCGGCCTAACCTGAGAGCTGGTTAGAAATGCAGACTCTCGGGCCCCACCCCAGGCCGGCCGAATTAGAATCTGCATTTTAACAAAATTCCTAGGTACTTTGTATGCACTTTAAAGTTTGGAGACAATCTGAGTTCCTTTGAAGAAAGGTGACAAGAAAAAAATGCTTTTTCTATTGTTATTAATGACATCGCCTGAAGCAAGGCAAGGTAAATGATAGATTATTGAGTTTGGGGAAAAAATGAAAGAGAAGAGAAAGACAAAGTTGGAAAGAAATTTTGAAGTCATTCCAGGAGCACCCTCTATTCCCTGGACCACTTCCTCTCCTGGAGACCTGGCCCCGCTGATGTCCTGCAAAGCTGAAGGACAAGATTTGCCATTGGGGAGGCTTGGGCTCCTGGAGCAGTGCTTCCTGGTCTGTGCCCTGGACCAGCATGGAGAAAGCCATCCTAATGACCAAGTCCAGAAGGACCATAATTTTGGGTTTGTTGTTGTTGTTTTTTTTTTACTTTTCTTTTTTTTTTAAGTTTAATTTTTATCTTCATGTAATATATGTACTGCTTTAAAATATCAAATACTTCCACATGGCTTATAATAAAAGAGAGCAGTTCTCCAGCCCACCCCTCCCCCACTCCTCTGACATTTTAATCACCTACTTTTTGGATGACCCCTTATCCCTCACACCCGGAGTCCGGTTTTCCAGTGAGTAAACGTTCCTTCTGCCAGAGCTGGGGAGAGAATCTGGGGCGTTAACTGCCCCCTTTTACATATCTTCAGCCGATCCTCCTGGTGTTAATCCCACCCTGGTTGTCCACCTTCTGTGGTCCAAGGTACCTCTATTTTCTGGGCTTTTCTGGGATTCTGCACAGAGCAGATTGGCTTTTGTTCCTTCCAGCTCTTCTACCAGTAGAGAAGAGAAGGTTTTCTCCTTCTCTACTCACATTAGACATTTCTACATTATAAATTAAATTTCCTTTTTAAAAAATCAAACAAAAGAATATATACATATATTATAAAAAATACTAACAAAAAGGCTTCATATTTCAGTCTGTGGAAATTATTTTTGTGAGTGGTTTGAAATCCAGTTAAATGTGTTAATAAATTAAATTTATTTCCGTAAGGGCTATCCCAGCCCCATCCCTTCCCCTCTGACCTGCGGTGGCGAGTTCCTCATGCATTATATCCCTGGCTCTAAGTCTGAGCTCACAATTCTGTTCCTTAGATCTCTTTGTCTTTTGCCAAAAAAAAATACCAGGCTGTCTTTTTCCCCCTTTGTCTTCTGCCTTCTCAGGTTTCAAATGAGCATTTCATGTTCCCATTTTACCTCTCCCAGCATATCCATTGTACTTCTTGTTAAGTTGTTGTTAGTGGTTGCCCTGTAGTTAAGAAAATACATTTTTAACTAATCCACGTCCCCCTTGAAATGACACTGGATGGTTTCACATGTAGAGCAGGCGCCTTATAATCCGGTGTTCCCAGTTCCTCCCTCCCGACCCTCTGAGATTGTTGTCCATCATTTCACTCAGCATCCACTATCAGTTACGTGATACGTTGTTACTGTGATTACTTTAAAGAACAGTAATCTTGGGCTTCCTTGGTGGCGCAGTGGTTGAGGGTCCGCCTGCCGATGCAGCGGACACGGGTTCGTGCCCCGGTCCGGGAAGATCCCACGTGCCGCGGAGTGGCTGGGCCCGTGAGCCATGGCCGCTGAGCCTGCGCGTCCGGAGCCTGTGCTCCGCAACGGGAGAGGCCACGACAGTGAGACGCCTGCGTACCGCAAAAAAAAAAAAAAAAAAAAAAAAACAGTAATCTTGTAGATCAATTAAGAATAAGGAAATCCCTGGCAGTCCAGTGGTTAGGACTCGATGCTTTCACTGCCGTGGCCAGGGTTCCATCCCTGGTCAGGGAACTAAGAGCCCGCAAGCCAATGGGCGGGGCCAAAAAAAGAAAAGATCTTATTTGACTTTTATTTATTCCTGCGCCAGTGCCCTTCCTTTCTTTATGTTTTTTTTTCTTTTTTTATGTTGTTTTTCTTCTGCCCGAAGATACTCTTTTAACATGTCTTGCAGGGCAAGCCTATTGGCCATAAATTTCTTCCATTTTTGTTTATCTGAGAAAGTCTTCATTTCTCCTTCACGTTTGAGGACGATTTCGCTGGAAATTGACTTCTGAGCTGGTAGCCTTTTCTCTCTTAATACTTGTGGTATTTCACTCCACTCCCTTCTTGCTTGCGTTGTTTGTGATAAGGGGTCCACTGTGATCCTTATCCTTAACTTTTCATAGGAAAGGTGTTTTTCCCCTCTCTGGCTTCTTTCAGGATTTTCTGTTCATCTTTGCATTTCTGCAATTTGGATCTAATGTGCCCAGGTGTGTTTTTCTTGTTATTTACCCTGCTTGGTAGTCTCTGAACTTCCTGCATCTGTGTGGTTTGGTTACAGATCCAGTATTCATTCAACTATTAGTAGTGTTCTTGGCCATTAGTAATTCAGCTGTTTTGCTTTCTCTCTTTTGCTTCTCCCTCTGCTCATCACATTATACTACACTTTTGACATCATCCAATAACTCTTGCTTATTCTGCCCTGTTTTCTTTTCATTCTGTTTTCTCTTTACATTTCAGTTTGCAAGTTGTATTGACCTATAGTCCAGCTCGCTGACTTTTTTCCTTGGCCACATCCAGTCTACCGACGAGCCTGTCAAAGACACTTTATTTCTGACACTGTGTTTTTGATTCTCCCTAAGAGCTTCCTTCTCTCTGCTTACGTTCCCCTTCTGCATGGTGTCCAGTTTTTCCATTAGCGCCCTCAACCTATTAATCATAGTTATTTTAAATTCTCTGTCTAGAGTAATTCCAGTATTTGTGTCATATCTGAGTCTGGTTCTGATCATTGCTTTGTTACTTCAACATGTACATGTATTTTTTCTTGGCTGTCACTTGAAAATGCTATTTTCTCTTGCCTTTTGGCATACCTTGTGCTTTCTTACTGAGAGACATACATGCTGTGTTGGGTAAGAGGAACTGAGGCAAAGAGGGCGTTAGGGCTTTCAGTGTGAGGGTATCTGTTAATCAGGCCAGGCTTTGGGCTCCGTTCGGTATTTTTTGCAGCTGTAGGTGTCAGAAGCTTCAGCTCCTCGAGTACCCCTGCTTGTGTCTCCCTTCTTGACCCTGGGCTTCCCTCTGTTCTCCTCCTTAAAGAGAGTCTGGTTTTTTCAGCTTTTGTGGCTGTAACCACCGTGATACTGGAGCCCCGTTGCTGTGGGGGGAGGGGAATGGTCTATAATCTACAACGAAATTTCAGTCCTTTCGTGGGCTGTGTTTCGGGGCTGAGGCGTTCACAAGGGGTTCTCCTGTGACGTAGTTTTCCCCTCTGCCCCCCACTCCGTCCCCAGGCACAGCATTCCCAGTCTGTCTCCTCGAAGCCTGGTCCTGTTGACTATGGTCTCTCCTCCCACTTTGGTGAGACAGGAAGGCTGGAAGGGTCCGGAGAATGGAGGAACTTCTTCACCTGGGTGGGATAAGGCTTCTGAATTGCATCTGGCCAAGTCCTCTCCCCTGGAGAAAAGGCCTTTGTTCTGACTAAGGCTCTGGGTCTACTTCACAGTGGTTCGTCTTCCCCTCCCTCTGCCAGAGACACCAGGGGGTCTTTCTGGGATCCTCGCCGTGAAAACCTGGAGGGGTTCCTGGGGGTAAACCCAAAAGAGTGTGGTGGCCCCCTAAGCCTATGTCCCCTCCAGCTTTTCCCTTTCACGCTGGTCCTCACTCAGCCTCCAGCAATTCATCAAAATCACCATTTAAGTGTTCCTTCCTGTTTATGGCTCCAGCAAATTCTTCTCCCTATAGGTAGATCTCATTTGCTGTATCCCTCTAGATGGCCCCATCTCTCGGGCTTTCAGGGTGCCATTTGTCCTGTGACCTTTGTTCTCTGATGGGTCCAAGAAAATTGTTGGTTTTCAGTTTGTCCAGCTTTTTCTTGTAAGGATGGCAATGATAGCTTTCAAGCTCTTTACATGTTGTAGCTGAAACCAGAGGTCAATACCAAGCTGTCTTCATTACTGTAAGATATTAGTTAGGGTCAGCTACACTGCGTAACAAATAGACCCCCCCAAGTATCAGGGTCTTAAAGAGCAAGAGGTATATGTATATTTTCTTATGTAAAATCAGGGTGGCTTTCAGGTCAGCAGGATAGCTCTCCTCCATGCAGTGCTTCAGGCACCCAGGCTCTTTCCATCACGTGCCCCACCATGCCTAGGCTACAGTGCTGTTTGCATCCAGGCAGCAGAAAGAATAGGGCAGAAAGGTGCACATATGGGAGGTTTAGTATGGACCTGGCCCAGAAGCAAAACACAGTACTTTTGTTCACATTGCATTGAGAAGAACTCAGTCCATGCACCCAGAGGAAAAGAGAATGGAATTTCAGGAACAGCTACCGTCCTCGCCACTTACTGCTTTACATTAGCTCTACCAGTCTACTGACCATGTTCTTTGTCAGATGTGTCTCGACTCTTTTGGTCCTTTGCTTCTCCTTATGTACTTGAGATCCAGCTTCTCGTGTTCTATTAAACACTCTGTTGGGATTTCAATTGCATTAAATTTGTAGATCAATCTAGGGGGGACTGGCATCTTTATGATAATGAGTTTTTTCATCTGCAGACTTGGTTTGTCTTCCCATTTTTAAAGATCCTCTATAATGTCTTCCAGTAAAGCTTTAAAATTTTCTCTATAAAGGTCTTGCTTAGTTTTTGTTCAACTTATTCCTAATATCTTTTGGTTTTTACTGCTATTATAAAGAATGTGAAACTTTAAAACTTTTAAAACTTTAAAACTTTGCATTTCTGTTGTTACTAATGTAGAGAAACACAGTTGATCCTTTTTATATTTAACCTTGGATTCATAACTATACTAAACTCTTTAACATGCTGATAACTAATCACTAGACTTTTTTTCATTTTTCTATGTAGATAATATCATTTGTGAATTACGCCAGTTTTTTCTTTTTTACCGTTTCTTAGATCCTTTGTTTCTTTTTCTTTTCTTCGTTTCTTTTTTTTACTGTGCTGGTTGGCATCCCCAGTAAAGCATCGAATAATAGTGGTAATTGTGAGCCTCTATGCTCTGGCCTCAATCTTGAAGGAAAAGCTTTCAAAGCTTCACCTTTGACTATTGTGTTTGCTAGAGGATTTCTGTGGATATATTTAATTAGGTAATAACGTTTATTTCCTTTCCGTTCGTAGTTCACCAATATGTTTTATCAGGAATGCATGTCAAATTTTATCAAGTGCTTTTTCTACACTTTTGTGTTTTTTTTTTTTTTACTGAAACAACTGCACAGGCACACCTTGGAGATACTGCAGGTTCGCTTCCGGACCACCTCAGTAAAGCAAGTCATATGAGGTTTTTCGTTTCCCAGTGCATATAAAAGTAAATCCTTGTTGCTTATCTCTTTTTGGACAGTAGTTCGTATCTGTTAATGCCGTACTCCAAACTTGTCCCTGCCCTCCTTCCTCTCCCCTTTGGTAGCTGTACGTTTGTTTTCTATGTCTGTGAGTTTGTTTCTGTTCTGTGTATAGATTCATTTGTGTTATCTTTTCGATTTCACATATAAGTGATATCATATAGTATTTGTCTTCCTCTGTCTGACTTACTTCACTAAGTGTAATATTCTCTATGTTCATCCATGTTGCTGCAAATGGCAATATTTCATTTTTTTAGTGGCCGAGTAATATTTCCATATCTGTTTTTCTGTTGACTAATTCTCACCTCAGGTGTATCTATTCTACTGTTTAACCATC
Source organism: Delphinus delphis (assembly GCF_949987515.2). Lineage (NCBI taxonomy): Eukaryota > Metazoa > Chordata > Mammalia > Artiodactyla > Delphinidae > Delphinus > Delphinus delphis. Next base: position 85,852,048 of record NC_082697.1, read on the forward strand.
CTTTGAGGGCTTTAAAAACCACATGACTAAGGACAATTTCAAACATACAAAATAGAGAGATTCAAATAAGGAACCCCCTCCTTTTTCCCATTGTCCAAGTTTAGTAATTATCCACACATGGCCCTTCTTCCTGTATATCTTTTTTTTTTTAATATTTATTTATTTATTTGGTCACACCAAGTCTTAGTTGTGGCAGGCAGGCTCCTTAGTTGCAGCTCCAGGGCTCCTTGGTTGTGGCATGTGAACTCTGGCAGCATGCCTGAGGGATCTAGTTCCCCAGCCAGGGACCGAACCCAGGCCTGCTACATTGGGAGCACGGAGTCTTATGCACTGCGCCACCAGGGAAGTCCCTTCCTGTATATCTTTACACCCCACCACTTCTCCCCTCGCAGGATTGCTTTAAAATTCCACATCATTTCATCTCTAACCATTTTAGGCATAAAGTTTTTAATTTCAATGGTTATAGTTTTTCATTTCTAATTCTGTTTGGTTCTTTTAGAGGTCTGCCTGTTTATTTTGAGTGGTTATTTACTTTTTATATTTTGGTTCTTTTTTTATTTATTTAAACATACTAAATATCATAATTCTGTATTTGATCAGCTTCTAATAGCTGAACTCCTTGTGTATCTGATGCTGCATTTGCTGTCCTGCTAACTACTGGTTATTGGGCTTTGTTTCATTTTATGATTTCTTTAAAATTGTGAGCTCATGTTCTTTGAAACTTTATCTCCAGGAAAATTTTGAAGTCCGATTGAGGGTTTGCTCCACCCAAAGGTGGCGTGGGTTTGTTCTGCTGATGACTGGGTGTAGTAGGAAGGGATCACTGTTTGTTTAATGGGACCACTTTATTGAACTATAAAATACATACCAAAAAATACAAATCATTAGCGAACAGCTTTTGTGACCAAGAAACAGAAAATGATCAGAACTACAGAATTCCCTCCTACCCTTTCCAGTTACTTCTTCCCCTCCAAGGTCACCGCTGTCCTGAGCATAGTTTTGCCAGTTTTCGTGTAAGTAGAATCATCCTGTCTGTGCTCTTTTTTCGTACCTGGCCTCTTTCACTTAGCGTGTGTCTGTGAGGTTCATCCAGGGTGATGCGCGAGCGGCAGGGTTCATTTTGCTCTGTTGTATCGTATTCCATTTTGGTGATCTCTTCTATGGCTGGTGAGCACGTGAGGGGTTCCCACGTGTGGGATGATGACGGTGCTTCTGCAGACTTCTTGTGCACGTGTTGTGGGAACATACCGTGACTTCCTTTCAGATTCATAGTAGGAATGGAACTAAGGGTGGTGGGCATACTTCTGCTTTAATACTCACAGTTATCCAAAATGGTCACACTAACTTCTATTTCCTCCAGCAGCACAAGAGTATGGGGTGATTTAGTTTTTTGGTTTCTTTTGGTTTTTTTTTGCGGTACGCAGGCCTCTCACTGTTGTGGCCTCTCCCGTTGCAGAGCACAGGCTCTGGACGCGCAGGCTCATGGCCATGGCTCACGGGCCCAGCCGCTCCGCGGCATGTGGGATCTTCCCGGACCGGGGCACGAACCTGCGTCCCCTGCATCGGCAGGCGGACTCTCAACCACTGCACCACCAGGGAAGCCCAGGGTGATTTAAATTAAATCCTCAGCTTGGTGCTTTTTGGCCCATGAAGTCGAGTGAACTAAGGTCCTCAAGCCACATGAAAGCTGTGGAGAGGAGACGTTCCCCTCCACTCAGCTAAGGCTGAGGCAGATGGGTTTCCTCGCTGTCTCCCTGTCTGTGGGTTGTGTAACTCATTGCTTCTCTAGGAATGCAGCCCTTGAGGGGCCCCGTGCTGTAGGCCAGCGTCTCTGGTCTGACTCCCCATTGCAGTCTGGCCCCGACTGGTTCACCTAGGCTTGGGAGAGGCCTTCGGGGCAGCCTGAGCACCTGTTCCCTCCCTAACTTCTCTGGACTTCTGCAGCCGACTCACTTGCGGCCCCTGAGGACTTCTCTTAGTGTCTTTCCAGGTCAGTTATGCACTTTAATAGATATTTTTAAGTATTTTATCTGGCATTTTAGATATATTATGGTGGAAGTGCTTTTAGACCACATAATTTTCCCCAAAATAGTGGTCCCTTTCTGCTTTCCATTTTCCAAAATTTTGCTGACATCTCTCATCTGCTGCGGTCTTCTCCATTCTCTATGACCATGTGAACATACACACCCACACCCACACACACCTTCCTTTACTGTTGAACTGGTGCATTTTCAGGAGAGAGCAGAGAGGAATGTGTATGCATTTAACTGGAAATTCAGCTAAAAGCATTTTTCTTTTTTTTTGGCCGTGCCGTGTAACATGCAAGACCTTAGTTCCCCAGCCAGGGATGGAACCCGCTCCCCCTGCAGTGGAAGCGTGGAGTCTTACCCGCTGGACACCAGGGAAGTCCTAAAAGCATTTTAAGTAATGTTTTTCTCTGTATTTACGGATAACTCTTCTCTGATTCTCCTTTCTCTTCTCAAAAGTGTGGTCATTAGACCAGCAGCTCTGATGTCTCTTGGATTCTCGTTAGAAATCCAGGCTCCTAGACCCCACCCCAGACTTTCTGAATCATTTCAAGAGCCCCAGGTGAGGGACTTCTCTGGCGGTCCAGTGGTTAAGACCCCGTGCTTCCAGTGCAGGGGGCGCATGTTCGATCCCTGGTCGGGGAACTAAGGTCCTGCATGCTGCGTGGCACGGTCAAAAAGAAAAAAATGAAAGAAAGAAAACAATAATAGGGAAGGCAAATTAAAAAGAAACTATTATATATAGAATGGATAAACAACAAGGTCCACTGTATAGTAGAGGGAATTATATTCAATTTCCTGGGATAAACCATAATGGAAAAGAATATGAAAAAGAATGTATATATGTATAACTGAAGCACTTTGCTGTACGGTAGAAATTAACACAACATTGCACGTCAACTATACGTCAATAAAATAAATGTTTAAGAAAAGAGCCCCAGGTGATTCCTCCGCGCAGTGAACTTTGAGAGGCACTTGTTGGCGCCGAGGGTCTCACCTGGGCCCCTCTCCCCTCCTGCACCTCCTCCCATCCTGGCTCCCTGCCCCTCTCCACCTTGGGTCCCTGAGAAAGCCGGGAGCTTAGGTGCAGACGTTCTCCACCTGGAAGTTAGGAGCAGCTTCCCGAGCTGACCCCGCCTGGGCAACACCAGGGCTGATCACATCCTTATTTGGGGCTGGCTCTGAACTCAGTACTGTAACACCTTCACAGCAGATACCAAGGCATACCCAGGAGAGGCAGAGATGGTGAGAAACAGCCCTTGACCTTAAGACATTCTCAGCCTGGATCTGGGAGAACATTCTGGAGAATGAGAAACAGCCCCGGAGGGCAAGAGTAGCTTCCTGCGCATTTAACGCAAATTACACGTTGTTACACTAGCCCTTTATTGTTTTGGAGTCAGACGCCTGGACTTGTCCTAAAAGCCCCAGAACTGTGTTTTCCTGGGATCTGGGATTCAGTTGAAGCTCCCAGTGTTTTGCTGGCCAAACTCAGGCCTCAGGTGATAATGTCACCCCACTGGACTCCATCCCTTGATCCAGGAGCCGCAGGGGGACCCAGGACGGCTGGGAAGAAACACGAGACAAGGTGCCGTCGAACTCCATTCGCTCATGATCTTTCTCCCCAGACGCTCTGGCCTTGCCCTCGGTGGCCTTGTTTGATCTCAAAGGCGGAGGGGCCCACCTTTCCAGAGGTCTCAGGTGATGTGAGTTGGGTCACCCCGGCCCCTCAGGTAAAACAAGACTCTGGCCGCCTGACATTCCATATCCTTCTAACACCATCCTAGTTTTACCTGTTTCTAAGAACCAGGCCTTAACGTGCCCTAACGTTACTAAGCGGAAGGCGGGCGCTCTCAGAGTTCCGTTCTCCAGGACCATTGCTTTCTCATCTGCCAGGTGGATGAGTCACCTCAGGTTCCACCGAGATTCTGTGAGTTTTGACTAATGGTGCTGTGAGAGTGGTTTGAGATTCCTGGATGCAGCCGGCCGGTGAGTCAGTGCCTAATGTTGGTATTTTAAGTAAGAGAGTCTCGATGCCCTTAATTACTTCCCTGGGCGGGCTCTAGAATCAGAGTGTGGAACCTGCTGCCCACGCAGAGTCACCTGACTCAGCCAGGTGAGGAGGGAGCTGGCCTGGGAGCCACTCCATGCCGAAGGCCCCTGAGCGGGGGGAGTGCTGTGGGCTGAATTGTGTCCCCTCCCCAGGTTCATGTTAAAGTTCTGACGGTGAGCACCTCTGGCTGTAGGTGGAGATGGCTCTTTACAGAGGTGATTAATGTAAAATGAGGTCACTAGGGTGGGTCCTAATCCAATAGGACTGGTGTCCTTATAAAAAGAGGAGGTCAGGACACAGACACCCTCCCTGGGCGCCAGAAATCATGGTGCAACGTTAAGTACCGCAGCTGGCCGCAGTGCAGCTCCTGGGCTCAGCGGAGACCTTTCTCACCCATCTACAGCCCTCGGGTCCCCAGAGCAGAGCAGGAGGGTTGGCTGCAGGAGAAGCATTTAAGGTTCATGCCATCCCCTCATCCCCGGTATTATGGAGCGCCTCGATGGGCATCGTGCTGAGCTAATTTGTTTCAAATTGGCTCGCCCGACCCTCCGTGGGAGCTTCTGGGAGTTCATTTTAAAGTCAGAGAGAGAAGAAGCGGGAGCTGCCTAATTCCCTGGTTCAGTCGCACGCGACATCTAGTTTGGTATCGTCCCCGAGTGACACGGCTCTTTCATGACACTTGGAAGCAGATGACAGCTCTGGGTGCCCTGCCTCTCTGCACGGAGGGGTCAGGACAAAAGAGTGACCTCGTTACGAGGCCCACCGCCCTCGCTCCAGGCCTGTCTGCCTCTTATTGCAGACTTCCCATTATCCACTCAGAGGCAAAGGGGCACTGGTGACACATGCCCGAGGCCACCCCTGCTAGAGGGCCCTCAAACCACCAGTCAGGTCAGCTTTCTAGACTCAGTGGATGCACTCAGCCCAGCTAGTCACCCAGACGCAGGCCCCACCTGCTCCCACCTGCAGCTGCACCCCAGGGTGCTCCCTGCCCGTACCACCCGCTCTGCCATCAGCCGGTGCAGAGCCCACCTGCCGTGTGTCTCACTTAAGCCCCGTGAAACCTGTTCTGGCCCTTCCTCAGCACTGCTGCCTACCTCCTCTGAATTTCCATTGCATTTTGTGATTCGAAAAGAAAGCACGGTGGGAACGTAAAATGGTGCAGGCGCTGTGAAAAAGTCCGGCAGTTGGTTAAACACAGAATTACGATGTGACCCAGCAATTCCACTCCTAGGTAGGTACCCAGAAGAAACAAAAACAGGTTTTCAAACAAATCCTGCACACGGATGTTCATAGCAACACTGTTCACAAAATAGTGGAGAAGCCAAAAGGTGGAAATAACCTAAATACACGTTAGCAGATCAATGGATAAGCGAAGTGTGGTAAAGCTGTTATTCAGCCATAAAAAAGGGATGTTGCAGTGACACAAGCTACAATGAGGAGAAACGGTTACACTCAGTGAAAGAAACCAGACACAAAAGGCCCCTTCCTGTAGGATCCCACTTCATGAAATGTCTGGAATTGACAACTCCAAAGAGACAGAAAGCAGATTAGAGGCTGGCAAGGGCTGGGGGGAGGACCTGACTGCCGCGTGGGCTTGGGGTCTCCTTTAGGGGTGATGAAATGTTTGGAATTAGGTAAAGATAATGGTTGCACAGCATTGTGAATTTATGAAATGCCACTAAATTGTACCCTGAAAGTGGTTAATTTTACGTTGTGTGAATTTCACCTCCATAAGGAGGAAGACACCGTGGATTCTTAGGGCTGGAAGGAACTTTGATCCAGTCCAACCTTGTAGGGGATGCAGGAAGACACTGTCGGGGGTCCCCGACAGTCTCCCTACCTAGTGACCCGTGACGTGTGAGAGGTGACACCAAATGAGGAGAAGGGGCCCAGGCAGGGGACAAGCATTCAGGTGTGGGAAGGTGGCCCTCTCCTCCGTTCCCTCCTTCCCTCCCCTGTTCAGCAGCCGCGTGGAGCATTATGGGAAGGTGGCCCTCTCCTCCGTTCCCTCCTTCCCTCCCTGTTCAGCAGCCGTGTGGAGCATTATGGGAAGGTGGCCCTCTCCTCGTTCCCTCCTTCCCGCCCCTGTTCAGCAGCCGTGTGGAGTATTATCAGTTCTTATCTTAGCCTTTGGTTTCCCAGCAGCGGCAGGCGGAGAAGCAGCACGACTCAGTGGCTGTGTTTGTTCAACTTTGGGGCTGGACAGGTTCGGTTTAAATCCGGCCTCTGCCAATACGAGCTCTGTGACAGCGAGCAAATTCCCAACTTCTCTTAGCCCTGGTTCCTCTTCTGTGAAATGGGGGTGTCATCGGGATCTATCAGATACATTTAAGTAAGACGTCGGCTCTGTGGGGCTCAGGGCCACGCCTGGCACAAAGCACCCGAGAACAAGGTTAGTCGTCGTTGGTATCTGTGATCCCAAGTCCCTCCACTGTCCTTGTTTGGGTTTTCATATTAATCGCCAACTCCATCTTCTCCTGGGTAGTTAGGGTGACCTTATAACTTACTGTCCAAACCAGGACACTTTTCGTCTTCATTAACAGATAGAGGATTGACTCCCTTTAGTGTGTAGTTCTATGAATTGGGGCCCATATATGGATTCAAGCGACCACACCACCACAATTCAGATTCAGAACAGCTCCATCACCCCAGATAACTCCCTGAAGCTGCCCCTTGGTAATCCACCCTTCCCTCATCACAGCCCTGGCAACCACTGACGGGTTCTGACACTATAGTTTTCTCTTTTTTAAGAATCTTGTAGAAATGGAATCATTCGGTGTGTAGCCTTTGGAGACTAACTTCATTCATTCAGCGTAATGCCTTTGAGATTCATCCGTGCTATCGTGTGTATCAATAGTTTGTTCCTTTGTATTGCTGAGTAGTATCCATGGTGTGGATGTACCATGTTCGTTCACTCTTTGGCGGATCCTGGGGTAGCTTCCATTCTGGTAATTATAGAGCGCTATTATAAACATCTGTGGACAGGACTTTGTGGGAACATACGTCTTCACTTTTCTAGGGTGAATATCTAAGAGTGGGATTGCTAAACAGTTTTCCAGAGTGGCTGGTATGTGCCAGTTTTCAGTCCCATTAGCAACGTGTGAGAGTTCGATTTGCTTCAGGTCTTCACAGGTACTTGGTACTGTCAGTGATTTTTCTTTTAAGGATGCAAAGAGGGGTGTCGTGGTATCCATATCTCATCATGGTTTTAACTTGCAGTTCCCTAATGGCTAACAGTATTGATGTCTTATCATGTGTTTATTTGTCATTCATATATCCTTTGCGACAAAATGTCTAAGTCTTTTGACCATTTTAAAACTGGGTTGTTTTCTCAGTGGTAACTTCTGAGAGTTCCTTCTGTGTTCTGGATCAAATCCTTTGTCTGAAAGGTGATATGCAAAACTTTTCTCCCAATCTGTAGCTTGTATTTTCATTCTTTTAATAGTGTCTTTTGCAGAGCAAACTTTTTAATTTTCAAGAAGTCCAATTTGTCAATTTTTCCTTCCATGTACTTTGCTTTTGGCGTCTTGTCTAAGAATTCCTTGTCTAACCCATTGTCACAAATATTTTTTGTTTTCTTCTAAAAGTTGTATAGTTGGATGTTTTATAGTTAAACATGTGATCAAGTTTTGAGTTAATTTTTATATAAGGGGTATGGTATCTGTTGAAGTTAATTGTTTTGCACAGGGCTGTCGGTTATTCCATCACCATTTATTGAAAAGACTGTCTTTCCTCTATTGAGTAGCTTTTGAACTTTTGTCAAAAATCATTTGGCCATATTTCTGTGGGTTTAATTTCTGAACTCTCTTCTGTTCCTTTGATCTATGTGTCTATACTTTCACCAATACTCTGTTGATGACTATAACCTTATAGTAGCTTCAAAATCAGGTTTTCAAAACCTTTTTGATTATTCTAGTTTCTTTGCCTTTCCATGTAAGTTTTTAAAATCAGCTTGTCTTTATCTACAAAAAGTCCTGCTGTGATTTTTATTGAAATTGGGTTAAATCTGTAGATCAGTTTGGCAAGAATTTACATCTTGACCATGTCAAGTTTTTAAATCCATGAACATGGTATATCTCCCCCTTTATTAAGGCCTTCTTTGATTTCTTTCATCAGTGTTTGTTCAGTAAATAGATCCTGTTCCTGTTTTGGGAGATTTTTACTGAAGTTTTTTATTTTGGGTTTTGTTTTTTTGTTGTTGTTGTTTTGGGTTTTTTGTTTTTTGTGGGGGTTTTTTGGAGCTCCTTTAAATCAAACTTACTCTTAAGACTAAGAAGAGGCACTATTAATAATTACACCAGGGCAATAGGCATAAACCAGTGTCGTCCTGGGCAAATCAGGAATTATTCTGATAGAGCATGATGCTCAGACTGGACACAGAACTCCAGATGTTTTCTGATCTCCCAACACACAGTGAGGCTTTTCTTTCTTAGGACCTGGGCACTCTACTCCCACTATTATGAAGTAGCCAAGATTGCATTGTTGTTTGGGTTTGTTTTATATTTTATTTTTACTTCTAAAAACTCATACATGAAAATATTCTTTTAAATTTTTCAAGTAATGTAGACAAAGCCCTTAGGTTTTCCTTTACCAGCATATCATCGGTGCTGGTACGCAGCCTGAGGAGGGCTGTCAGTCTGGCGTGGCACCTTCCAGACCTCTCTCTAGGCATGTGTATGTAGCTACAGAAATACATGTTTTAGTTTTGTGGGTTTTGTTTTCCGAAGTAGCGTCATACAATACTTATTGTTCTGCAGCTTGTTTTCTTCACTTAAAAATACGTCTTGGGTTTCCCCGGCGGTGCAGTGGTTGAGAGTCCGCCTGCCGATGCAGGGGACACGGGTTCGTGCCCCGGTCTGGGAAGATCCCACGTGCCGCGGAGCAGCTGGGCCCGTGAGCCATGGCCACTGAGCCTGCGCGTCCGGAGCCTGTGCTCCGCAACGGGAGAGGCCACAACAGTGAGAGGCCCGCATAGCGCAAAAAAAAAAAAAAAAAAAAAAAAAAAATACGCCTTATAGGGGGCTTCCCTGGTGGCGCAGTGGTTGAGAATCTGTCTGCCAATGCAGGGGACGTGGGTTCGAGCCCTGGTCTGGGAGGATCCCACATGCCGCGGAGCAACTGGGCCCGTGAGCCACAACTACTGAGCCTGTGCATCTGGAGCCTGTGCTCCGCAACAAGAGAGACCATGATAGTGAGAGGCCCACGCACCGCAATGAAGAGTGGCCCCCCACTCGCCGCAACTAGGGAAAGCCCTCGCACAGAAGCGAAGACCCAACACAGCCACAAATTAATTAATTAATTAAAAAAAAAATACGTCTTACAGATCTTTCCATGCTAGTGTAAGTGTCACCTCATTCTTATTGACACCTGCAAGGTCTTCTGCAGCATAAAAGCATTATGTTTAATGTAATCAGCCCTCTGTTGATGGGCATTTAGGAATTTTTCCAGTCTTTGCTCTTCCTCGTCTGCACATGCCTCCTGTGCAGAGAGGTGAATGTTTCTCTAGCTTAGGTGCCAACACGGAATCGCCAGGTATAGGGTACATGCATTGTGTGTCTTAATGGATGTTGCCAAATTGCCCACAAAAATTGGCTGGACCAACTTATATTCTCACCAAGACAGTGTGAGAGTATTTTTTCCTCACACGCTTGCCAAAACTTTATTTTACCAAAGTTGAACGTTTTTGCTGCCCAGATTGCTGCCGTGTGCTAAAGGTAATCACAGCTAATGCCTATAGATCGTTGATTATGTCCCAGGCACTGCCCCGAGAGCTTTACTTGTCTGCATTGACTCATTTAATCCCATGACCATCTTTTGAGGTGGGGTCCTTTATTGTTCCTGTTTTATAGCTGACAAAACTCAGGTGCAGAACGAAATCTTATTGTTTGAAATTTTTCCTCGATTATTACGGAGCCAAAGTATTGCTGCTTCGTGTTTATTGATCACATAAAACTCTGTAACTTGCTGGTTCATTTTCCTAATCTCCTTTTCTACCATATTCCTTGTCTTTTTCTTATGGTCATTCTGCACATTAATCTTTATTTCACATATTACAGATACCTTCCTAGAACACAGCTCACACTTTAACTTTGTTGCACCATTTTCCATCACACAGAGGTTTTAAATTATGCTATGCTCACATTCACCCATCTTTTCCCAGATGACATTAGCATATTATGCCTTGTTTAGGAAGGCCTTTCTTATCCCAAGGTTATAAGCATATTTGAAATTTTGCTTCCTGTAAAACTTTTGGAATTCATTATTTAATTTTTAAGTCATTAATCTATCTGCAAATTACTCCTGCAAAGGGTCAAAGTAGGAATTTAATTTTCTCTAAATTGTTAGCAGATTAGCCCAGCAGTTATCGAATACTCCTTTTACCTCTGTGTTGATTTGAAACGTTACCCTAATCATGCAGTAAATTTCTCCACAGAGGTGAGTTGCTTACCAGGCTTTTGTTCATCGATCTAATTATCTGTTTCTGTACCACTATAGCCTGTTGTTTCTCAGTATGTTTTAATATCTGGAGAGATACAAGTTAATGTATTTAGCCATCTTACTGAACTCTTATATTCTAGCAGTTTATGATCTCCTTAGTGTTCCTTTAAAAATAACTTTTAATTTATGTTTTTAATGTTTCTTTGGTGTATAGATTGGAGATGGTATTCTTCTGGAATTTTTTAAAAAATTTATATTTTCATCAACAAATATACCACATGTTATTTCTGCTTTTCATTATTGCTTGAATTTTTGTGGCTAATACATGGTGAATTTTTGTAAAATTTCCACATGTATTTGAGAAGAATTTGTCTTCCCTGCTTGTTGGGTACAGAGTTCTGTAGATCCGTTAGGAGCAAACATGTTAATTATTTTGAATCCTCCATAACCGTGCTTATTGGTCCCCTTCTTAGGGGCTTTATGAATTCTCTTACTGTGACAGTGTCTTTGCCAATTTCTTCTTGTATTTCTCTCTGTTTTGCTTTATGTGCTTCAAAGCCATGTTGTGAGGCACATAAACATTCATGATAGTTGATAGTTCCTCCTAGTAACATAAAATCTCCTTTGTTGGGGCTTCCCTGGTGGCGCAGTGGTTGAGAGTCGGCCTGCCGATGCAGGGGACACGCGTTCGTGCCCCGGTCCGGGAAGATCCCACGTGCCGCGGAGCGGCTGGGCCCGTGAGCCATGGCCGCTGAGCCTGTGCGTCCGGAGCCTGTGCTCCGCAACGGGAGAGGCCACAACAGGGAGAGGCCCGCGGACCGCGAAAAAAAAAAAAATCTCCTTTGTCCCTCCTTAACTTGTGATTTTTTTTCTCAAAGGTTTTTTAAGCTCCTTGCGTTTTGCAGAATAAATCAAGTTCTCTTTGTTCTGCTTTTTCCTGTAACTGTTTGCTCATCATTGTTTCTTACTGATCATCTGTCTGGTTGTTCTGTTCATTATTAAAAGTGGGTTACTGAAGTCTCCAGCTATTACTGTTTCTCCCCTTAATTCTGTCAATTTTGGCTTCATGTATTTTGGGGGCTCTGTTGTTAGATGCGTATGTGTTTATAACGTATTTAATCGATTGATTGACCCATTTATCAATATATAAAATCCTTCTTTGTCTCTTGTAACATTTTTAACTTAGAATCTATTTAGTTTGATATTAGTATAGTCACCCCAGCTCTCTGGTTACTATTTGGATGGAATGTCTTTTGCCATCCTTATTAGGACCCCATCCTAATGGCCTCATTTTAACTTAATCACCTCTTTAAAGACCTTATCTTCAAATACACTTACATCCTGAGGTACAAGGGATTTGGCTGTCAGCATGTAAATTTGGGGGACACAATTCACATCATATTGGGCAGCTACCATTGTTTCTTATATCCTATTTTTTCCCCTTGGAATTTCTTTCCTCCTTACTAATGTGCATCATTTGGTGATTGTTTAATTAAAGGTATGTGGATGGTAAATATTTTGAGTCCTTGCATATGTGAAAAATACGTTTTTTCCCTATCTTATACTTGAGTCATTGTTTAACTGAATATAGATTCTAGTTTAAAAATCATTTTTCCTTGGAACTTTAAGGATAATGCCCCCATCATCTTCTTGTATCTGGTATTGCCAGTTAGTCGATCTTACTCTATTTCTTTGTAGGCAGTGTATCTCTTCCGGCTTTGTTGTAATTAAGGTATATGCATTTTGTAGGCATAATGCCATTGTACACCTAATAGTACATTGTAGTATAGTGTCAGCATAACTTTTTTTTTTTTTTTTTTCGGTACGTGGGCCTCTCACTGTTGCAGCCTCTCCCGTTGCGGAGCACAGGCTCCGGACGCACAGCCTCAGCGGCCATGGCTCACGGGCCCAGCCGCTCCGCGGCATGTGGGATCTTCCCGGACCGGGGCACGAACCTGTGTCCCCTGCATCGGCAGGCGGACTCAACCACTGCGCCACCAGGGAAGCCCTCTTCCAGCTTTTAGGACTTTTCCTCGTGAGCCTTGTGTTCTGAAACTTCATCAGTGTGAATAGACGTGGTCTCTCTCTTGGCATCTTCCCTGCGCTTCTGTGTGTCCTTTTAAGCTTTTTTCAATTCTGTCTTTTTTCAATTCTGTCAATTTTTTTTCTTAGAACGTCTTTGAGTTTATCTTCTCCATTCTTTTCACTTTCCCCTTCTGAATCACCTACAGGAGAAATGTTGGAACGTCTGGGATTCCATTCTCTTGACTTTTCTTTCATTCTGTCCAGCCTTTTTTTTTTTTTTTTTTTCTGCAAATTCAGTCCACCTGCTGGTTTTTGTTCGTGTTCTTTTAAATCTCCATTGGCTGAGCCCATATCGCTTGCATCTTTCTGGGGACGTTAAGTGTGCGTGGTCTAGTGGTTTGTTGTGCTGGCTCTGTGAACCACTCCCCTGGGGCAGGCTGTTTGTTGCACGTGGTGGTTCCTCTGTCGTGGTGTTGCCCTGAATGTCTGGTGTTTCTTGGTGAGGGGATTATATTTACTTTGGACACTTGTTCTCTATAAGCTGTCTGCCATGCCTGCATCTGTTCACTGCAGCCTTTGTGTGAGACATGATCCCAGGTGTGTTGTGGGGAGAGATGCTTCAAGAACCCCTTTTCTTGGCTCCGAGACCGCCTGTTCCTCCTGGGTTTTACCTGCACACCCTATCCCTTACCCCAGATACTGCCTTGCCTCTCTGACCCCCAAGCCCATAGTCACAGCTCTCACCCGCGGGAAGATGGCCCCAAGGTTCGCTGCCGGGCCATGGAAGGTGGAGGGGTTTGCAGGGGGTCAGCCAGCCCGGACGCTCCTGCCCTGGGCTTGGCTCTAACACGTCACCCTAGGGCCACTGCTGTATCTGGCACTTTCAAGCTTGGAAGTGACCTTTTCTGCTGCCATTTGGACTTCCGTTTTCTCGTTCAGTCTTCTAGTATAAGAGATTCTTCGTAATTTCTCATCCACTGGGTTAGGGATGGGAGGAAAGGGAGACATTCCATCATATACAGAATTTTCCTTTGTCATACAATCTTACATTATTTTTTAAGTACCCGTTTTACATTATTGTGTCACTTTGAACATTAAGTTAATCAAAAGAGCCCAGGAGGTTTTTTGTTTCTTTTTTTCTTTTTTTTCCACAAGTCTCTGCCATGCCAAATCTCCCTTATCCTGTCCTTGTACACTTTTTCAGGGCGAAATTCAGCACTGTACATCTATTTCTGTTGAATTCCATCTTGTGGTTTGGGCCTTATAGTCCTGCCTGTCAAATCTCTTGGAATATTGATTTATCATATTTATATAATTTATCATATTAACTATCTCTTCCAACTCTGTGTGACCTGCAGAACTGGTAAGATTCTCCTTTATGTGTCCACTCCCATCATTGCCAAAAATGTTGAACACAGTGGGCTAGAAATGAGCTCTTTGGTGTCACTGCTTGAGACCTTGCCCAAGGTTTATTTATTTATTCAACAAACATTTATAAAGACAGAGCTGTTGTCAGTACCCTTTAAGTAATGCTGTTCAACAACTCGTGAGTTCACCTATCAGGAAAAACAGTCGATCCAAATTCTATTATCTTACCCTCAAGGTTATCGTGCAAAATTAGTCAGAAGCTACCATTGGACTGTACTGGTTGTTAATCGTAGCAGATTAGCGTGTAACTGTCTTGCTCTCTCCCGGTTGCTCTGGTGTATCGGTTTGCCTTCCCAGGTGGAGAATGCGTTTCGTGGGGAAGGGTATTGATGTCGTTTCCTGCGGTGGGGGGATGTACGGTTACGCACACACACTCATTCTGACGTGGAAGCCATGGCAGCCTACGCTTTCTGAGTATTCATATTAGTATTAATTACTTATCTAATTCACCACACCGCGGTCCTGGAGATGTCATGATTTCGATTTTATAGATGGGGAAATACCTTGCGTAAGTTACCCAGCTGGGTATAGTGGAGTTTGTTTGACTGTCTGTCTCCAAGCCCTGGCCTCTGCATTGCACATGCTTCCTCACGATTTGGGAGGAGGTTCAGAAAATACCATCCTCGGAAATTCCACCTGACAAGAATTGAGGTAAAATGAATGAGGCGATCCCCAGCGGGGGTCGCCCACCTGAAAGGTCAATTGAGCTGGCTTGCTGGCGTGACTGGCTCCTTCCCCCACCTCACCAACGAGCACCAAGCCAAGTTGTAACTGAATGCAAGGTGATGCCATTCGCTGAGCCTGTCCGTTATCAGTACAGCGCCATAACAGAAGAGGGGCACGCTTGCCTAAGAGTAAGGATTGGCCACGTGCTTTGTACCTTGAGCTGCCCTGGGGAGGCCACGGCCTGAGGCTACTGACAAGTTCCCACTTCCCAAACAGACGCAGGAAGGCCTGGGGAGGACCTGAGTTCATCAGGCTTCTCCAGGTTGATCGATGCGTGTCCCGAGATGGTGTTTCTCGAGGTGTGTGCCACACCACACTGGCCCTGCGAGTCGGCTCATGAGACAGAGTTTCCGTGGTCAGACAGCTTGGGGAAGGCTGAATGCCGCGCCTCCCTTAGGGAGACTCACACGCAAAGGCTTTGAAAAGTCCTGCAGTAACCCAGGTTTCCGATCAGTTTGACCGTATCACGTACCGGACTCCTCGCCTTTTTTTTTTTTTTTTGGCTAAACACACTTTGAGGGACGTCCTCACCCTGAAACCTTCCTTTATTTACTCTCATTTGAACTTGTCCGTTGGGCAGGTACCCCCCTCCTTTATCCTCTCTCTGGCATAACATTCAGTTCACTTCCTTCTGATCTCTTATCACAGTTTCTTAAGATGGGCTTATTTCTTTCATGCTAGTGCACCACCCCTGGACCGTCAGCTCCATGAAGGCAAGAATCACACTATTTTACTCACCACTGTAAACTTAGTGCCAAGCAGAGTGCCGGCACATAGTAGGTCCTCAGAAGGATGTGTTGACAGAATAAACGTGTTGCTGAGTTGCCACGCGGCAGGACCTGAGCTAAGCTCTTCCTACACGTTATCCGTTCACTCCTTGCAGCCGTCCTGTGAAGCTTAGACACTGTCCTCACTCCCGTTTTACAGGCAGCACCTTCGAGGCTTGGGGAGTTGAAGCGCTTTTCCCCACTCACTCAGCTAACAAGCAGCAGAGCCAGGTTCAGACCCAGGCCTGCCTCACTCCAGAGTCCACTGCGTTGTGCTCCCCTAGGGGAAAATGACCACGTACAATGATAATAAAAATAAATTCGTGTTCTGGTGTATGCGTCGGCCCTGTAAGAGCCCAGATGACCCAGAACGAAGAGGAAGGTATTAAATTCCTCAAAACTGAGCCCTACACTCCAAGGGGAAGGTGACCCCACGAAAGCATCACCAGCTTCCTGGTCCCTTTCTGGAGATTCCACTTTCCTCTCTGTGGTCAAATTTTCCTGCCTAAAGAGACCTAGCATGGCACTAGGCGTGTTAAAGCACACCGTAGACAGCTGCAGAAGCAGCAGTGGAGATCAGCTGGCACGAGTCCTTATGTGGGAAGGCCTGTGGGGGCTTCGTGGCAGGCTGGGACTTGGAGGGAGCTGCTCACCTCTCTCCCAGCCCATAGTTGTGCTCTACAGTCAGTGTCTGATTTCTTTAGCTTGTTGGAGTTTGGCCGTCGGTTATCCTCAAAACGCCCAAGGATGCTGCCCTCGGCTGGCCGCGCCCCCAGCAGGTGATCTCAGCTGTTTCTCCTCTTTTGGCCTCTCTTGCACTTTCTTTCCCAGACCATTTGGAGCTTTGAAGTCTCCACTCTAGCTGGTCCCGGGTCTCGCAGCCCCTTAACCCATAACACTCATTCACCCAGCAACTCTGTGAATGTCCTGTCCCCGTGGGGACCAGACATCCCATCTCCACAGTAGCCTGCAGAAAGCTCGTGATGGCCTGGGACCTGGAGTCCTTGGACGTGGCCTCTCCCCACAGGGACCCCAGGTGGAGAAGAAGTGATTTGGGGAGTGGGGAAGAGGAGGTCCCAGTGCCTTCTGGGGCAGATTGGAGGCATCCTTTCCTGTGCCCTTCCTGACTTTGCGTTCTTACCAAAAACGCACCATGGAGCTGATGTGACACTGGATTACGGCTAGTGAGAGGCCCTTCAGGCAAAGATTCATTATTAATAGGCCAGGCTGCGATGATTAGTTAGGCAGACCGCCTGGGGAAGCTCGTGCAATCTGCTTCTGTGCATACGGCCTCCAAATGACTGGGGGCTCAGAACCAGGTAGGACTCTGCCAGCACTCGGTGACTGTTTAATGAGGTCTGGGCCAGGCACTAGGGAGACAGAGGTGAGAGAAACGGATGTGGTCTCCAGTATCAGGAAACCTCCGGGGTGGCAACAGCAGTCACATCTTGTGTGCGCACACCATCCGGTACCTTAATAAGGTCCTTCTCCTCCATGGAAACGGTCAGCCCTTCCATTTCCACTGCCAACATCCGACGTCCAAGGTAACTGTCATCCTCTGCCTCCCAGGCTGCGCCCCCTCCTCTATTCTTATCTCCCCAGAGTCTGTTCCCCACCTAAGCCTCTTCAATCTGTTTCATATGCCAACCACATCCTGTCAGTCTCAGACCCGAAACCCTCCAATAGCTTCTCCAGGTTCCTTCCCAGGACCCTCAGGGCCCCCCGACCTGGCCCTGCCGCCCGTTTTGATGACACATCACGCCTCCTCTCCGTGTGGTCCCGGCACTCCAGCCCCACTCACCCTCCGACAGGCCCTCCCTCTTCGCCATCCAGCACAGGGGCTGCTCCCCAGCGAGGCTGTTGGGCACCTGAATATGTTCTGTCCAAACCGAGATGCGCCGTACGTGTGAATACACTCCGGGTTTCAAAGTCTTAGGATGAAAAAGGAAAAGGAGGCAGAAGTTCTCCTCAATGCTTTTTACACTGATCACATGTCCAAATGATCCTATTTTGGTTACATTAGGTAAAATACAATATGTTATTTAAAATTAATTTTACCTATTTTTTTTTACTTTCTTTAACGTGGCTGATAAGAAAATTTAAGATGACACCTGTGGCTTGCCTCCCTGGCCGACGTCTCCCTATTGGACGCTGTCCTGGACCACTGCAGGCCCTTTTATTCTGTATCTTTGTGCCAGGATCTCTGGCCCCCTGATGTTTCATTTAGTTGGTTCCTCCTCACCATCTGGGTCTTGAATTAAGACGGACACGGCCTCCCTGACCTCATCTAAGTGCCTGCACCTCTGTCAGCACCTGTTTCTTTCTTGGCATTAATCACACGAACTGTCGCAATTTATCGTGTCTGTTCCCCCAAACCCACCATGTGCCAAGCAGTGTTCTGGGTCTTTCGCATGTATTCACTCACCACCACCCATTTTACAGATGAGGAAACTGAGGGATCCCCACCCAGGGGTCTGGCCTCAGAGCCTGCTGTTCTGACCCAGCGAGGGCAGGGACCCCGCCTCTCTTGAGTTCCCATCTGGTACATGTTGTGCAAAATAAGTGTTTGTTAACAATCCAAATGTCCAACAACAGATGGACGGACAGGCACACTGTGGTCCGTTCACACGATGGAATACTATTCAGCCAGAACAAGGATGCGGTGCTGATGTGTGCTGCGGTATGGATGGGCTTCGAAAACATTACACTAAGTCAAAGAAGCCAGACACCAAAGGCCACGTACTGTAGGATTGCACTGATGTGAGATGTCCACAGAGGGAGTCCGTAGAGACAGAAAGCAGATTAGCAGTTGCCAGGGGCTGGAGGAGAGAAGGAATGGGGAGCAACTACTAATGGGTATGGGGTTCCCTTTGGGGGTGGTGACAGTGTTCTGGAATCAGATGGCAGTGACGGTCGCACAGCCTTGTGAATAGATTAAAACGCACTGAATTACACACTTGAAACGGTGAATTATGACGTGTGAACTAGAGCGCAATTAAAATAAACAAATATATAAATCGTGTGTCGATTGGATGAATCCTCAGAGGCAAATGGGAAAACCCAGGGTTCATCACCTTTCTCATGGAGCCACCAGGAGGCTGCACAGATGCAAAGAAAAGTTGTACCCAAGTCACTACTCATCGGTATTTCTCCTGCATCTGCAGAGATGCCGGGCACTTTGCCAGGCATCGTGTGCCCACTTCGAATAAGACAGATGGGGTTCCTGACCTTTGGGCTCCTGCAGGGAAGACAGGTGGTTCTATGAGTGCTTACAAGGGAATGGGAGGAGTGCGACCCCTGGGGCAGGGTTTCTTAACCTGGAGCTCAAAGGCCCCCCTAGGGATCCACGGATAGAATTCAGGAGGCCCGTGAACTTGGATGGAAGAAATTACATCTTTATTTTCTCTAACGCTAACGAAAATATGCCATTTCCTTCAATTATGAATTCAGGTGACAAGCCATCGTAGTATCAGAGGCACTTTTAACTTTGTCGCCAACAGAAATCACAGACGTTTTCTTTCATATCCCATTACGGTTTCTGCAGATACCTCAGGATATTGTCTGTCTATCCCTGTTTCAAAATCGGGGCAGTTGTTAGGCCTCAGTGCTAGATATTATTTCATACATTAAGAAGAGGCACACACATTCAAAATTCACAGTTCTTAAAGTATTGGCTAACTCTGTTTCAATGTACTAATTTCTAATCCTCTGTATGTAATTTCATGTATTTAAGAACATTATTCTGGAAGTGGTTCCAAATACCAAATGGATTTCAGAAAGTTCAGAAGCGCTGCCCCTCAGGGACAGCCTCCTTGTTCTGTAATGAGCAGGCCTGAAGAGGCAGAGGACTGACACATGAGGGCCCAGGTGGCCACACCAGGGCCCAGAGGAGTGATGCTTGCATTCTACAAGTGGCTGGAGGGCAGAATGGAGCTTGTCATGTCTGGTCCTCAGTGGGCCCCAAAGAATGTGAGTTGTTGTGTGTTGACAAAGGGCAAGATGGCCGGAGAGTTCTGGGGTCCTCGGACAAAGGACAACTTCTTCAGAAGGAGATTCTTCTTCTAACCAGCCTTGGGTTGTAGGGTTTGGCCTTTGTTGCTTGAAAAGCACTTTGAGGAAGTGTAGATGGAGAAAGCCCCAAGGAGCTTCCTGAGACACACAGTCAGGGTTGGCCCTTACACTTACTCCAGTGTAAGAGGGGAGCCTCCGCTTCAGGACGGTGATGAAGTGGTCCCACGTTTCTGTTGCAGGAACGGCAAAGGCAAGGAGGGTGCATTGTGAATGGCGCGTCAGCCATAACTCTGAGTTTCTTGGTTTTATTGGTCCGCGGCATAACCTTAACGTTACTTACACGTCATTTGGGGGTGTTTTTTAGTACGGTTTCCCCTTCTTTTCCTCGCGGCCACTAACATCTCCTGTCTCGGGTCCCCACTCTCCCTTGTCACCATTATCCATTACTGCCACCGCCCTGCCAGGATGTCCTTGGAGGGGACTCTTAATGGAGCAGTCCTGGTTAAAGAAATCCAATGTGATTGAACTGCAGCGAAGAATCAAAATCCAAATATCTGACAGGGATGAATAACAACTAGGTATTAAAGCATATTGGTTATTTATTACTAGCAGAAGGCAGGAAGACATTAGCATGGAAAAAGCTGTAAATTAATCACAGCTGGGGATAGGAAACCTGAAAACGTCACCTCTATCTTTGCTAACTCTGTTTTGTTATTCTTGATGTGTCCCCACTTCTGTCCTTCCCTGATAGATTTTCATCCCAGCTGGCTAGCTGCAGGCAGGAAGAGGGGAGATTAAACCCCCCAAAATGGTTAACTCGTGTCACCTGGTGTTTAGAAGAGGGCGGCCGGGGGAATGTGCGTCTGTGAGCTGACCTAGATTCAGACCGTGGCCACACTGCTCACTAACTGTGGCCTCGGACAAGTCACCTGACCTCTCCAGACGTTGGGTCTCCAGTCTGTCAAGTGCAAATGGTTCTAGAACCTTCCTCATAGCACTGTCATAGGGATTAAATGAGATCCTGCCTTTATGTGTTTAGTCCCGTGTCTAATGACTGCTGTTGGTGACAGAGAGACAAAGGCCTTGCCAACTCAAGATGCTATCAGTGGTCCAGCGTTGCATTAAAATGCAGATTCCCAGGCCCCGCCCCTGGCCTCCTGTATTGGAGTCTGCATCCGACGAGATCCCTGGGCGAGACAGTTAGACCTTAATGTTTGAGAAGCACTGACACGAGTGTTCTTGTACATATAAGGAATTTTTTAGTGAACTGGAGAAAGGGTGTTCTGTTTTATGATAAAACCAGGAAAAAGCTTATTCACGTTCAGAGAATGCATTGACTGAGCTGAAAGGTACGCTGGAAGGCTTTGAATCCTCCTCCCTTTACCGCTGAGGACTTTGAGGTCTGGAGAAGTGAAGCATCTGTCCGAGGCCACAGCGTTGGTGTTCTGGTTAAGTGCTGTTGCATGAGAACCACTCCAAAACTGAATGACTTGAAACCACAGTGATCATCTACTTCGCTCACGAATCTGCAGCGTGGGCTGAGCTTGGCTGGAAAAGCGTGTCTGCTCCATGTGCCAAACGTTTGGAGAACCAAGATAGCGCACTCCATGGCCGTGGGCTGGGAGCTGGGTCTGAGGGCTGGGAACCTCCCTTCCTCTCCACGGGGGCCTCTCCCCGGCTGCTTCAGCCCCCTCATAGCATGGTGGCTGGGTGTGCAGAGCGGGTGTCCCAAGACACAGGCCGTGGGAGCTGCCCGTTTCCTACCGCCTGGGTCCGGGCCCTGGCTGTGCGTCACTCCACGTTTTTGTATGGGTCAAGGGGTTGCAGAACCCACATCCAAGAGAGGAGACGTAGGCCCCACCTGTTGACGGGAAGAACGGCAGAGAATTGGGGGTCACGAGTAGCCGTTAACAGAACTGGGATCCAGCACGGAGCTCTTTCTACAGTTCCAAGTTCCAACTTCCCTCCTGACCTTTCCTTGGGGAAAAGCAGACCCTGTCAGCTTGATTTTGCACGGAAATAAAAATAACTCCATCCTTTCCCTTTATAGTGTGAGCTCAGAGCCCAGGGCCTAGACCATCATCCTGTTCCTAGACAGAGCCCCCAGGAGCGGCCATGGGGGAGGTCTCCGCTCTGGGAAGCTTGTTTCTCACAGCACAGGGAGGCGGTGGCAGCTGCCTTCCCTGCCAGGGGCCTGCTGGGCTCAGGACTGACTGAGTTAACACAAGCCCCCAGTTAGGCGTGGCATCAAGCTTCGGCCAGTTCTGCCCGCCTGCACCAGCCCAGGGCCTCGCTCCTCCGTCCCACGCGGGTTGGGCTGCAGGGAGCTTCTGGGCTCCCCGACTTGGTTCTCCCTGAGAAATGGTGCGTGTCCATCTGCCTGGTTTAAGGTTTGGGGGCGGGGCTTTGTGTGTGTTGTTTGGTTTGAATCCAATGAGCCTTTGTTGGAGCTGGGATTTGAGCTCAGCTTCACCTGCCCACAGCTCTGTCTACCGTTCCAGACCATGACATCGTCTGGGATCCTTCAAAGTGGTCTGTGAGTCAGGGATTTGCTCTCTTGAACTGTGATCACAGAGCAGGGAAGTGGGACGGGGAAGGGAAGGCAGCTGATCGATGAAGGCCTTGGTTCCACTGGTGAAAAGAAGGGTCTCCTGCCTCGAGGGCAGATCCTTGAACGGAGAAGGCACGTGGGCAGAGTACAACCCAATGTGACAAACGCTGTTCTGAAAGTCGGGTTTTGGGAGACACGAGGCAGGGAGCCACACTGCTGCTGCGGGGTGGCGGGGGGGGCGGGGTTCAGGCAGTGGTGGCTCTGGGCCCTGACGGGTGTGTAGGAGTCTGCCAAGTGGACACAGCAGAGGCATGGCTAAAATACTTTGGTACAGCTGCTGTGTGGGCTCTATACCTTTTCCAGGAATGATGTCACACACACAAAATGATTGGAGTCCTCTCCTTTTGCAACTGTTTTTCAAGCTTTGGGACTATAGCTTGTAGCTCTCTGTAGCTCTCTCACTGTAGCTCTCTCACTGAGAGCGTTTCAAAGGAGTTTCCATCAAACTTGTTGAGCAGTTGCAGCGTTGTTGGAAAGACTGTCTTAAAGGACTGTGTTCATTTGGGTGTCATCAGTGAAGTCTCCTTTGTTTAAAAACGTCTATTTTGGTTCATACATCCCGTCATGTTGGGGGAAGAGGAGGGATGTTTAGTTACTGCTTAGGGACTGAATTGTGGCCCTCCCTAAATTCATACGTTCGTGCCCTAAGCTCCAACGTGACTGTATGTGGAGACGGGGCCTTTGAGGAGGCAGTTAGCGTTAAATGAGGTCATAACGGCGGGACCCTCATCCAGTAGGGCTGGCATCCTTATGAGAAGAGGAAAAGACACCAGGGGTGAATGCACCCAGAGGAAAGCCCAGGTGAGGACACAGTGGGAACAGCCATCTGCAAGAGAGGCCTCCCCAGAAAACAGCCCTGCTGGCACCTTGACCTTGGACTTCCAGCCTCCAGAACTGTAAGAAAATCAGTA
This sequence comes from Delphinus delphis, assembly GCF_949987515.2. Lineage (NCBI taxonomy): Eukaryota > Metazoa > Chordata > Mammalia > Artiodactyla > Delphinidae > Delphinus > Delphinus delphis. The sequence continues at coordinate 85,875,042 of NC_082697.1, forward strand.
TCTGTTGTCTAAGCTGCCCAGTCCAGGGTGAGCTGACCAACACAGTTACCAACAGAGAACTCAGCATTTTTAAGGTGGGCATCTTGAAACATTCTTGCAGACTTCTGAGCTCTGTCTGGCATTCATGTGTGGACACCATTGCAGCTCAACCCGTTACACATAACGTTTTCTCCTGTGTACAGTGTTATGTTTTTGAGGCCCCTCCTTGTCTGGAAAAGTTCTGCCCCTCCCCCACCAACACACACACTCAGATCCCTGATGTTTGAAAACCCTCAGTCAGACATAGCTATTTTCCTGGTTCCGGAACAGGTGTTCGTAAAAGAGATGACCAGCTGCTGAGCCAGACGTACCCGAGCGGGGATGGGGCCTGGCCAGTGCCCACTATGTTACCTGGGCAGGGAATTCACGTGAATTAATGTGCACAGGAATCTGTGCATCCCGGGGCGGGGGGTGTGAGCCCGCTCCACCTGGAGAAGGCACCTGGTGGCTCTAAGTGTCCCCTCTCCATGCCTTTCCTGAGAGAGGGTCTTGATGGGACAAGATTAAAGAGACATAAGGACTCTTGAGTACTTGGTGGATAGAACGGGGGCCCTCCTGCCTGGAGAAGGAAGAGGGGTGGGGTGTTGGGGTGTGTCAGGGCAGGTCTACTGAGAACCAGCCCTGCAGGCAAACCTGCAGGAGGTTCCCCAGCTAAGGATCAATTATTCACCCTGCAAAGGTTAATTCCTCTGTGGCGAAAGCAAATGGCCTTAACGCCTTCAAAGAGAAAAGGTAAAGGCAACTCTGACCAGAGCAAAAGGCCCAGCCATTGGCTCTCTCTGTGGATGGAAGCTTCTCCCCAGCACAGCCCACTCCTCTTTCCTTCAGACTTAACATATGTATGTTTGATTTTATGAGAACTGCCAAATTATGTTCTAAAGTGGCTGTACTATTTTATTTTTTTAATTTATTTTTATTTTTATTTTTTTTGCGGTACATGGGCCTCTCACTGTTGTGGCCTCTCCCATTGCGGAGCACAGGGCTCCGCACGAGCAGGCTCAGCGGCCATGGCTCACGGGCCCAGCCGCTCCGCGGCATGTGGGATCTTCCCGGACCGGGGCACGAACCCGCGTCCCCTGCATCGGCAGGCGGACCCCCAACCACTGCGCCACCAGGGAAGCCCGGCTGTACTATTTTAAAGCCCCACCAGCTGTGTTTGAGAGTTCCGGTTGTTCCACGTCCTCACCACGTTTGATGTCATCAGTTTAAAAATTTTAGCCATTCCGCTGGTTGTTTGGGGGTATCTCATTCTAATTTGCACTTCCCTGATGACTAATGATCTTGAGCTCTTCTTCATGTGCTTATTAGCTATTTGTATTTCTTCCCTTCTGAAATGCTCATTCAAGTCTTTTGTCCTCTTTTTATTAACTTGTTGCTTTTAGTTTTTATTTATGTTCTTTATATGTTGTGGGTACAAGTCCTTTATCAAACATTTATATTGTGAATAGTTCTTCTACGACTGACCTGTTCATTTTCTTACTGGTGTTTTTGATGAGCAGTTTTTCATTTTTTTGTTTTGATGAAGTCCAATTTATTCTTTTTTTTTTTTTTTTTTCAGTTTTGTATTTAGTACTTTCTGGCTCTTGTCTAGGAAATCTTTGCCTACCTCAAGGTTGTAAAAGTAGTCTTCTTTCTTCTTCTAGAAACATTGTAATTTTGGATTTTATGTTTAAATCTGTGACCTACTTTGAATTAATGTTAGTGTCCCGTGTGACACAGGAGTTGAGGTTTATTTTTTCCCATGAAATGGATATCCAGTTGTTACAGCACCAACTATTGAAAAGACTTTCCTGGCACCTTTGAATTGTTTTGGTGACTTTGTCAAAAATTAATTGACTCTGTAGCTGTAGATGTATTTCTGGACTCACTCTTCTGTTTCATTGATTTATTACTTATCTTTACACAAAAACCACAGTGTCTTGATGATTGTAGTTTTACAGTGAACCTTGAAATTGGGTACTTATATTTATCTATAAAATATTTATAATATATAAATAATATAATATATAATATATAAATATATATAATTAATAAATATATTAATATGTATTCCTCCAATTCTTTTTTCAAAATTGTTCTAGCTATCAAAGCCCCTTTCCTTTCTATATAAATATTGGAATTAGTTTATTTATACTATACTAAAAAAGCTTGTTGATATTTGATTGGAATTTATTGAATTTCTAGGTCAATTTGGACCTATCTGGCAGTAATATTTAGGAGCCTTCCAATCCATGAACATGATATACCCCTCCATTTGATTTAGGGCTTCTTTAACTTTTTTTAGCAATTCTTTGTAGTTTTCAAGGTAGATATTTTACACCTCTTTCATTATACTTAAATCCTAAGTATTTTTTTTGATATTAGGTTTTTAAAAAGTTTTGTATATTGACCTTGTATCCTGTGTCCTTGCTAAATTATTGTATGATAATTAGTAGTTATTGATTATTACCGATTCTGATAGTAGGTTTCTTTTTTTATAGATTCCTTTGGATTACTTTTCTATACACAATCATGTTGTCTACAAACATGACAGTTTTACGTCTTGCTTTACACAATCATGTTGTCTACAAAAATGACAGTTTTACGTCTTGCTTTCCAATCTTTGTTCCCTTTAATTCTTTTTCTTGCCTTATTGCACTATCTAGAAACCCTAGGACAGTGTTGAGTATAAGTGCTTGGCGTGAATATCCTTGCTTCATTCCAAATCTTAGAGGAAAAGCATTTAGCCTTTCATCACAAAGTATGAGGATAGTTGTTAACAGGTTGAGGGCAATCTATTCCAGTTTGCTGAGAGTTTTTAAATATGAATAGATGTTGAATTTTGCCAAATGATTTCTGCATCTATTGAAATAATCATATGTTGTTTTCTCCTTTGTTCTCTTAATATGATGAATTATATTGGTTGATTTTCGAATGTTGAACCAGTCTTGCATTCCTGGAATCAGTCCCACTTGGTCATGATGTATAATCTTTTCCCTATACTTCTGAAATTTTGTGCTGAAATTATGTTAAGGATTTTTTTGCATCTATCTTTATGAGGGGTACTTGTAATACTTCTCTTTTCCTATAATGCCTTTGTTTGGCTTTGGAATCAGCATAATGTTGGCCACATAAAATGAGATGGGGAAAAAAATGAAATGGGAAGTAGTTCTTCTCCCTCTATTTTATGTAAGAGTTCATGTAAAATTGGTCTTATTTCTTCCTTAAATGTTTGATAGAATTCACCAATGAAGCCATATGAGTCTAGAGCTTTCTTTATGGAAGGGTTTCTGATAATAACTTCAAATTCTTTAACAGAAAAAGGGCTAACTCAGATTTTTCTGTTTCTTTTTAGGTCAGTTTTGAGAATTTGTGTCTTTTGAGTAATTTTTGTGCTTATCGTCAGTGTTGTAGAATTTATGGTCATAAGGTTTTTCATGATATTTCCATAATATCCTCTCAATCCCTGGTGGATCTGTAGTTATAGCTCATCTCTCATTTCTGATATTGGTGATTTTGTTTTCTCTGTTTTTTAATCAGACTAGCTAGAGGTTTATCAGTTCTGTTGATCTTTTCAAAGCTTTTGATTTCACTGGTTTTTCCACATTGCTCTTATATTTTCTATTTTATTGTTTTCCACTCTTATCTTTATTATCTCTTTTCTCTATTTACTTTGGCTTTTCAGGCCTCTTAATGTAGAAACTTAGATGATTCATTTTAAATCATTCTTCTTTTCTAAGATTAGTATTTAAAATTATAAATTTCCCTAAAAGCATTGCTTTAGCTGCATGTTAGAAAGTTTGATATTTTGTTTTTATTTGTATTCAGTTCAAACAATATTCAACGTTTCCTTTTGGTTTCTTTGATCAATGGGTTATTTAGGACTGCATCATTTAATCTCCAAATATCCAAGGATTTTCCAGATACTGACATTTAATTATGAATTTCTGATTTAACTCCCTTTTGTCAGAGAACACATTTTATACAATTTTTATCCTTTTAAAGTTACTGAAACTCATTTTATGGCCCAACCAAAAGTCTTGGTGACTGTCCCATATTCACTCGAAAAGCATGTGTATTCTGCCGGTATCCTGCAGTTGTTAGCTGGAGTGTTTTATAACTGTCAGTTAGTTCAAGTTGGTTGCTAGTGTTGTTCAAATCTTCTGTATTCTTAATTTTTATCTACCTGTCCTAACAATTACTAAGAATGATGAAATCTACAACTGTAATTATGGATTTATCTAATTCTTTCCATTTTATCCATTTTTGCCCCATGTGTTTTGAAGCTCTGTAATTAGGTGCATTCAGAATTGTTATATTTTCTTGATGAATTGACTCCATTATCATTATAAAATGTCCCTCTTTATCTCTGATAATACTCTTTTTCCTGAAGTCTGTTTTTCTGGTATTAACGTATCCATTCCAGTTTTTATGAATAGTGCTTCCTTATCTTACTTTATCTGTGTCTTTATATTTAAAGTGAGTCTCTTATAAACAGCATGCAGTTGAATAATGTTTTAATCCACTCTGATCATCTCTGCCTTTTAATTGAAGTGTTTAATCCATTTACATTTACCATCTAACTGTTTTCTTTTTGATGCGTCCATTCTTTGTTTTATTTGTTCCTCCTTTTCTGCCTTCCTTTGGATGAATCAAGGTCTTTTTTGATATTTCATTTTATCTCCTCTGTTGACTTGTTAGCCTATTTCTTTGTTTTATTTGTGTACATGTGCAGTTGTGCTACGGCTTATACAATGCACCTTTAACTTACCACCGCCTACCTTGTATTAATATTACATCACTTCGCCTATAGTGTCAAGACTTACGGCAGTATATGTTCACGTAACCCTCTCTCATCCCTTGTGTGATTATTGATTGTCATATATTTTATTTCTACATATGTTACAAACTGCACAATAGATTGTTGTTAGTTTTGCTTTAAGCCACTAACTATGTTTTTAAGAAATTGCAAATGGAAGAAATTTTATCTTTACTCACGTATTTATCATTTTGGCACTCTTCAGTCCTTTGTGCAGATCCAGGTTTCTATCTGGCTTCGTATTTCTTCAGTCTGAAAAATATCATTTAACATTCCTTATACTGCAGGTCTGCTGATGTTGGATTTCTTTCAGCTTCTGATCTGTCAAACAAAGAGCCTTTATGTCATCTTATTTTTGCAAGGTGTTTCGCTGGATAAAGAATTCCAAGTTGGCCTTTTGTTTCAGCAGTTTAAAGATGTGGTTCCATTGTCTTCTTTCTGACATTGTTCATTATGAGGAGTGACCAGTATTTTTATCCCTATTTCACTGTATGTAATGTATCCTTTTTTCTCTGTCTGCTTTTAAGATTTTCTTTTTATATTTAATTTTCACCAGTTTATGATATGCTTATGTATGATTTCATGTTTATTTTGCTTAGAGTTCATTGAATTTCTTGGATCTGTGGGTCGATAGTTTTCATTAAATTTGGGAGAAAAATCAAAGTGATTTTTCTTCCACGATTTCTCTTTTTCCTCTCCTTCTAGGACTCTAACTACGTGAATGTTAGACCACTTGATATTATTCCTCAATTCACTGATTTTCTGCTCATCCTTTTTAGTCTTTTCTTCCCCCTCCATGGCTTAGGTGTGTAGTTTCTATCGCCCTTTTTTCAATTTCACTGATTTTTTTCTTCTGCAATGTCCAAATGGTTGTTAAGCCCATCTATTGAATTTGTAATTCATATATTCTAACTTTTAGATATAGAATTTCCATTTGGTTATTTCTTGTTTCACATCTTTTTCCTTATTCCATTCATATTTCCTTTAAATCTTCGGCATACTTATAATAGCTGTTTTAAGGTCTTTGTATGCAAAGTTCAACATTTCTGTAATTTCTGGGTCCATTTCTATTGACTGGTTTTTCTCCTTGTAATTTGTTGGCTTACGCACATGTATAGCAAAAATTTTTTATTGAATTCTGGTCATTGTGGATGCCAAGTTTCTGGATTTTGTTGCCCATAAGTTGTGATGAGTTTTGATCTGGAAAATAGTTATGTGTGAATAGGCTTGATTCTTTTGGAACTTACTTTTAAACTTTGTTGGTTACCTCTAGAGTGGTCCACATTCTGGAGTTAGAGTAGCCCTGCTCGTCAGGCATGGACTTTTCTAGGTCTCTGAATTCTCAGGGGACCCAGTGAGGTCTTCCAAATCTGGCTAATTGGAACCCCAGCATTTGTCTGTCTTGTGTCATATGGAATCTCTCGGTTCCCAGCCTCTTGGTACTTGTTCTCTGTTCAGCTCATGGAGTCTTCCTTGTGCACGTGCAGTTTAGTATTTAGCCAAACACTATTTCTCCGTGTACCTCCCTCCTCTTGGTACCTCTCCTCCCAAATTGCAGACCTCAGCAGCCCTGTATTCTGGACTGTCACCTCAGTTTGGGCTCCGCCCCCCTGCCCCGTGGTATGTAGTGTATCCAGGCAAGAAGCCGGTGATCACGAGGCTTACGTCATCAGTTTACCTTCCATCAGGGTTATCCTGAGCCCCCTGCTGTTCAATGTCTACAGGCAGTTGTTTCAAGTATGTTGTTCCGTTTTATAATCGTTCAGTGTTTTCACTGTTGTTCATGACATGTTACTTTCCACAAACCTCACAACTGATCTGAATTCTCCAGGCCAGATAAGAGGCTATCATAAGAGACTGGCAATGAAGTAGGTCTCGTTGTGTGAAATATTAGATTTTTAGAAGAAATAATTGTGGGGCATAATTCTTACTTTGCAGAAGCCTTCACTTTACAGAAGGGCTAGCTGCAAGTAAACAGTGTTCTTCTTTAGCCCAGTTAAGAGATTGGAAAATGACTGTTGAAAGCAAAGCTAGGTGATGGGCAGCAGAGCCCTCAAGCCTGTCCCAGGTGGAGCTGTCAGTCAGGAGTGGAGTTAACGTACCATTGAAGTGTCAGTGTGTCCAGGGATCTGGGGCCCACTAGCAAGGCCAAAACAAAGTGAGGGGCACTGCGGGATGAAGTATGAAGACCTGGTCCAACTTGGGGCCGGTTGCCCCCAAGTGTGTAGAGCCCAAATGGGAAACACCATCAAAGACCAGGCGGGTGTGAGCCAGGAGAGGCCGCATGTGTCTAGAAGGTTCTAGGAGCTGAGAAGGGGGTGAGCATCTAAGTCAACAACCGATGTCTCTGCCAACAGTGAGGCATGAGAGCAGTGCTTCTGCGTGTGTGGTCAGCCACCGGGAGAGGTTGTTGAGTTGCACGCTCTGACTGAGAAGGTCCAAGGTGAGGCCTGGAATACTGCAGGTCCAACAGGCTCCAGGTGGTGCTGAGGCTGTGGGCCCGCAGACAACACTCCCGTGAGTGAGCACTTTGAATCTGTGAGCCAGGGCTCACCCGGGACAGCTCCTCCCTGAGGAACCAGCTGATGGCACAGGGGAGACCCCGGTGCTAAACCCAGTTAAGTGGAGAGAGGAGGGTTGGATTTACAGAAACTACTTTATCTGTAACATGTCACCCTTGAAATGGCCTGCACCTGCTGGGGCTGACAGTGATATGGGAGGAGCGTCATGCGTCCCAGAAATCTCAGCCGTGACCCCAGGAGAACTCCCCACAGAGCCACGAGGAGCCAAAACATGTGCTCTTCTTACTTGTTCAGGAGCCCCAATGCCCGCAGAACGGCAATAATCTTCCATTTTTAAAAAAAAGAAAGAAAAAAGTAAGCAAGTAAACAACCTTCAAACTCTCTTACCTTCTGCCATGAACTTTTTTCTGGAGTGTAATCTCATGTGCCTTGAGTACAGAGGAGGTCTAAGGTTTGCCGCTGCAGACTCCATCAGGAGAGGGTGTGGCCCTTTCTCACATCCAACAGGTGCTCGTGTTTGGTAGTCCGTGCACCTGCTCCCGTGTCCTGTAAAGGACACATGTCACACCATCCACACATGCTTGGATTTTAGACACTGTAATGCAGCACACACTCTTGTTGATGTTAGCATCATTTCACCGCCAACCATACGGACTGGGTTTTTTCTCCATCATGTTTAGGAAATTAACAATCACGTTTTAACCTCAGCTTCTTGGATAATGCTTGCAATAGTCCATTTCTTCTTAATAGGACGTCAGATGTTAGGAAGTTCTCGACTTTGGGTTTAACTAATGAACTCGTACACGGTTGATAATGATGAAAGCTCCCATTAATTGAGTATCTATTATATTCCAGGCAGTTGCTTTAGAAACGTGTTTAATCATCACTAAAATTCTGCCAGCTCTGGGCATTGTTATTCCCGCTTTATAGATAAACTGTTTATACGTTATTTATGGGCTCCTATTTATAGAGGAACCGAGGAGGGGCAGTTGGAGGAACGGGGTGGGTGTCGGGTCTGGCGTGTTGTGTAAAGTGTGGGCACCATGAAGTCACTCACCCACCCGTGTTCAGCGTCAAGGAGAGTCACTGAGCTCTTTCGAAGCTCTAGTGGCTTTTCCTTCAGCTTCTTGGCAAAGACTCCACTTTCTTCCCAGCCCCTTCGTTCTGCCGGGCAGACAGCCGGGCCTCTGACCGGGCCAGCGTGCCCGGGAACTTCTCACCAACCCAAAGAGGAGACATCTGAGCCCACGGCCACATCCAGTTCTCTGCCTGAGTGAGCTCCTGGCCCCCGTCCTTTCTGGCTGAGACGACCTCTCTGCTCTCCAGGCCTTGCAGGGGGTGAGGGGCAGAGGGAGAGGCGAGAGTTAACGGGAGGCCGGCTCTGTTTTTCGAGGATATGCTCTCTTCCCCTCTCTGTTTCCACGGCAACTGCTAATTAGCAAGCTGCTAATTAAAGATCATATTTATGATCGGAAAATAAAATCATTGGACCTTTCCGAAATAGGATTTTATGAGTTTGGGCTCCAGCAACTGAGTCAGCAGTGAAGGGCCTGTGCTGTTCAGGACCGCGGTTTCAAGGCGGAGATAAATAAGCAAACAGCGCGGGGAGGAGGCTGAACCCAAGTCCTTGGGCAGAACTGGGCCTCAGCGGGACCGCCGGTGGGAAAGATGGGACGAGGTTCCTACACCGAAGCCGCCAGTCCACGTCGGCTGTTTCGTCTCCGGGGTCACCGAGCTCCCATGAGGCGGTTTTCTATTGCAGAGCCAGCTGTTTTGTTCTTTTCTGTTCTCGCCATACTAGAAAAATCATCACCCACAAGCTCAGGCTCGAACCTCCCCAGGTGTGTGTGCAGGAAACTCTCAGTGCCACTTCCTTTCATGGGTCACTTGGTTACTGCTGCTTCTCTGAGGGGTCTCTGGGCACCCTGTCCACCGTGGCCTTGAGTAAGCCCTCTTCCTGGAAGAATTCAGCTCCTTGGGCCCTTGGATGTTGGCTACATCCCTTTGTGGGCCTTTGAAGAGCCCAGCGAGAATCTCCTCACCCAGTCGTGGAAAAATTCTGCCATCTACGTTTGGTCTCTCCGACGGGGCATGTTTCAGAATCCTAGAGTTGGAAGGGACTTCGAGGGCATCTGGTCCCCCCCGGGAACATGGGTGAACGTCCTTTCCCCTGAAATCTCCCCCAAGACGGGGCAGCTTCTCTCCGCTTGCCTTTGGCGACGTCATCCTTGCTGCCTGTCCTGCCCGAGCTTGGAAGGATCACCCTTTCCAAGGGGAGAAGGGGGGGCGGGGGGGGTGATGGAAGGTCAGTGGAAGACCACCGTCAGTCCCTGCTCCTCCCTTCACCCCTTTGGGGGTCCCAGGCCCGGCGTTCGATGCCTCCACCTGCGGACCGTCTTCTGCAACACGGAGGGCAGAGGGCCCTGTCCCACTGGGGTGGGCGGCAGGAGAGAACACGGACGGAGGGCCCACCAGGCACGGAGCCGTTCTCGCAGGGCTGTAACTCAGACGGTCCTTCAGCTCACCTTGGCTCCTTCGGCCCCTGGAGCGTGCGAGGCCGCGCTGGTGCCTGAAACGGCCCCCGAGAACCCTGCCAGCTCTGAAACTCCGTTAGCGTGGGCTCTGACCATGTAAGACTGAATCTTCACGCTGTGCTTACCTCCCCCTGATTGGCTCAGGGAGTCGTCACTCCGTTGACGAAGACCCAGTGATGCTCACAGCACAGCAGGTAACGAGGGGGCCCTGAGCCCACGGGAGGTACAGCGAGTCCCCCCTCGTCCCGTGCGGAGCCAAACCGGCAGCACTTCCCGCCGCTTCTCACGGGCTGTGGGCTGCACGCTGGGCCCCCGAGTTCACATGTCGAAGCCCAAACCCACAACGGGATGGTACTTGGGGGCGGGGCCTTCGGGAGGGATGAGGGTTAGATGAGGTCTGGGGGGGACTCTCGTGATGGGATTAGTGATCTTAGAAGCAGAAGAGACAGCAGAGCTCCCCTGCCCTCCACGATCTCAGGAAACGTGAGAACAGAGCGAGAAGGCGGCCGCCTGTGAACCAGGAAGGGGTCTCTCACCAGACACCCACCTGCCAGCGACCGCTGGTGGGAAGGCAGGGTGACAGGGCCACTTTTTCGGGAAACAGAGTGGGGACTTCTTACAGAGTTCAGCGTGCACCTCCCAGACGACCCGTCAGAAGACATGACAACATGTGCCCCCGCGAAGATGCAAACAGGAATGTCCCAATAGACAAATCGGGCCAACAGCCTAAATGTCCGTCAGCAGATAAATGGATAAACCGTGATCCACACATCAGTGGACAGAAAGGGACAAGCCAGACCCTAGAGAGAGCTGGCCGTGCTGATCCATTTTCCTGAGTTCCAGAAAAAGGTAAAACGGAAAGCACAGTCGTGGCTGCCTCTGGGGTGGGCGTGGGGAATAGGATGAAGGGCCGTGAAGGCACTTGATCAGGTGGTGGCCGTGCCCTGTTTCTTGATCGGGGTCTTGGTGACGGGTGTCTTCTTTGCAAAACTCATTAAATTTAAGATGCATGCAGCTTACTGGCCATATTGCAATTTTTAGGAACAGAAAAGCTACAGACTGGAAAATAAGAGGAATTAGGCAGAACTGGTAGGTCTGGGCTCTGTTGTGTAGGGCCGCGGAGAACAGGGTGAGAGGCTCCTGTCTAGCTGTGGGACCAGCGGGGCCCCGCAGGCTTCTAGGAAAGGGGGAGGGCCAACCTTTAATCACCTACTTGTGCAGGATGCTCGGACAGGCCAGGCAGGCGGGCGACTGTCACCCGTCACCGCAATCTAACTTGCACTCTCGCTGAGAGTTTGCCAACCCGTGCTCCTCCAGGCATCTATACTGCAGGGCCTGCCCGGGGTTGGCGGGGGGGTGGGGGTCCCAGCCCTGCTGTAGCCCGCGGTGGAGGTCCAGCTGGATTGGGCAGAGAGAAGACACGGTTGTCAGAGGAGCTGGGTCAGTGGCCAAGGCGGATGCGGGCAGGGGAGGACGAGATGTTGGAGGAGAAAAGAGGGTGATGGTGTATTTGGCTCTGGGAAGCCCCGCGTGAGGCCCACAGGAGCATCCTCCCTGGAATGTTCTAGGCCCCGCACTTCCCATCAGCTGGCCTTCCTCCTCGGTGCAGTTCAAAGCCAGGAGCGTGGTCTCCGGGGTGAGGGCCTGCACAGCCGCGGGGGCAGCAGGAAGGGCGGGGCTGAGCTCCTGCCCTCCCATCCTCACCTTCCCGCAGGGCAGCCACGGCTCCCGCTCTCCGCAGCACGCCCCCTGCCGGAGAGAACACAGTCTCCTCCTCTTCTCCCAGCCTCCCCCTCTGCAGAAAGTCACCCACAGCCTCTGCTCAGAACAAAAATAAAAAGGGAAGTATGGCAGCCCACCCCAGCCCACACCTCGGCCCCTGCTAAAAACAGAGGCAGCCTGTGAGTGGGGTGTTGCGCCAACTTCCGGGGGGGGGCACTGCTCCCTGCAGCATCAGCGCTTTCTGGGGGCCTGGCAGCCACTGTGCTGGAGGAGAGGGAATTTGAGAGGACCACGGAGAGACCCCCGTAGCCAGACCTGGGGCCGAGCTAGTTTGCAAGCACGTGAGTATACTTTCCAACCGGCCGGTCCTCTACTCTGACACCTGTGTGCCCAGCTGGCAAATCCACATCCTCGGTCAGGGAGCGTCTTCTGTGGCAGGTCTGGGGGCTGCCGTGGAGCCCGCCAGCCCCCTCGCCGATCGGTCGTGCTCTCCGAAGCATGAGCTCTCGTGGCTCCCGCGTGTTCTTTTTCCATCTTAATTTCCTCAACAACACGGGAGGCTCGACAGTGGGCGCTGGGGCAGTTACTTTATGCTGTAGCTTTGACTGCACAGAGCGTGGACTTGAGCCCAGAGAAGCCTTTCAGTCAATGCCTGATGACCGATTTGGACCAGAACGCTCTCATTTTTACGTGCTGGGTTTTTTTTTAACTTTCTTCTGAGGGAGGACGGTGCAGAGGGCCAAGGAGTGGGGGCGGGTGCCCGGCGTGTGTTCCTGTTGAAGGAGTGAGATGCCCGCAGCCCAGCTGGGTGGAGGGGAAGTGTGTGTGCATCTGTTCCCAGAAGCTGGGGCCCTTGCCTTTATCGGCAGCTCGCAGCCTCACAGCTTTGCCCTCGCTGGGGTTCCTGCCCTCCCCGGGGAGCACCTTTCAATCAGTTCCTCCGAGGTTTATTGAGGTTCCGTACGCAGAGAAACGAGGCTGTTGCTAAGCGTTGTCCAACAGCTAACGCAGGCCCAGGCCCTGCCCACAAGCCGAATGGCGTGAGAGAGAGACTGCAGAGCCAGGCCAGGCAGGAGACGTTTGATCCAGAATCCGGGGAGGAAGGGCGCAGTGTGGGGCGAGCGGCTTACCAAGCAGGCAGAAGGACCAGGCCCCCAGGGGGACGTCGCCCCCGCAGTACCTCTTGGAGGCGTCTGAGAAGGTTCCTCATTTCCTAACGACATGCTTCAGGAATCCAGTGAGTCCTGGGAGGCTGAAGAAGCTTTCGCAGCAGCCCCTGGGGGTCTTTTGCTTATCAGAGACCGGAGTCTAGTTTTTGGGGGTGGGGGGGGTGGGGGGGAATCAAACTGACGTCACTGGTTTGAAGAAGTCAGCTGGGTCGTGGAAGCGTCCTGTGCAGACGTGTCACCGCCTGCCGGGTGAAACCGGGGCCGGCTCACAAGCCTGGCTTCCTGCGTGGACTCGTTCAACGATCACAAGAGCAGCGGGGTCCCCCGACCCCCTTGCTACGCAGCATCTCTAACGGCCTCAAGTCAGTAACCGTCTACAGCGTCTGGGTGCCGCTTTGATGGGTGCCTTAGTTCCTGGTGATTGTGTCATTTGCCACATGCCAAAAAAAAGTCTTTCCAGTTTGCACCTTGATCCATCAGCTTTCGCTCACATGGCAAGAAGCCAGAGGTGACGTCTGAGCGTAAAGGTTCCCGCATTCCCATCACTGTTACTTTCAGAGACTGGTCAAGTTATTTGCACCCCCACTGTGTGGGAAGGATGCAACGTCAGAAAAACACGGGTTCATGTTTGCTGGTGCCTGGTGGCAGAGAAAGTGACAGAGAAACGCCCACCAGCCTCCAACCCCGACCAAGTTCAATCAAAGACACCTTGTCACAGGAGACCATTCAGAGAGAGGCGGGCGACACCAGCCCTCCTCGGAAGGAAAGTCAGCGTGTTTGGAGACGTTTTGCGACGTTGCCTTCTCTTCCTGACTCCCCTGATCGCGCACAGCTACGTGGAAAATGTGAGTCTCGGTATTTGTATGTTTCGAGCTCGCGTGTGGCTTCATAACAGGTGAGCCGATTACAGGAAATTGCTCAGGTTCACGTGCGCGGCGCCGGGCAGCTTCCAGAGGAGGGATGTGACTGACACGGATGCAGAGACGGGGGCAGTCCTTCCTGGCTCCCCCTTTCCGCAGCCCTCCCGGCGCCCGGCCCCCAACACTCCTCCGTTCACTGCGGCGTCTTGCTATGTTTCTCTGCCCTTTTCTCGGCCCCGCACCTGCGGGTACTAAATAAAGGTCTGAGTTCCGGTTCCCTTTTCTCTGGCCCCAACCTCTAAGCCTCGCCCCACCTCCCTCTGCTGCCCCCTCTTCTCTCTCGCCGTTTCCTGGACACCGAGGCCCTCAGGAGCCCCTCGCAGGATTCCCAGTCTTCCGGAACCGGAGGTTTAAAAGCCGACGGAAAAAAAAAAAAAAAAAAAAAAAAAAAAGCCGACGGAGAAAGACTCGACGAGCACGTGACTCCCCTCCCCCCCCCCCGGGGTGTCCCCTCCCCCGGCCGCGATTTCCTGACTTGTTCATCAGAACTGATGGTTTGAAGGGTTCGGGTTAGTCTTGGTTGGCGACCCATCGTAGCTGTTTTTATTGACGCGATGTGATTTGATTTGAGGTGACATTTGCATAACAAAATACACCGTTTTAAAGTGAACAGTTCCTTGGTATTTAGCACGTTCACAGTGTCGTGCAGCCGCGACTTCTGTCTAGCTCCGGACCATTCTCGTCACCCCCAAATAAAACCCCATACCCGTCAGCGGTCACCCCCTCCGTTCCTCCACCGCAGCCCCTGGCCACCGCCAGTCGGTGGAGTTGTGTCTGCGTGCGGTTCCCTGTTCGGCACATTTCATGTCGGCAGAATCCTACAGTACATGGCCTTTGGAGTCCGGCTTCTCTGGCCCAGCATAATGCTTTCGATGTTTTCGTCCGCGTTGCAGCGTGGGTCAGTACTTCGTTCCTTTTTTGCGGCCTAATAGTCTTCCACTGTGTGTGTGGAAGATGGCTTTGTGCTTAGGGTCTCTGGTGCTGGGTTCGCGGCTGGCAGGACTGGAAGCGGGGCTGGGCAGAGGTAGGTGGGAGAAGCGGGAACTTGGCCCGTGGCCCCCGCCCACCCCCAGGGCGGTTGCATCCTGTGGCCGTGACAGCTCCGAGCCACCCCTTTTGAGGGGCACGGGGCAGGAAGGTGCAGCTCTGGCCAGCCTTCCCGAGCTGCGGTTCTGCTCTGCTCCTGAGGACATGTAACGGTTAATTACAGCCAGCCCTTGATTGTCCGAAGGGGTAGCTCATTAAAATGTGGGGCCGCACGGGTGGAAGCAAGGAAGGGGGCCCCGTTCCGTGAGAGAGCCGTGTATTTCAGAGTTAATTTTGAGTAAGGAGACCCTTTCTGAGTCTCTCTTCCACCTCCTCCCTCCCCCTCCCCTGCCCCTCCCCCTCCCCCTCTCCGACGCTTTTTCCAACGCGCAAGCCTGTTTCTCTCCCAGCGTAGCGGATGCTCCAGGAATGCGTCCGAACTAGCCTACTCCCTTGCCATCTCTTTAGCAGAGCATCTCAGGACAGAAAATCTGGTTTGGATTTCACTTCCCTCGCAGGGAAACGCTTACTGTTGTAATAGCAGTGGCAGAGAGAGCGCTGTTACTCTTCTAAAAATGCCTCCAGTAAGTGAGGATGCCGCCGCAGGACGCAGAGACGAAGGGGAAATAGAAAAACTCGGGCGTCCGGAGCCGCCCCAGGCTGGCCATCGGCCCCAGAAGGATCGGGAGACGGTCGTTGTCGCTATTCGGAGCTTGCCTCTGAGTCCTTTTCCGAACCAGCGGACGTGCTGGGTAGTGAGGCGCCTCTCTTGTTTTCCTGCCCAGTTACAAACTAGAACTCGCCGCTGTGTCCTGCAGTTTTCCATCACCGGCGTCTTGATTGTCCCTTTCCTGCCGGGAAGCAGGCCCCCGCCGTCTGGAGTCGTCCTAGGTCAGGTGCCAGCGCACCCCGCGATCTCCCGGAGGGCAGGCCCGCCAGCTCTTCACCCTACAGCAGCCTCATCTTAGATCCGCCTGCTCCGTCCGCCGGGGGTTTTGTTCCTGAGCCTCTGTGCCCTCCTCAGACCTGGAGCCGGCGCCCACTGGGGGTCAGGCACCCGTGGCAGAGCAGGCCTTGTGCCTGAGGTCCAGCAGTGTTTCTTCTGAAGGTCCGCTGGGGACACAGTTTCTGTACTTCCTGTCACCTCCCACAGTGAGGGGTGACGCGTGAGGCCTACGCCCCGAAATGCCGGCTGGTGTCGGGTTATCCGTTTTCAAAGAATTAGGGTTCCACAAACGGAACCCCAGCGCCCCAGTGGCTAGAACTGGGTCTCCTTGAAAATGCGGCAGGTGCTTCAGACCCCAGGAGTGGCCCACGGAAGGAGCACGTTGCAAAAACCGGTGGTTGCCATAACGCTGACGCGACGTGTTGGGGAGAGTGAAGGCAGGTGGAGGGTTCTCCCCAACAGAATGGAGGATCCGCGCGGGCGTTTCTGCGTTTCACCCGGTGGAGATGGTTCGTGACAAGATGGCTCTGTCCCTGTAGGTCAGAAGCTGGAGGGATGGGTATTCTATTTTATTTACTTATTATTTTACTGGAGTGTAGTTGCTTTACAATGTTGTGTTAATTTCAGGCGTACAGCAGAGTGAATCAGTCATACACATACGTGTATCCACTGTTTTTTAGGTTCTTTTCCTGTACAGGCCATTATAGGGTATTGAGTAGAGTTCCCTGTGCTGTACAGTAGGTCCTTATTAGTTATCTGTTCTATGTATAGTAGTGTGTACCTGTCAATCCCAGTCTCCCAGTTTATCCCTCCCCTCCCAACCCCTGGTAACCATGAGTTTGTTTTCTACATCTGTAACTCTATTTCTGTTTTGTAAGTAAGTTCATTTGTACCCTTTTTTTTAGATTCCCCGTGTAAGCGATATCATATGGTATTTGTCTTTCTCTGTCTGAGGGATGGGTCTTCTAGACTTTCCAAGTCCACCACTGACTGACACTACAAGATACATTGGCACTTAGATCTGAATTGCAGGCACAGCAAAACCAGTTCGGTACGACTGAAGGTCATACGATCCTGTCGGCCAGCTGTCGTGTGAAAACCCTCCCCACGGCCGCCGAGAGAAAGGTCTCATCCACTGAAGAGAGGAAACTATAACAAGAGAGCCAGCACTTATCCACTGGAAATCAATCACTTTATGGATATGAAGCGCCTATTTGTGCAAGATACTTGCTAGACCACAGGGTGTACAGGGAAGCAGGAGATGGTGCTGCCCACAGTATCGCAAGCAACATGGTAGACACATGCTCACAGCACCAGGTGGGAGAGTCGCAAATCAGAAGCCCAGACAGAAGGGTTGAGGACAGACCTTTATAAAGTTTTTCTCTAAAATCTGTTTGGTGTGGAGATAATTATACAGAGACTTCTCTCCATCTTGAGTTTGCCACGGGCTTCCGAGAGGGTGGACCAAGTGATAATTGATTAAGTGCCTCCCTGTGTGCGCTGCAGCAACCCTAAGATGTAGGTGCTCCGTATCCAATTTTACAGAACGATAAGTGGGGGCTCAGAGAGGTTAAGCAACGTGCTCGAGGCCACACAGCTGAAAAAGGGCAGAGTCCAGGACCATATCCTTTCCTCTAGAACACAGGGAGGCAGAAGCTGCTGGTTTTCTCTCTTGAGGCAAAGATTTTTTGGTGTGATTCTTTTTGTTTGATTAGAGTAGAATTCCTACAGTCATTCTCCCACGGCCCCCATCTTTTTTTTTTCACGGGGAAGTGGGGAAATCCATGTCACTTCCCACCCACAAACACAATGTATTTTAACCTCTGGAGGGCAGGAGTTACATCTTGTTGGAGGGGGGGCGGGGGGTTGCTTCACTTGGAACCCCAGTCCCCCAGCTCTCTAAGCCGACAGCGGCGGGAGTCTTTCTAGAATCACTCTCCCCCAGCCTTCACCACCTCCTGCTTTCTTTTCTTCTGCTGCCTGGAAATCTGCCCCGGGGACTGTGGTCTGAGAAAGTACAGTTCTGACCTCAAGCCTTGCACACCTCGGGGTGTTCACGGAAGTCTGAGATCTACATAAAAGCCTGGTCTGCTGCTTCCTGCACTGGCGTTTTGACTGGCCCCAAAGGCCTTTCTAGAAAGAGGCCCTGGCAGCCCCCGTGCAGCCCGGGAAAGCCAGAGCCTCAGGCCTCCTCCTTGGCTTCCCTGCTGCGGCCGGGGTGACCTCCCTGATTTCAGCAGTTGGTATTGTGCCCGGATGGTGATGGGAGAATCAGAAACACCCCACCCTCCAACGACCACCCTGTGCCCATATAAGAAGACCTGGAATGTGCCTTTTTCTAGATATTAGCCTAGTTGATTGAAGTCATTGACAGCATTGTGTTCAAACACATGGAAATGTGTTTAGGAGTATTACTGCGTTTACCTGTCCTCATGACATTTCAAAAAATAGACGGCCCCACGATTAGAAATGCATTTTAAATTGATCGCCATATCGGTCCTAAGTAGATTTTCAGTGTGTCTTATAAACACAGAAGGGAGAGAGCTGTGCTTGTTCTGTGTTCAGCCTGCTCGCCCCGAGGCCTCAAAGGACGCAGCGCTGGGCCTTGGAGATAACTCCATCTGAGCTGCGGGGGGTAACTCGACTGACCTGCGTTCCCCAGCCCTCCCCCAACGCGCTGCACTGTGCCTCTCATTTGCATTCTCAGAGCTAACGCTCACCTTTAAAATAAGCGCCACGCCCGGCTGTGGTCCAGGCCCCTCATCCTTTTTTCCCTTCTCCACCAGTCACTGCTCCCACCTTTCTCTCACCTCTTCTTCCGATGAATCTGCGAGGCTCTCTTACCTTTGTTCCTTCAAGTTTCTTTCTCTGCCTCCTTTGCTCTGCTCTGAACATCCCTAAATGTGTCACTTGTGTCTTATCCTCACTTGTCCTTTTCTTTTTTTTTCTCCTGAACCTTCTCATAGTCTCTTTCTTTTTCTTACACTTCTGTCATTCTCTGCTAGTAATGCTTGTTGAATTCAGTGGATGGATGGGTGGATGCGTGGATGGGTGGATGGGTGTGTGGATGGATGGGTGGGTGGATGGATGGGTGGATGGATGGGTGGATGGATGGATGGATGGGTGGATGGATGGGTGTGTGGATGGATGGGTGGGTGGATGGGTGGATGGATGGATGTGTGGATGGATGGATGGATGGATGGGTGGGTGGGTGGGTGGATGGATGGGTGGATGGGTGGGTGGGTGGATGGATGGGTGGATGGGTGGGTGTGTGGATGGGTGGATGGGTGGATGGGTGGGTGTGTGGATGGATGGGTGGATGGATGGATGGATGGGTGGATAGATGGATGGATGGATGGGTGGATGGATGGCTGAATGAGTGAGGCTCCCACTCTCCTGCTTCAAGTTTACTCTGACGTGTCCTCGTTACCAGACTCTGCAGACATGCCCCCATAGACATCCAAAGGCCTTGGGCCCCCGCCTGGTTTCCTTTTTTAACCTTGTCCCAGGCTCCCGTGGGGTTCCTGTGCAGCCAGGCAAGACAAGCAGGAGATAAAGGGGGAGGTTTAAGTCTGCACATGGCTCCCACAGAAACTTCCAGCTCTCATTCTTGGCTGCTCTAAGAGTGGGCTTCTTATTTGATAACGCTGGTGACCTTTCCTACGAAATGCAAGGACCCAGCCTTTTCACTTAGCAGATGCTCGGGGCCGCTGGGCTCAGCCCACACTCACGTGCCAGCCCCCAGCCTCCCAGGAGCAGGACTTTGCTTGTCAGCGCTCACGTTTAGGGCTGTGCCTGCCCCGTGTCCAGTTTTGTCCCTTCCAAACCGCCTCACCCAGACCCCAACCCAGAAAGCAACTCCTGGTTTCCACGCACCTCTCCTGTGCTAGAATTTTGCTTAGATGAAGCCAACGTCTCTCTCTGAAAGCACAGAGGCTCCAGAATTGGAACCAGCTGGTGGTCTCGGTGACTCAGCCCCCGTGGCCCAGGCGGGCTTGCTGACCAGGCCTGGAAGGCACCTGCAGGAGAAAACTGTTTCATTACCATCGGGGCTGGCCCGGAGCAAGGCTGCCCTTCAGGAGTGAGAGCGGGTGACCTCACGCTGGGCTTTGGGTTTGGCCAAGGGGTGTCCAGCCACGGCTCACGGAGACCATCGGAGCTGTCGGTCTGCTGTGTGCGCAGCTCTGGAATCTAGATGGAGCGAATGCTTTAAAGAGCCAATGTGATAAATTGATACACATTTCAGGACAATTTAAGTCTGTCATTCCTAATTCTGCTTTTCACAAAAGCTGCTCTGCAGTAGTGGTAGGAAAATGAGAGCTGGAGGGGGTAGACGGCAGAGCAATAACCTTGGGTCATGCAATAGGTGTACGCCCTTCCCAACCTCTGCCCTGATGGGTGCAAGTCGGAAGCCACTACAGGAGATGTCCGGATATGCGGCAGGGCCTGGGGAGGGGGAGGGCCGGTGTTTGCCATGTCCCCCAACCACCCCCAAATCCTGACCACCCATAGATGCTTCCTCTTTTCCCAAAAGCTATCAAGTTGAGACATTTTCATGCCACAGAAGCCATTGGCCCTTTGCCCGGGTCACCTGGAAGTGGATGGGGGGAGCACCTTGAGGAGTGTCAGGTGGCTTGGTGCCCAAGGAGATGCCCCGGGGGTGGTGGGCAGTGCCCTAGGCTGAAGGGCAGGACATGCCTCGGATGACGGCTGAGAAGTTTGGCTGTAACTCGAGTTGGGGGGAGGGTTGCGTGTGGAATAAAGAGAAGTGAAGAGAAGAGATGGATTCCAGTGGATGTGATGGAGGCCGGAGACGTGACCAGAGATTGGCTGAAAAGTGAGGGGCACGGCTCCGGATTTGAGGCCGGACCCAGCGGGCGGGATGAATCATCCGGCATATGCGTTGGACAACGGCGTGGTGTTAGTTAGCACTTCCTGGGCAGCGCCCCATCTCCCTCGGGGTCATGCTGTTTGTTTCTGTCCCCTGCAGGCCTCTGTACATGGGCAGTACTTAGTCCTTATTGATTGCTTACTCTGGTTTTGTATCTAGAAAAAAAGGAACAGGAACAAATAGATAAGGAAGTTTCTCAGATTGCAGGGCTTAAGAATGTGTGGCTGGGACCAGTGTGATTTTCTCAGAAGGCTTAGATCTTGTTTGTAATGTGTATCTGCTGGGATGATTTTTGGCTGCAAGTTATAGAAACAGAATCACAGTTTTATACGCACTAGGGTTTTTATTCTTCTCATGAACCAAGAACTCAAAGGCTAGCTTGGACCCAAAGTCCGTGAAGCATCCTATGCAGCCGTTCTTAGAGTGCGGACTTTGTCTTCATGCTCACAAGAGTGCTGCTCTTCTTCCAGGCATTGCATCCACATTCCACGTAGGAAGACAGGGACAAACTAAAGGTGCTTCTCACCCGATTCCTCCTCCTCTACAGACCCTTCCTAGATGTCTCACCCAGAAACTTCCACTTACATCTCACTGGCCAGAATTGTGTCACACACCCACAATTCTAGCTGCAAGGGAGGCTAGAAATACAGTTGTTGTTGTTTTTTTTTTTAAGGTGGATATAGTAATGCTCCAAACAGAATTGGGGCTCTGTTGATAAGTAAGAGAGAAAGGATATTGGGTCGGCAGCTGGCAGTGTCTGCCACTACACTGTGAATTTAAAGTGATAATTGCTGCTTTCAAAATATGTATCAGCGAAGCTCTCCTGATTGCTATACACATGTTAATTCATGGAAAATATTATCATCTCAATATTTCAGTTGAATGAGCTGAGATAGACAGAGGTTAAAAAGTTAACTGGGATGCCAGAGAAGAATTTTGCAGGAGGAATTTTCTAGCTGCTTCTCTAAGTGCCCTTTTTGTAGGAATGAAACAGGTTGTAAGGCAGGAGACACACAGGAAGGGCTGCATCTGGTTCTTTCCCACTAAGCTTTCGTTTCAGAGCTGTAAACACAGTAAACATTGCTGGTGTTTACCGGTGTCTCCACATCCTTCTCTATTAATAATCTTTCACCCGTTTTTATGCCAGAAGTCCTTTCAATTAAGCAGAGGTTTCACTGGAATAATTAAACCCTCCATCTCAAGCCTCTCGCTCCAATCATCCAGGCAGATCAATGAACCAGAGACGCATTTATCTAACTGATGGTTGACCCCCTTCTCATTCCGGAGCTTTTGTGCTGGGGCAGCCCGCGGAGAGGAGAGATGTCTGTCCCACGGAGACAGCTCATTTCCAAAGGGCTTGGCACTCCCTGGATCTGAAGTCATTGCAGCCTCCTTGTTTATTTCATTCAGGTTCTGACTTTTTATTTATTCACCCAACAAATATATAATGAGCACCTCCCAAGAGTCAGGCCCCGTGCTGAATTTTACCGGGAAGGCGGAAGTGAAGGGGGGATGGAAGGATGAAGCAGACATGTGACAGGTAGCTGAGCCCCTCTGAACCCATTTCCTCTTCCATACGTTGGGGATTGTAGTGGTATCTACCTCATAGGGTTGTTGTGGTAAACGAGATAATCCACATGGAACATTTAGCCCAGTGTCTGCTTGTAGCAACTACCATGTCCCTTTTCCTAGACAGCTATTAGAGGATATGCTCCTGCAAAATGAGGGAATAAAGCAAAAAAAGAGAAAGCTATGGAGCCCAGGAAGCAAGGAATCTGATTAGTTAGGTTAGATGCTGTGCCTCATCAGTGTTAGCTGTGATGATGGTGAGTTTTAGACCAGGTGATGCTGAGTCCGTGAGGGTTGAGCTGGAATCTCTGCTCTGCCGCTTAGTGGCTGTGGGATCTCACCCTGTTATTTAACGCTCTGATCTGACCTCCTCGTCATAAAGTGGGAATCCCAAAACCGACCTTAGCAGGCTCCTGGGAGTGTTAAGCGAGGCGGCATCTGTGACGTGCCCAGCACACAGTCAGCGCTTCTGGTTTGGGAAGGGGTGAGCTGTCTGACAAGTTTTACAAAAAGTAGAATAGAGTATGTGTTCAGAGAATGGAGGTAACTGTTTGATTCTTTATACTGAAATGCCTTAAATCGTTCCAACTATTGACATAGGTAATTTTTTTTTTTTTTTACCATGGTAATACATACGTCATGCAGAGATAAAAAGTAAAGTAGGCTTGTCATGAAAAACGTCCATCCCCAGCCCTGATCCCCAGAGGCAGCTACTTCTCTTTTTCTCCATGTCGTTTTCTTCTGTTACCCACCTCCTTATTTCTAAATAACATGCTTATGTTGCTATTTATCGATATGTCGGTTTTAAGACATTATTTATTGACACGCCTTTAGGTGGATGATAATTTAGCTCCCTTTTCCTAGTTCCCCACTCCATGCACTCCGCCTCCCCCCACCCCCGCCATCATCTCGGTACATTTAGATCAGTTTTACGTGTTACATTATCGTGACCAGGTAAATATTGTTCGTGTTGAAGCAAGTTGTATGCTGAGACTATGTATCCTTTCCTATCTTTTTGTTTTTTCCAAAGTTAATATCGCCTCTCTTTTTTTTTTCACTTGCTGAGGTTTTTTTAATGTACCTATCCTCAATTTTTTCTTTCTGACTCTCAGACCTGTCATTTGCCTAATAATGATATTTCCTAAATTATGAAATATATCAGATCATGGTTCATTATTTTCCCCTTGGCGGTCTGCATCTAGTGGGCCCTCCATGATCCTGCCAGGATCTTGGCCAGCTGCTTTTTACTGCATCCCTCTCATCCTGCAACTTCGCTTGCTGCTCTGTTTCCTGGCCTTCATACCTTCTTCCTCTTTATCGTTTTATTCCCTCATTTTACTGGAGCATAGCCTGCAGTAGCTTCCTAAGAAAGGGTGCATGGGATAGAAATGTTTAGAGTCCTCACCTTTCTGAAAATAGCATCATTCTCTTTTCACACGTAATAGTTTGGGTAGGTATAGGATCCTAGGTTTAGAAGTATATTCCATTGGAAATGTGAAGGCATCACCCAGCTTCCAGCATTACTGTCGAAAGATCTGATGCCAAACTTACTTCTAGTCCTTTGCACATGACCTAATGCTTTCTCCCAGGAGGATTTTAGGGTCTTCTCTTATTCCCTGGTGCCCCGAAATTTCAGAATGATATTCTGAGGTTATTTTCCACTGAGTGTACTGAGCACTTAAAGGACCCTTTAAAACTGAAGACTCAGGACTTTTCCTGGTGGTGCAGTGGATAAGACTCCGCATTCCCGATGCAGGGGGCCCGGTTTCGATCCCTGGTCAGGGAACTAGATCCCACATGCATGCCACAACTAAGAGTTCACATGCCACAACTAGAGAGCCCACGTGCTGCAACTAAGGAGCCCGCCTACTGCAACTAAGACCTGGTGCAACTAAATAAATATTTTTAAAAATAATAATAATAAATAAAAAATAAATAAAACTGAAGACTCATGTTTTTACATTTGGAGAATCCTCTAATACTATTTTCTCTGATAATTTCATCCTATAATTGATATTGTATCCCCACAAGATATACAGGAAAGGAAGCATAATTTCTGCATGATTTCTATTTATTGGATATTAGACCTTCTAAATTGACTTCATTTTCCTCCTTTCTTATTTTCCTTCTCTTAACTTTTTGTTAACTTTCGGGGTGATTTCCTCAACTTTATCTTCCAAACTTTCTATCGATTATAAACTTCGGCTACTTTATTTTAATCATGAAGAACTCTTTCTTGTCCTTTGCTCCCTTGTCAAAGCACCCTACTATTGTTTTATGACTGCAGTATCTTATCTAATCTCTTAATGGATTTTAATTGTTGGATTGTGTTTTTTCCGTTTTCTCTCAACGCACTGTCTGCCTTCTGCCGGTTCCCTGTATCAGTTTGTCTGTTTCGATCTCTTCCTTCCATGTGGGGACTTTGCTTAAGCCTTAAGTGCCCCTTGCCTCTCTGTTTATCCTTATGTGGGAGGGAACAAAAACTGTGCATGCAAGTTCTGCTTGCACAATGGGCTTCCCTGGAGCGTGAATAATCACTGGCTGACTGTGCTTGAATAACACCAATGACGGGGAGCTCATACCTCACCAAGCAATTGACTCCTCTTTTGAGAAGCAGGAGTTATTCTTTTGAACCCTGAGCCAATGTCTGGCATCTTAGAACTTGGTTTTAGTTCTGTCTTAAGTTTGTGTGTTAAAGTGATATTTCAGGGAGATTCTGTACATTCACGTTCTGGTTTGAGTCATTTAAAAGGTAAACTTTTTTAAAAAAGGCAATTCTAGGGGCTGTATGGTAGTGATTAAGTCCACATCCAGCCTTCCATGCTAATCATATGACTTGGAACCTCTCCCAGGTTTGATTTTCTTGGCTATACTGTGGTGATGACGGTGATGATGGTGGTGGTGGTGATACAACCACCTGTCTCAAAGAGTTCTTGAGCAGTTAGGCTTAGCCGAGCGCCTGGCAGACTAAGTCGTCTATAAACACAGGGATGATGTTTCCAGCAGTTAAATGTCATACCTATGAGTTAATCGCTCAGGAGATGTAGACAGCTATTAGAGGATATGCTCTAATAGCTCTAAAGCCGATACATTTTCCCCGACCTCAGGACCAAGTGTTCGAGGGTGAACTCAAAATTCAAAGGGCAGAAATAGAAAGTTCAGCCTCATTACTGGGTGTCTTGTGCCTCAGTTTCCCCAAACTACATTGGCACATCATCGGATAGTACAAACCTGCTTTCCCTTTCCTGCAATTAAAACCTCTCCTGCTATGAATTTTCTTAAAGGTTTTTCTTCTGATTACAAAAGAGGAAAAAAGCAAACTTCTTTGTTTAATGCAAATACAGAGAAGTATCATTTCCCTGGGCCTCCCTGGGCCTTGGTTTGTTGGGCTGAGGACGGCCCTGCCCGTAGATCTCCTGCTCCCCCAGCCCTCGCCCGGGGCCCCCCAGCCGAGGAGACCAAGGAGACAGTGCCCTCCATAGAAGCATGTCGCCGCCACCTCCCCGGGGCTGAGGGGCTGAGACAGCAGCTGACTCCAATCCAAGCTGACACCCAACGAGAAGAGCTGCTGTCAGCCCTGGGAGAGCTTGTGTCATCTATGATTAAGCCTCAAAGCCAAAACCCAACAAGTTTCTGATTAAACGATGGCATCCCAGGGTCCCTGTCACCCCCGAGTGGAGCTGTGGGTTTGGAGCAGCCGTCTAGAGCCCCTGCCACGGGTACCCTGGCAGCTGTCAAGACAGGTGTCGGGGCTTCCCTGGTGGCACAGTGGTTAAGAATCCGCCTGCCAATGCAGGGCACATGGGTTCAAGCCCTGGTCCGGGAAGATCCCACATGCCACGGAGCAACTAAGCCCGTGCGCCACAACTACCGAGCCTGTGCTCTAGAGCCCGTGAGCTGCAACTACTGAGCCCCTGAGCCACGACTACTGAAGCCCGCGCGCCTAGAACCTGTGCTCCGCAACAAGAGAAGCCACCACGATTAGAAGCCCGCGCACTGCAACGAAGAGTAGCCCCCGCTCGCCGCAACTAGAGGAAGCCCCGCACAGCAACGAAGACCCAACACAGCCAAAAATAATAAATAAATAAATAAAATTACCATCTCTCAAACCACTAAAAAAAGTTAAAAAAAAGAAGACCGGCGTCAGCTCCTCCTGACCTTCTCAGGGTCTGCGCTTCCCCCCCCCCGCCCCCTCCTCTACCACCCTTTCTCCAGAAGGAGAGCCAGCCCTTTCCCTCAAAACCCACAGCCCCAGCTGGGCTCCTGGAGGGACTGACTGGGCATGACGGCCTTGCCAGTCACCGTAAGGAATGCCGCCCTGGGGAAGTGACGGCGTGTTCCTGCCCAAAACCACGGCGAGCAGAGCTGAGACGTCACTCACAGTGAAGGGAACGTTTCTGGACTCAGGAGTTTGGTTTGCTGCTTCTGACCTGATGAATTACTAGCTGATTAGAACCTCTACACTCTGCAAATGCTTCTGTCAAAGACTTCTAACGAGCTTCCACCCGGCCATGAGCAGCCCCACAGGTGGCCTTCTCTCCACTCCCAGAGTCTTGGGACCTGGGGCCAGTAGCCTTTCCCGGCTGTCCATCGGTGGGAACAAAAGCCCTTCTCCCCCAGCAGCTCCAGGCCACAGTCCACCGCGTCCCTGTCACCTGAAGAGATGCAGGCCCTGGGATTGTGTGGCCTTTGCTTCCAAAGCAGCGGGCCCCTTTGCTGCTTGAATGGTTCTGTCTCCAACCTGTGGCCTTGTTTCAAGTCATATTATCTTTCCTCTTACAGATCCTGCCCATCAGACCTCCACATCCGGAAGGAAACTGGCTCAGGGAAGGACCAGCCCCAGCCAGAAGGAGTAAAAGGAGTAAAAGTCACCTCCTGTCCATTGGGTGCCGACTCTATGCCAGGTACTTCACGTGTCTCCTTTATGTAAAATAAATAGAAAGCGAGGTTACCTGAGACCTGCCAGGGGAGCAGGGAGGGGAGGGTTCCAGGCCGAGGGAGGTGCAGGAAGCAGGTTCTGAGCGAGCGGGCACCTGGTGGAGAATCAGAGACCGTCAGGCGAGGTGCGACCGTGGGGGCTGGTGGGGGGCCACCCTCAGCTCGGAGGTCAAGACAGAGATGCTGAATTGTATCATAGCAGCAGCTGGGGCCACACGGTCCATGTTTCCAACGAATGGCGGAGGGACGTGAGACCAGCGGCTGCCGTGGAGTTTGTCCACCAGCAGGTAGTCTCCTCGAGCCTGTAAGAACTTGAGCAAAATAGCCCTTCCTGCAGAATGTGGCCCAGGAGGCTTGAACCTGCTTTTTCTGGCTGTGTGTAGAAAGACAGATGTGGTCTAGGGTTTGACTCAAGACCAAGCCAGACCCTGCTGAGGGTACTGTCCGAGTTGCCATCAACTCTGGCCACAGTTGAGGGGAGGGAGGACCGTCCAGCCCGATAGGCTGTTAAAGCTCAGGGCCTCGGTGTCTAAGAGTGTGTTTCCGAGCAGATGCTTCATCCAGGTTCCTCCAGGTGACGGGGCCGAGTCAGGCTGAGTTACAGGGAAGCGTTTGAGAAGAGAAATACCTTTGAAATTGTGGTCAAGGTGGGGTTTTTTTCTTTTGAGCCTAGCTACACTCTCCAAAGTTTCTGCCCATGAAATATTTCATACGTTTTTATACACACACACACGCACACATAAAAATGTGTACGTGTATCAGTGAAACAAAGAACAGTAAAATGGACACGCATGTCCCAGCTGAAGCAGTATTTCCCAGGATCAGCCGTGTCACCTATGTGTCCCACCACGTCACAGCCGTCCTGCTGCCCTCACCCTTCTGACGTTTATCAGACCCCTGCTCTTCGGTATAGTTTTGCAGTATGTCCTCAACCACATAGCTGAGTTGCGTATGTTTGGGAAATTTCTTGGGCGCTCCCCTGTCGCACGTAATCTTTCGCGACTTGCCTTTACACTCAGCGTCACCTCCCCGAGGTCCGTCCGTGTTGACGCGTAAGCCGGAGTTCTTTTCCCCTGCCCTGCTGTAGGGTATGCCGTCGTTGAATACGCACATTATTGACCCCCTCTACTTGTGTCGGGACGTCTGTGGGGTGTCCAGGTTTTTTGGATACACGATGCCTCTGTTGAATATTCATGCACGAGTCTCCAGCTGAAATTAATGGGGAGATTCCTGAAGGTCTGTAGCAAGGACCAGACATCACATGTGGCCAAGGCTTACCGGGCTGGGAAGTAGAGGTACACACCCAGAGAGAGGACTCTGGCCACTTCTCGGGGGCCCTCGGGGTCTCTCGCTGCAGCTCCACCTGGCAGACCAGCTCCCTCCGCCTCCGTAGCCTCGACCTGCCTGGGGCGCTGCTTTACTGTGGCCAAGTTCTAGCCTCCACTGTGGCCGCCCTGATGCCACCTTCTAGCTAACTCCCCACAGCACGTTCACCCGCCCCACTGTCTCTTTGGCCCATAGGAAATTCCCAGGTCAAGGGATTGGCCTAGTGCACCCAGCCTCAGGGCTGGTCCTCTTGGAGCAGGTCGGTCGGCTGTGGCTGGAGGGTTTGTCTGGTACAAACAGGATGTCAGGGCTGTGGCCACCTGAGGGCGTGGGCAGGAAGGCAGATGTTACATATCGGCGTATCTGTTTCCCTAGACTTGGCTGTCATCTTTGTTCATTTTTCTTTTTCTCCTTTTTCAAACTATACACATAATACACTGATAGGTGTGTGTGTTGTAAACGCTAAAACAGTATAGGTAACGTCCAAGTCCTCCTGGCCAGTAACCTCCAAATTCCTCCCTCTTCTTAGATAGAATCAGTATAATCAGATCCTCTCAAACTTTTCCCCTCCCTCCTTCTTCCCCTCCCCTCCCCTCTCCCTATTTCTCTCTCCCCTTCTCTTTCACACACACACACACACACACACACACACACACACACACCCCTACCTATATAATTATAGGTATTGCATTACATGAATGAGTTTCTACTGTGTTGTGATATTTTTTCTGACCCCAAATGTACAGTGTTTTCTTGACACCAAATACGTGTCATTGTTTCACATCCACCAGTTCTCTGACACCACCTGGGTGTCCAGCAATCCAGTTCAGTTCTGACACTAACTGTCCAGAGGCAGCAAAGATGCCACAGGCTAAGGGCTCAATCCCACAAGCCTGCCCCCGCCTAGGATGGTGGCCCCAAACCCAGGGCCACCTGCCCTCTGCCTGAGCAGCTCTAAATCAGGGTCTCCCACAGCCTCCTCGCCAGGTGCAATAATTTGCTGGAATGGCTCACAGAACTCAGGAAAACACTATACTTATTATAACAGTTGATTTTAAAGGATACAAATGAAAACACACATGAGGAGGTCCGGAAGGGTCCCGAGCACAGGAGCCTCTGTTCCCATGGAGCTGAGATGAGCCACTCGCCCAGCGTGTGCTTGAATTCAGAAACTTGGAAGCTCTTTGCCCCCCATCACTGAGGGATTTTCATCAAGGTGCTGTTACCTGTGTGATGGATTAAATCATTCTCTGTTGATGACTGAGTTCAATCTCTAGCCTCTCTCACCTCCCCTGAGGCAGGAATGTGGGGCTGAAAGTTACAACCTTCTAATCACTTGCCTGGTTCTTCTGGCATTCAGCTCCCATCCTAAAGCTACTAGGGGCCCCTTACCCAAGAGTTATCTTGTTACCATACAAAAAGCATTCACACTCTTGTCACTCTGTGCTGGGAACCAGGGGCAAAGACCAAATATATTTTTTAATTATACCACATGTATGTGTGTACGTATTTACTTTCATTTTTTTTAACATCTTTATTGGAGTATAATTGGTTTTCAATGTTGTGTTCGTTTCTGCTTTATAACAGAGTGAATCAGCTATGCATATACATATGTCCCCATATCTCTTCCCTCTTGCGTCTCCCTCCCTCCCTTTAGTTTTTTAAATAAACGATGTCTTGGGATCTTTTTATGTCACCACATACTTTCAAAATGTTATTCTATATGCAAGAGGGTCATGGAGTATCTGCTGAAGAATTTGGATTGTCTACGTTTTTTTCCTATTATAAATAGTGCTAAATTTTCAAGTAAAAAATGGGGGGGAAATTAAATCTCCATTATAGGAAAATGAAGAAATAAATTATGGTATATTCTTGCAATGGAATAATACATCCAACAGTTAAAAATGAATAAACCAATAAAAATTAAGGGACTGCCAGATTAGATTGAAACAACGAGATCACGTGTGTACTATCTACAGGAGAAAAACCTTGCATCCAAAGGTACAAGGAGGTTGAAAGTAAAAGGATAGAAATATAGACTATGCTAAAAAGAATCATAAAAGAGCTAGAGTGGCTTATATCAGACAAAATAGACGTTAAAACAAAAGTGTTACTAGAAATAAAGAAGGGATTTCATAATGATAAAAGTGTCAACCACCAGGAAGTTATAACAGTTATAAATATAACCTAACCCAAACAACAGAGCCTCAAAATACATGAAGCAAAAACTGACAGAATTGGGGCTTCCCTGGTGGCGCAGTGGTTGAGAGTCCACCTGCCGACGCAGGGGACACGGGTTCGTGCCCCGGTCCAGGAGGATCCCACATGCCGCGGAGCGGCTGGGCCCGTGAGCCATGGCCGCTGGGCTGCACGTCCGGAACCTATGCTCCGCAGCCGGAGAGGCCACAACAGTGAGAGGCCCGCATACTGCAAAAAAAAAAAAAAAAAAAAAAAAAAAAAACCTGACAGAATTGAAGGGAGAAATGTAAAATTCAACAATAATAGCTGGATGGAGATTTTTAATACTCTACTTTCAATAATGGATAGAACAATAGACAGAAGATCAACAAGGAAATAGGAGACTTGAACTTGGACTTGTCTATAGTACGTGCCACCTAACAGCAGAATACGTACTCTTCTCAAGCCCCCACCTGGAATGTTCTTCATATGCTGGTCCATACAACAATCTTCAGTAAGTTTAAAAGGATTGAAGTGATCCAAAGTATGTTTACCAACCACAATGGAATGAAATTAAAAATCAATAACAGAGAGTAATTTGGGAAGTTAACAAATATGGGAAATTAAACATCACACTTCTAAATAACCAATAGGTCAAGGAAATCACACAAGAAAATAGAGTATTTACTTTGAGACAAACGGAAATGAAAATGCAACATACTGAAACTTAAGTGGTGTCACTAAACCAGTGCTCAGAAGGGAATTTATAGCTATCAGTGTTAATACTTTTAGAAGATCTCAAATCGGTAACCTAACCTTCCACTTTATGAAACTAGAAAAAGAAGAGCAAACGAAAACTGAAGCAAGGATAAGAAAGGAAGTAATACTATTAGGACGAAAATAAACGAGTTAGAGGAGAGAAGAGCAATCCAGAAAATGAATGAAACCAAAAGTTGTTTCTTTGAAATTTCAACAAAATTGACAAACCCTTAGCTAGACTGACCAAGAGAAAAAGAGAGATGATCCAAATTACTAGAATCAGAAATAAAAGAAGGGGCATTACTACCAACCTTACAGAAATAAGAGGCAAAATAAAGATAAAGGAATAATATGAACAGTTGTTTCTAATAAATTCGGTTACTTACATGAAATGGACAAATTCCTAGAAAGACACAAATTACTGAAACTTACTCAAGAAAAACAGGAACCTACAACAAGTAAAGAATTAGTAATCAAAAACCTACCTACTGGGGCTTCCCTGGTGGTGCATTGGTTGAGAGTCCGCCTGCCGATGCAGGGGACACGGGTTCGTGCCCCGGTCCGGGAAGATCCCACATGCCGCGGAGCGGCTGGGCCCGTGAGTCATGGCCGCTGAGCCTGCGCGTCCGGAGCCTGTGCTCCGCAACGGGAGAGGCCACAACAGTGAGAGGCCCGCGTACCAAAAAAAAAACCTACCTACCAAGAAAAGCCTTCCTTGGTGACCTCTACCAAACAAAAGACAAAAGTATGCCAATTCTTCGTAAACTCTCCAAAAAAGTAGAAGAGGAAGAAACATTTCCCAATTTATTCTATGAGGCAAATTTTACCCTGATGTCAAAACCAGTCAGACATCACGAGGAAAGAAAACTACTGACTAACATCTCCCATAAGGTATGGATGCCAAAATGCTCAAAAATATACTAGCAAACCAAATCCAACACGTCCATAACTAGCTGGGATTCACAGCAAGAATGCAACGTTTGTTTAATACCTGAAAATCAATGTAATATATTAATAGAATCAAAACTAAAAACTATATGGTAGTTGGATGCAGAAAAGCATTTGACAAAATCAAACATCCTTTTGTGACAAAAATACTCAGGGAATTTCCTCAGCCTGATAAAGAACGTCTGAAACACACACACACTTAACCAGGTAACATCACACTTAACAGTGAAAACTGAATGCTTTTCCCCTGTGATCAAGAACAAGAAAAGGGGGCTTCCCTGGTGGCGCAGTGGTTGAGAGTCCGCCTGCCGATGCAGGGGACACGGGTTCGTGCCCCGGTCCACGAAGATCCCACGTGCCGCGGAGCGGCTGGGCCCGTGAGCCATGGCCGCTGAGCCTGCGGGTCCGGAGCCTGTGCTCCGCAACGGGAGAGGCCACAACAGTGAGAGGCCCGCGTACCGCAAAAAAAAAAAAAAAAGAACAAGAAAAGGATGTGCATTCTTGCCTCTTCTGTGTAACATTGTGTTAGAAGTTCTAGCCTGGGAAATTAGAGGGGAAAAAAAAGAGAAGAAAAGAAAAGAAAAGCCATCCAGATTGAAAAGACAGAAGTAAAACAGTGTAATTGCAGATGACATTATCTTATACATAGGAAAGTCATATAGAAAACATCCTATCATAAGGAATCCACTAACAAACTGTTAGAACTAGTAAATGATTTCAGTAAATCTGCTGGATGGAAGAGCAATATACAGAAGTCATTTATTGCATAGCCATATGTTAACAATGAATTTTATTCAACAAATAAAATTAAGAATACAGTTCACATTTACAATGCCATCAAAAAGAATTTAAATACTTAGGAATAAATTTAGCAAAAGAAGTGTACACTGAAAACTACAACACATTGCTGAAAGAAATTAAAGAAGATCTAAATTAATAGAAACACATCCCATATTCTTGGAGTATGACACTTAATTGCTAGATAGTAATACGTTCAAATTGATCTACATATGCAGCAGATTCACTATCAAAATCCCAACTACTCTTTTTTGCAAGTATTGACTAGTTGATCCCTAAAATTCATATGGAATTGCAAGGGGACCGGAATAGCCAAAACAATCTGAAATGGGAAGAGCAAGGTTGGAAGACTCATACTTCCCAATTTCAAAACTTACTGCACATTGACAGTAATGAAGACAGTGTGGTACTGGTATAAGGATAGACATATAGGTCAATGGAATAGAATTGAGAGTCCAGAAATGAACACTCACGTTTATGGTAAATTGAGTTTTGACAAAGGTGCCAAGACCGTTTAATAGGGAAAGAAGAATCTTTTCAACAAATTGTGCTGGAACAACTCAATCTCCACATGTAAAAAACAGCTGGACCCTTACCTCACACCATACACAAAAATTCATTCAAAATGCATCATAGGCCTAAATGTGAGAGTTAAAAGTATAAAACTGTTAGAAAAATAAATAGAAGTAAATTTTTATAACCTTGAATTAAGTAATGGTTTCTTAGATACACACCAAATGCACAAGTGAAAAAAGAAATTGGACTACATCAAAATTAAAAACTTTTGTGCTACAAATAATACCTTTAAGAAAGTGAAATGGTAACCAACGGAATAGGAGAAAATATGTGCCAATCATATATCTGACTTGTATCCAGAACACATAAAAATTCCATATTAAAGACAAAGGTCCAATTTAAAAATGGGCAGAGGATCTGAAGAGGCATTTCTCATGCACAGATGGCCAATGTGCACATGAAAAGATGCTCAATGTCATTAGTTCATAGGGAAATACAAATCGAAACCACAGTGAAATACCACTTCCCAGCCATTCAGATGGCTGTACTAAACACGATGGACAAGAATAATTGTTGACAATGAGAACCTCATACATTGCTAGCAGGACTAGATTAGGACCTCATACATCGCTAGCAGGAATAGATTAGGACCTCATACATCGCTAGCAGGGATAGATTAGGACCTCATACATCGCTAGCAGGGATAGATTAGAACCTCATACATCGCTAGCAGGAATAGATTAGGACCTCATACATCGCTAGCAGGGATAGATTAGAACCTCATACATCGCTAGCAGGGATAGATTAGGACCTCATACATCGCTAGCAGGGATAGATTAGGACCTCATACATCGCTAGCAGGGATAGATTAGGACCTCATACATCGCTAGCAGGGATAGATTAGGACCTCATACATCGCTAGCAGGGATAGATTAGAACCTCATACATCGCTAGCAGGAATAGATTAGGACCTCATACATCGCTAGCAGGAATAGATTAGAACCTCATACATCGCTAGCAGGAATAGATTAGGACCTCATACATTGCTAGCAGGAATGTAAAATGGTGCAGCCACTTTGGGAAACAGTTTAGCTGTTCCTCAAAATGTTAAACATAGAGTTACCTTATGGCTCATCAGTTCCATTTCTGCATATCTGCTCAAAGGAAATGAAAACATGCGTTGACAAAAAAACGTGTACATGAATCTTCATAGTAGCATAATTTGTAATAAGCAAACAACCCAAAGTCATCAATGGGTGAATAAACAAGGTGTGATGTACCCATACAATGAGGAAGTGTTCCTCAGTAAAAAGTACTGAAACATGCTGCATACAACATGGATGAACCTGGAGAGAAGCCGGGCACCGAAGACCACATGTTGTACGATCCCATTTAAGTGAAACGTCCAGAACAGGCAAGTCTACAGAGACAGAAGATAGATTAGTGGTTGCCTAAGGCTGGAGGAGCAGGTATTGGAGGGGAGTGACTACTGAAGGGTATGAAGTTTCTTTGGGGAGTGATGAAAATGTTCTAAAGTTAATTGTGCTGATGGTTGTACAACTCTGTGACTATACTAAGAAGCATTGAATTGTACACTTTTAAAAGGTGAATTGTATGGTACGTGAATTATATCTCAACAAAGCTGTTTTTAAAAATGAATGAATTAGGTCTGTATGTATCAACCTAGATAAATCTCAGTAAATGCAGAGAGAAAAAAGCAAGTTGAAAAAGGAAACAGGAAAGCATATAGTATGATGCCATGGCCGCTGAGCCTGCGCGTCCGGAGCCTGTGCTCCACAACGGGAGAGGCCACAGCAGTGAGAGGCCCGCGTACCGCAAAAAAAAAAAAAAAAAAAAAAAAAGTAGAATATATATGCTTTTCTCTACTGTTTTTTCACCTAACAGTGGATACTGGAGATCTCTCCAAAGTTTATAGAGCTATTCCAGTGAGGCTCTTTTATTAACCTTGTTGGGGTTTATGTCTAAAAGGAGGGGTGCCAGAGATGGATGACTATATGCAGACACTGAAGGATGAAGAGGATGCCCTGTGGGAGAATGTGGAGTGCAACCGGCACATGCTGAGTCGCTACATCAACCCGGCCAAGCTCACCCCCTACCTGCGCCAGTGCAAGGTCATTGATGAACAAGATGAAGATGAAGTGCTTAATGCTCCCATGCTGCCGTCCAAGATCAACCGGGCAGGTAACCTCAGGAGATAACTTACAGTTAGCTGTAGCAAAAGGACGTTTCTCTCAGTCAGGGATGTTTCACTAGAGTCCACAGACCTCTCCCCACCCCTGGTCCCCCACCAAACTGTCCATGGGTAGAGAGGGTCTATTAACTCGGCCGGGGGGAAATTACATCCTTATTTTACCCACCTACGGCTTAGCGTTCCCTTCAATTATGGACGCAGGTAGGCAACAAATCACAGTGATTAGCAACACTTGTGTCCTTGTCAACAGTAAACATTACAGATATCTTCTTATCACATTACAGCTATTATAGATTTCAAAATATCATTTATACTCATCTTTCCCTTGAAATGATAGTAGTTATTAGACCTGCCAAGAGATTGGCTTATTTGATGCATTGATAAAGAAGCCCATTTATTACTGAGTCGCAAATTTAATATTTGTTCACGTACCTTATTATGATTGATTCCCTTTGTCATCCAATGCATTTTATCTGTGTGAAAATGTTATTCTGGTAAAGGGTCCATAGGCTTTTCCAGACCGCCTAGGGGTCCATGACACTTTACCACATGCATTAAAGG
Organism: Delphinus delphis; assembly: GCF_949987515.2. Classification (NCBI taxonomy): domain Eukaryota; kingdom Metazoa; phylum Chordata; class Mammalia; order Artiodactyla; family Delphinidae; genus Delphinus; species Delphinus delphis. The sequence continues at coordinate 85,911,414 of NC_082697.1, forward strand.
TAGGTAGTAAGTGTGCTTTGTGAACTGTTTTGGTTTTATATACATCTGTGTGTGTATTCACATATATGTTTGTAGCAAAATATGTTTTGTGTGTAAGCATGCGGTCACAATGTAAAATGCATCTCTTTCTGTGGTTCACAGTTGAAGAGGGCTGAAACTCACTTGCCCACAGTATGACTGGTGATAGGTAGCTCATATGCTATGACTCTCTTTTGCATACCTGACCAACATCACTAATCCCAGCATGTTTTCCTACTGAGCCTGGATGTAACTTTAGAATTCGGGCGGCTGTGACAAACAGGCAGGTGACACAAGATGAAATTTATTTATTATGTCTACCCTAGGGGAAGGATTGAGTTTTAGGACCTCAAGGGAAGAAACAGCTGAAAACAAAATGTTTAAGGAAGGGGCGAGAAATGTAGACAATAAGTGGAACTGGTAGGATAAAAACTGAAAACTGCCAAGGAAATTACACTTAGAGTAAAAACGTTCCCAGACTATGTGTTAATCCCACTGAAGAACATGGAGCTATTCCTGCTTCCTAGGACTTTTCCTAGCTCCCCACCCAAATACTTATCTTCCTGGTCTGAATCCCAGAGAACCATGTATTATTCCGTAACCACTGCTGTACATCCGTCCTCCTTCAATCACAGACCCTGTGTGGTTAATTTTAGCCCTGGCCAGTTGGGAAGCTCTTTAAGACTGTTGGTTTCCTATGGCTGCTTCTGGTTCCACCAGTCTTTGGGAGAAAGGAAACTAACACTCACAGTCCCTGCCGAGGGCCTAGCACTTCGATTTACATTAGCTGGACTGTAAGATAAAACTCAGGAGTGACAGGATGTGGTGAGACTCTCTTCTTAAGAGTGTACTGTCTGGATGTGAGCCCAGCGTCAGACTGGATTTGGAGACATGGACGCTGCTGCCCACCGAGTGATTTGGCCTTTCCTCTAGGCCGACTGCTGGACATTCTGCATACGAAGGGGCAGAGGGGCTACGTGGCCTTCTTGGAGAGTCTGGAATTTTACTACCCAGAACTGTACAAACTGGTGACGGGAAAGGAACCCACTCGTAGATTCTCCACCATTGTGGGTAAGTGGCTTTACCAGCAGCATTCGGACTGTGATGGGAGGGGTGTGTGTGTGTGTGTGTGTGTCCAGTGGTGGGACAGCTCTAAGCTTATGGATCTGTGACGTCAGGACAGTGCCCCGGTGGCACTTAGGAACTGTCAACCACTTATTTCTGCCTGATGATGAAATGTAGGTCACGGAGGAACAAACTGAATCAAGAGAAGTGGGTGTTTACTGAACATCCCCCATGAGTGTTGGGGGGGTGGAACTCCCCCTACCCTCTTCATCTTGTCCTTTCCTTTGCCTACCCTCCTGCCAGTATCCCATGAACCAGAGCCCGTGGTCATCTTGTCATCTTAATTTTCCTTCCTAAATATTCTTAAATCTGTCTTTTCTCCATATACACCCCTATCCTAGTCAAGACCCATGCAACCCTATCAGCTCTTTATATCCATTCCTGCTCTGATCCAATGAGTTCTCCACTCCTCATGTCACCCTCCCCTACTTAAAACCTTTCAGTGGCTTTCCATTGTTGCCATCTGAAGACCCCAGTGCAGCCCACAAGGATCCTACATGGTCCAGCCCCTGATCATACTCCCAGCCTCACCTTTCTGCCTCTCCCTCTCTCTGAGCTCCAGCCACTTTGGTCTTCCTTCAGTTTCTGAAATGTGCCAGGTTCCTCTTCCCTTCCCATAGGACCTTGGCAATGTTGTTCCACCTTCCTAGAATGTGTTTTCTCTCCTCAATACCTGAGCCCATCCATCAGGAGCCTTCTCTAATGCCTCTGTCCACTCAGCTGGATCTGGTCCCCCCCACCCCGTTACACACTCTCACAGTCCCCCATACCTTTACTTTGTACAGTCCTCTCACTCTGTAGTTATATTTGCGTGTGATCACTTGCTTTTTTGATGTCTGTCTCCCTTACCAGACATAAGCTCTACCGGGACCAAGGCTGTCTTGCGCACCCTGAATCCCCGGTGCCTGATGGGTAGTAAGAGCTCAGTAAAATGTTGGTGAGTGAATGAGTGAACGAATGACACCTGCCCCACGTCTGGAACCCCCTTCTTCCCCTCCCCAGTCCTCAGGCCTGACTGGGTGCCCCCCTCTCCACAGTGGAGGAGGGCCACGAGGGCCTCACGCACTTCCTGATGAACGAGGTCATCAAGTTGCAGCAGCAGATGAAGGCCAAGGACCTGCAGCGGTGTGAGCTGCTGGCCAAGTCACGACAGCTGGAGGACGACAGGAAGCAGCTGACGCTGACACAGGTGGAGCTGCTGACCTTCCGGGACCGGTACTACAAGATGAAGGAGGAGCGGGACAGCTACAACGACGAGCTGGTCAAGGTGAAGGATGACAACTACAACTTGGCCATGCGCTACGCCCAGCTCAGCGAAGAGAAAAACATGGCGGTCATGCGGAGCCGGGACCTCCAGCTCGAGGTGAGGGGCACGTGGCGGGAGCTGCTGGGCCAAAGTGAGTGAGCGGGAAGCGAAGGCCACCGGGCAGGCAGGGGCAGGGTTTAACACCTGGCCAGGTGAGGGAGAAAGGAAGACGCGGGAGTTCCGGCAGCCTAGATCAACTGTGCGCACGCGCACGCCAACCCAGCGAGGCTCGGTGCCGCAGTTTAGCGCCCAGATCCACTGCGCATGTGTGCACATGCGCACAGACCCAGTGAGCTTGACGTCCTGCTCAGGACGTGCAGACTTGCGCACCTGGGCCCGGTGGAGCTTCCCACTTGCTCCGGAGCGAGGACCCACTAGGCACGTGAACCAGAGATGCGCACGTGGGCCCAGCTCGTGGGCACTGCACCCGTGCTGGGTGAGGGGGAAGATGGAGGATTCAGGGGCCTGCCCAGCTCTATGGCCCTCGGGAAAATCCCAAGGAGATGGGCACAGCACCTGTCCCGTGGATTCATGAGATCCTTGAGGCCAGGACTCTGCCCTTCACAGCTGTATCCACAAAGCGCAGCATGACACAGTGGAAGAGTCACTTATCAGTGAACAGTCCAGCAGCCAAATGGTAGATGTCATTAATGAGTTTACTTCCAAAAGGGAGATGGAGAAGGGAATTGCTTAACTCATTCATTCCTTTTATTGTGCACCGCCTTGCACCAGCCTCTTTTCCAGGGATATATAACTCAAAACCAAAGCCCTGCTGTCATGGAGCTCACATTCTAATCAGAAAAGAAATGCATCAATCGCTGGTAGTAATAAGTGCTATTAAGAAGAGGGAGAAAAGAGTTTAGGGATAGTGAGTGAGGGGTGCTGTTTTAAATAGGATGGTCAGGAAGCGTTCCTGACAAGGAGACACAGGAGCAGAGATCTGAGGAGAGGGAGGAGCCAGCCCTGCAAGTCTCAGGGGAAGAGCAAGGAGCAAGTGCAAAGGCCCCAGGTAGCGGCCATGCTTGGTGTTTTCGACAAACAGCAGGAGAGCCAGTGGGGCTGGAGCCAAATGAGCAAATGGGAGACGGCCAGGGTCCAGATCCTGGGGGCTTGGTAAGAACCTTGGAATTTATTCCAGTAGTGACGGAAGCCACTGAGGGATTGAGAGCTGCGAGCGACAAATGATTTATATCTAGAAAGATCACTCTGGCTGCTGGGTGGAAAATAGACCCTCAGAACATTTATGAAGCCCCTGCCATGTGGAAGGCACGGTGCTAAGCACCGCGGGGGACATAGGCATAAATAACCTGATTTGTGCCCAGGTCACTTACAATTTAGTTGAACCAGACAGATCAGTAAACAGTCCACTAGAATTCAGGTGGATTGAGTCGGTGGCATAGCAGGCAAAACGCAAGAGCTTTGAAACCCTTTGGCTTTGACTTCAAATCTGACTTCTGGCTTTACCACTTAGTGGGTTCTTGGCCTCCGTTTCCTCATTCGTAAATGCCAGTTACATGGAAATGAAAATGATACCTCAGCCCTAGGATGGCTGAGATGCTGAAATATGTCTTTGGCAAGATGGCTGACCTAGTAAGCACACACTTTGTGTCCACTTGGTTGGGACTGGGGATCTAGACCCAGAACAGGTCACTTGGGTTCATCTTCCAAGACTCTAAGGAGGACTGTGTGCGTGTGTGTGTGTGTGTGTGTGTGTGTGTGTGACCAGGAAGCAAGGTTTCTGTGCTGTCTCATCTAGGATTTGGAGGTGTTAACCTGTGGCGGAGGTTTAAAACTTTCTCTCCTAGAACTTTCTCCTGTTTTATGTTTTTCTGGCCATATAGTAACAGTGAGAAACCATATCTAGAACTTGAAAGAACATCTGGCCAGCTGAGTCCTAGGCCATTTCTCAGGCCCAGGCTGCTTCCCTGCATGCCTCTTTGTTCCTTCCCTCAGACCACGGACGTACAGCCGAGGTCCTTCCTTGCTGAAGCCGTCACCCTCCACCTGCCAGATGTCTTGAGATGTTCCCCCCATAAGCCTAGAATTGAAAAAGGACGCTCACCCATTTGGTACCCTCCTCCTTGCAGACCTTGAAAACAATCTTCCTCTTCTAGGTGTTTGGCCAAGGCAGATCAGTTTGGGGAAGCAGCCAGGCTAAGTCACAGAGGTTTAAGAAGCTTCCTCCCGGTCTCAGTTCCTCACACTCGCCTCCTGGGTGAAGCTCAGCACAGCTGGAGAAGTTGTCCCATTTCCAGGGGTAGTAACTGCCTCCTCCTCCAGGAAGCCACTCTTTCTTACACACTAGGTCTGGGCAGGTCCTTTAGGCCAGAGATCCTGTCAGTGGCAGCAATGCCATTTGTTCAACTAAAATCTTGTGTGAAACACAAGAGGCCAAAACCTGTGCATATGCAGAACTACTGTGGGGTGTGAAGTCAGGGTGGGGCCCGGATCCCCCCCCCCCCCATCTCTTTGCTCCCTGCGATAACACGAGGGTTCTTGAGGGAATCTTGACTTCTGAGGATCAGAGTTTGAAACCCATCCTAAAAGACCTTTAAAATGGATAACATACCTCAGGGAAACGCCAGGTTGGGTGCCTTTTATCCTAGTCTGTAATCTGTTCTGCTCCACAAAAGTTGCCTGAGGAAGTCTTCCAGGGGACGTAACTGCTTTAGAACTGTTCTAAATTAATGGATCAGGACCCTCTTCCTCAACAAGGAGGGGGTGGTTTGTTTCACTGGAAGAGGTTTCTTTGAGGCCTTCTCTGTCACCAACTGGAGGAAGGAGAGAGGGGGGCAGAGCACAGCTCGTGCTGGAAGTCCAGTAGGATCTGGGAGGCACTGCCTTTTCTGAATGTCTCCTGTCAACTGCGTTCTCCCCTCGGCACCCGGTGGGTGTTTCAGATCGACCAGCTCAAGCATCGATTGAATAAGATGGAGGAGGAATGCAAGCTGGAGAGGAATCAGTCGCTGAAACTAAAGAACGACATCGAGAACCGGCCCAAGAAGGAGCAAGTTCTGGAGCTGGAGCGGGAGAATGAAATGCTGAAGACCAAAATCCAGGAGCTGCAGTCCATCATCCAGGTGAGGGCCAGTGCGGGCACAGTGGGCGCAAGGGAGGAGGAGGGTCGGGGACAGACATGCCTACCTGGGTGTGAGTCCCAAAGCCACCACCTGCTGACTGCAGGACCACAGAGAGTTCATGTCATCCTCGGGCACCTTAGTCCCTCCTCTGTCAGCGGGGGTGACCACACCACCCACTTCTCAGAGGCACGACATTATGTGAGATAAAACTTGTGGCGATGTTCCCCTGGCTGAACCACTCCGTGAAAATCGCCATTCACACAAAATCACTGCCCTGGGCGCTGTGAGAAAAGTACATCCGAGAAATCTTCTTGCCTTAAAGATTCCAAGAAACTCAACTCTCAGCTCTGTGTGATTTGTTAAAACTTCAAGAGCCTCCCCCCCCTGCCATCACAGAATCATCTGTAGGTACGGAGGAATAATAGCCCCAAATACATACGCAGGGAAGAAAAAAGGCACCCGCCCCTTCCTCCGGAATGATTCCCCCCGCCCCCCAGGACTGGCTGCCTGGCGTGGAAGGCTCTCGTTCAGAGCAGAGGATGCGTCCCGGTTTAGTCGGAGAGATTAATTGGTATTTCGGGGGAGGCATCTGGAAGGCAGATCAGCCCTCTCTTTGTTGTCACCTGTGAAGTGTGTGGAGCAGCAGTGAGTGCTCCTCTGAGCTCTGATAAGAGCCGGGGCAGAACGACAGGCATCGGGATGTTTCTGCGCGGAAGTGGGCTTTATGCTGCTTTCCAGGTGATAAAATTCGTAAATGATAAGCTGCTTAGGGACCCCGAGAGACAGCGACCCTTGCCTCTCTCTGCTTCCCTGGCACAAAACCTTCTGCTTGCCCAGTGTGTCGCCGGCACTTTTGTCTGCCGCCTTCCCGGGCCCCTGCCCCCAGCCCCGTTAAACGTCCCCCCCCTTCCGCACTCCCCGCCCGCCCAGGCCGGGAAGCGCAGCCTGCCGGACTCGGACAAGGCCATCCTGGACATCCTGGAGCATGACCGCAAGGAGGCCCTGGAGGACCGGCAGGAGCTCGTCAACAAGATCTACAACCTGCAGGAGGAGGTCCGCCAGGCGGAGGAGCTGAGGGACAAGGTGGGCCCCACGGGCGGTCGGGGCAGCACCCACCCAGCTGGCACCCTCGGGCCGGGAGCCCCTGTACAGCACGGATGTGTGTTAGTGGAACCTCCAGAGCCCACACTCTCTTCCAGGGACCGGGTCTGGCCCCTGGTGTCAATTCCCTGTGCGTCAGTTGCTCGTGAATTACTGAGCGTTAGCACGGCACCTGTCTCCCCCCTGGCTGAAGGCCACGGGAGGGCGCACGTGGCGTCCACCCTGTCTCCCGCTCATTCCCTGGCACGTAGTAGGTCCACAGCAAATCTCCGTTGGTGGACTGGCCTTTTACCTTGGTCCCCTCTGGTCAGAGAGCTGCCTCTCACGAGGTCAGGCCCGTGGGGAGGGGCAGGCCGGCTCTGGGAAGACGCAGCCAGAAAACGGCTCTCGGCCCCGATTGATGACCGCTTGACGCGTGTGTTGATCTCCCCCTGTGCTCGCAGTACCTGGAGGAGAAGGAGGACCTGCAGCTGAAGTGCTCGACCCTGGGGAAGGACTGCGAGATGTACAAGCACCGCATGAACACCCTCATGCTGCAGCTGGAGGAGGTGGAGCGGGAGCGCGACCAGGTACGGGCTGCCCGGGGCGGCTGCGCAGCAGGCCTGCGGGCTCCGGGCCGTGGGGTCCAGCAGGAGGTTTTGTCCGGGGCAGTGTCATTAACTCCGCCGGAATCACTCGTGAATCCATCTTTCCTGCTTCCGTTCCCAAAATGAATTCTATCCCAGTTCGTTTGAATAGCATGGGGGCCTGAGCTGGAGCCCGGCGGCCCGGGCTTTAGAGTAAGATGGCCAGGTCCAGACCCCGTCACTCTTCAGACGCGTGGCTGCAGGCGAGCTGCCACTCCCTGGAGGCCTCGTCTGTGAAGTGGAAATAATAATAATGGTGCCGCTCGCTAGGGCGGAGGGTGGGCTCCAAGAGACACAGCTGGGGCTGGATAGACGGGGGCTGTGACGTGTTGTTCAGGATGGTATCGACTGAAATGCCCAGGGGTCAGGGTCCAGAAAAGGGCCAGAGGCCGTGGGACTGACACGTGGGCTGGGGAGCGGGCGTCTGGGTCTCACTTGGGAGCGTCGGGGCAAAGAGCCAATCAGCCTCGTCCCTCTCCTCCTCCGGGCAGGCCTTCCATTCCCGGGACGAGGCGCAGACCCAGTACTCCCAGTGCTTAATCGAAAAGGACAAGTACAGGAAACAGATCCGCGAGCTGGAGGAGAAGAACGACGAGATGAGGATTGAGATGGTCCGGCGGGAAGCCTGCATCGTGAACCTGGAGAGCAAACTCCGGCGCCTCTCCAGGGACAGTGGCGGCCTCGAGCAGGTGGGGCTGCCGGGCGCGCGCGCTCCCGCGAGGAAGCACACCCTTCCCTCCCACGCCCAGAGCAGCCGTGCCCCTGAGCCGCCGTGTGTCTGGGTCGTCATGAGTAGAAGCCGCTCATTTTGAAGCTAGAAGAGGCAGGACGAAAGCCTGGCCGGGCCGCTTGCTGGCCGGGTGATCTCGGGCAAGTCACTCCCGCGTTAGAACCGCAGCTCCTCCTCAGGGGACCTCTGTCGGCCGTTAGCCTGCCACTGGGTGTCCTTAAACCCCTCTGGATGGTCATCGGGTGTAAGACGCCCTGCTCCCGTTAAAGTCAGTAGGGCCTGTAAGGAAACCGTCGTTTATCTCGATCTGAAGTTCAGGCACGTGTCACCGCGGGGCCCCAGGCGCTCCGAAGTGAGCGATGCCGTGATGCAGGCAGGTAGATGATACTATCACTCTCGTAGCTGTGGGCTTGGGTGCCTGTGTCTGCAGGTACCGTGCTAAGTGCCCTCTGTGCCGCAGGACTGCCCGCCAGGACAGTAAGATCGCTGTCTTCCTTGGCCAAGGGTAGAATCCAGACACAAGCAGCTGAGTAACTTCCCCGAGGGCATCGCTAGTCAGTCACCCAGGGAAACCAGGATTGGACCCACCCTCCCAGCCCCTCGCCCAGAGGACTCAGATCTAGTGCTGGACGCAGATCCAGGAGCGTGACATTTCAACCAACTGTTGTAAATGACGCGTTGGAGGGGCGCTGTAGGCGCCCAGGGGAGGAGGCCTCCATTCTGTCAGGGTTCCGGGAAAGACTCCCTACAGGAGAAGCCAGCCTTGGGACCTCCATTTGGAATGCTGTCCCCGGACTTCACCTGGCCAAGTTCTGACCCCCTTCTGGGGTTGGCTGAAGTGTCAACTTCCTCAGCTAGGCCTTCACCGGTTCCTGATGGAAACCAGGAGCCTCTGTTATGCCCTCAACTTTTGCGCATTTCCCACAGTTTGTAATGACGCAGCAGCGCCGTGTAGGCCCCTCTGTTTGTCCAGCGTGTAGCATAGGGCCAGGCACAGGGTGGACCCTCGGGGAGCATCTGCTGAATTTATGAACGAAAGCTGTGACGGCGCCTGGCTAGGTGAGGAAAGATGGGGCTGTATTCCAGCCCACAGGGACACCACGAGCAAAGGCCTGGAGGCGTGACACCCATGGCATGCCGTCGGCAGGCCGCGCTTGGCAGGTCTGTCATCCATGGAGCGGGAGGCGGGGACAGGCAGGAGGTAGGCTGGAGCGGGTAGCAGGAGGGAGCCGAGTGGGCCCGTCGTCTAAGGAGCTCGGTCGTGAGTTATTCTTGGACGTGAAGGATTTTGTGCGGGAAGTAAGGCCAAAAGCTTTGGGTTTGGAGGCAACGTAGCATGAGGGTGTTACGTGGCTTTGAGGGGACCAACCAGAAGTTACGTAATATCCTTGCAGCTCAGCTTCAGATAATGGCTATAAATTACTTAGGACAGTACCTGGCACTGTTGTTATCATTATCCAGTCATTCAGCAACATTTCTTACATTTGTAGCTTAGGCCTAGGGCCTGAAATTGTGGATCTGATGGTGGTGTATCAGATAAGGGGCCAAGGCCATCTGAGAGGCAGTCCCTCTACTGTAAAGAGCACAGTGCGAGGGTCTGCGCCAGGGCCCCGGCGGGAGGGACGTGGGGGCGGGGGTCTTGTGAGGAGGAGAGTGGAGCTAGCGTGGTAGGTCTTGGCATCGGGGTGGACGCGGGGGTCAGGAAAGAGGAGGAGGCCGTCCGAGCTTCAAGCCTGGGGCCCGAGGGAGCGATAGCTCCATTAGAGCTTGTTCCTGCGCGTGGCGGCAGCTCCTCTGTGCCCCGTCACGGACACGGCCTCCCCTTGTCTCCAGAGTTTGCCCAGGAACCTGCCAGTGACCATCATCTCTCAGAACTTTGGGGACACCAGCCCCAGGACCAACGGTCAGGAGGCTGACGATTCTTCAACCTCAGAGGATTCGCCAGAGGACAGCCGCTACTTCCTGCCCTACCACCCGCCCAAGCGCAGGATGAACCTGAAGGGCATCCAGGTGCTCGCACGCAGCCCGGGAGGCACCGGGGGTGGGGACCGGGGCGCTGGGGGCCCCCTGCACGCGGGGGAGGAGGCAGCAGGGCCTCACGTGGTCCTGGGGCGGGTCTCAGACCCCGGATGCGACTTGACCGCCATCAGCCCTGTGAAGGGAAACCGTGCCAGCTTTGTGCTTCTCGCTTGTTTGTTCCGGCGAATTCTTTCATCTCCTACGAATGGAGTACAAGTTAAGAGAGAGGAGAGAGAATGATATAAGCACGATCTCCAAATTCACTTGTTTATCAGCGAATAGGTATTGAGCGCCTGTCGCGTGTTTCCCGACGTCGGTGGCTCGTGATGGAGCTGGAGTTGCAGCACTCATCCTATCTGCTTTGCTCTGTCTCTAGCGCGCTCCATCAGCCGAGGAAAGAATGAATGTGACTGAGTGAATGAGACGGGCTCACACGCGGGGCCTGGCGGGGCCTCTGCTCTCCCCGCCCTCGCACACAGGGAGCGGGAAGGCCTAGGGCAGCACCTCGGAGGCCGGCCTGGACCCGCCAGCACCTAATGCCGGGGTGGCCGGGGCAGCTGCCCCAAAGCCTCGTCTGTTCCTGAAGGCTCCCCCGTGCCGTGTAGCCAGTTCTGCTCAGCGGCACAGCACCACCCCACCTCCACTCTCGGCCCTTGTACCATCCGAGCCACGTGGCAGCGCCTCCCGTGGGGCGAGCGTGTCTGTACCAGCGGCTGCCTGCGCTGGGCCGGGGGGCCACGGCCGTGGGGTATCCTGTGCCCTCCGTGGTTCCTGCGGCCACGTGACGAGGGCGGCGTGGGCTCGCCTCAGTTTCTTTCTTGCCTTAGCGCCGGTGACGTGTGTCTCAGGCCTTGTTTGATTTGTGTCCTCTGTCTCCTTGCTTCCCCTCCCCTCTTTCAGCTGCAGAGAGCCAAATCCCCCATCAGCCTGAAGCGAACGTCAGATTTTCAAGGTTAGTGAGACGCCCGGATCCCTCTCCTGTCTGTCACTCTGACTCTCGGTCCATCTGTTTCTCCCATCATAGGCGTCGATCCTGCAAGGTTAACCCGGGAGGGGTCTCGGGGGCCCTGGGGCCCCGGGGCGGCAGGGTGTCCAGATGGTGATTACTATTCGCTGTCATCGGAGAGGGCGGGAGCCCCGACCACGGAAACGTCACATCTGAGGTCCTCTCCCCGTGGGTCCGTCCGGAGCCCCGATACTTGGCCTCCCTCCCGGACTTCCGGGCAGGCAGTCCCCGGCGTGGGAGGCCACCAGTTCACCCCTCAACCCCGGGTTCTCCGAGACACACTGTCCCCAGAATTCCTCTCACTCCTCCTCAGCGCCACTCTGGAGCGACAGCTGGCTAGCGAGGGTTTGCCTGGGTGCACCGGGCACCCACTGTGTGCCAGGTGCTGGCAGGTCCACGTAGATGCTTCCAGAGCCCAGGTACTCGGGCAGGGCCATCGGTGAGGAGGTGGAATGTGGCTCTAGACACCTAAGAGAGCAGTTGGAAGAAGGCTGGAGAAGGATCTGTCAAGAAGGGCACGTGCAGACGGGGTCTAGAAAAGGGAGGATTGAGGCCACTGGGCACGGCCTCCGGAAGGGCCCCCCGGGATGGAGCAGGAAGCAGAGACATGGATGTGCAGCCTGGGAAGCGTGTGATACAGAAAGCTGTGCTGCCTCCTAGGGTCAGAGCAGGACGGCGCCAGGAACGAGCCCGCAGAGGTTGACAGCCAGGCCCGAGTTCACGGGCTTCATCCTGCCAAGGAGAGCAGGGCAGCCAGGGGTCCAGATCTGGGCTGCACCTGGTGGGGACACCGGGGGAAGGGGAGCCCTAAGGTGGGGGCCGAGCCACTTCCCTGGTGGCCAGACCAGGTGTTTCAGGGACCTTGTACAGAAGGGAGGTGTAAAGGGCCTGCAGCCAGCAGAAGTGGAGAGGGCGTTTGTGCCCAGCAGAGGGAAAGGGGTGCAGCGGAGACGGAGCCTCGCCGGCTGCCTGACGTGGGGCGCTGGGCCAGGGACCTCAAGGGCGCCACGGACCGGGGTGCACGTGTGCGGCTGGCTGTGCACGCACGCACGCACACGCACCAGCGCGTGGGGCTGTGGATGGGGAAGCTGACCACTCCCCTGCAGCAAGACGAGGGCCGAAAGGAGTGTGCAGAAGCCCCCAGGCAGCCTCGAAGGAGCACAGGGGCGCCAGGGTCTGCGCAGGACGCAGCACACCCAGCCCATTGGCCCCGGTCCCCAGTCAGCCTGTTTAGTGGGGACGTTCCGGCCCCAGTTCCCGCTGTTACACACAGAGTGCCAGCCGGGATGCCCACCTTGGCCCTCAGGACGGAGGGCATCGTCCAGCCTTGACGAGGCCGCCCTGGGCCTGTGTGGGGGGAGGGACATGGTGGGGAAAAGACCCGGCTCTTCCTCAAGCGGAGGGGAGAGGAGGCCCCCCCCCACAGGACGGCCGCAGGGGCGCAGTGCCCCAGGGGCTCTCACTGACCCTGCCCTCCCCGTTCTCCCCCGCCCCTTCCGTCTGCGCCTCCTGCCCGATTCGCCGAGGACAGGGAGGGGACACGAAGAAGACGTGACGGACGCCAGCCCCAGCTCCTCCGGGTCGCTGCCCATCACCACCTCCTTCTCCAAGATGGTGAGCAGGGCCCTCACCGCCGCTCCCCGTTGCGGCTTGGAGCTCGGGCCGGGCCCCCCACCCCGGCCTCGCCCGCCCGCGTTCCTCGCCCAGGGCTGCAGCCCAGGCCCTGCTCGACGTCTCCTGGCCTCACGATGTGTTTACACCTTCTTGCCACCTCCTTTCCCAATTTAACCCTCGGTGGGCGGAAGAGACGGGCCTCCGCAGGGCTGCGGCGAGTTGCACAGGCGGCTGACGCTGCCGCGTCTCAGCCTCTGGCGACTCCGGCAGCTGGAGGGGGGCAGCCGGCGGGGGCCAGAGCGGCAGAGCAAGGCCTGCCCGGCACCCGCGCGCCTCCCTCCAGCCCACCTGGGCGGAGCGGTGTCACTCCCCCTAGCCAGGCAGCAGGAGGCGTGGGATTAGAAATTCTAAGCCCGAGGGGAAGCCCTGGGAAGCTGGTCAGCTGCTCCAGCGTCAGGCCCTGGAGGAGAGAGACGCGATAAGGAATGGCCCCTGTCTGAGCCCAGCTCTGGGGGGGGAAATCCCAGGCGCTCAGTGCAGGCAGCCCTTGCCAGGAGCCAGCGGGCCTTGTCTCAGAGGGCCACCCTCCAGCAGCCGAGCTGTCTGCGTGGGCATCCACCAGCCCCAAAGGTCTTCCTCTCGTGCAGAGCAGGTGCCCAAGGCTGGGCAGTTCTGGGGACAGAGAGCTCTGCCTGTGCTGGGCACAAACGAGGACCGTCTCTCGGGCTCCCAGCCGCCTCCCCGCTTCCTGTCCCCGGGGCGAGCAGACGTGCACCAGGGTTGGTGGCTTCGGCCGCCCCAGGCTGAGCACGAGCCTTCCTCGGCCAAGGTCGCCGCTGAGAACCAGCTTGCAGGCGCACACTGCCTGTGTAGCAGGCGGGGCCGCATCTGATTTAAGTTTAGTCCGTGTGTGTATGATATTTGTGCCCGCGGAGGTGCAGCTCCCCGTAACGTGTGTGTGTGTTTGAAGCAGCCCCATCGAAGCCGTTCCAGCATCATGTCAATCACGGCCGAGCCCCCAGGGAACGACTCCATCGTCAGACGCTGTAAGGAGGATGCGCCTCATCGGAGGTGGGTGACAGGGGGAGGGAGGGGGCGGGACATTTTCCTGGTGCTTGTTGTGCCGCTCGACACTTAACTAACGCGGCAGTCCTTAAGGGAAGCTTGAAATATAGGCAGGATGGTGCCCATTTTACAGATGAGCAAGCTGAGGCTCAGAGAAGGGACATGGCTTTCCCAGGGCCCCCCAGCTAGCTAGCAAATGACGAAACCGACATCGCTTTGCCCCCTGCTACCGAGAAATCAGGTTTCTCCATCCCATGGTTCCAGAGCTTGGCTTTTTCTGCCAAAGAGTGAGAGACCCTGTGAATGTCCCCCTCATTGCTACTGCCTCTCCCCTTTCCTCACCTCGTGGAGGCCATCAGTGTCCCCATTGTGGAGACCACAGTAGAGATATGCCTGGGCATCCAGATGTTTCCAGTCATCAGATATTTAGCACCGTACGTTCAGAGTCAGAGGTTGGTGGTGGTTCCTAGAAGGGCCAGACCAAGGAGTGGCCGGCGGGGCTGGATCTCCACCTTGGGTCCTGCCAGCCACCTGGCTTGGGCCTCATTACTGCATCACAGGAACCACACAGGGACAGCTTACAGCTCTTGGAACACGCGCCTCACTCCCGTCCTGTCCTGTCTGTTTGGGCCCGTCACACAATGCAGCCCGTCCGAGTATAAACGCTGTTAAGCACTCTGCGTCCGGGGAGAGGAATGAGTGGGAAGCAGCAGGTGGGGCTGTCGGGGACTCTGCTCAGCAGCTCTTCCTGTCCGTCCTCACGCCAGCTAATGCGGCCTCTGCAGGCTCTGGGGCCGCCCTGCCCTCCCAGCAAAGCACCCAGCCTCGTGCAGCCCTCCCGTGGCCCACAGCCCTCCACCCACCTGCTGACCTTCCTCTCCCACCCATCCTGCCCTCTCAGAGCCACAGCCTCTCGGACAGCCAGAACGTTCCGGAAGCCTCGCTCTCCCTTGCCCACCTGCACACACAGTCAGGAGAGCTCTCCTGTCCCCCCTTATGTCTTGCAGCACAGTTGAAGATGACAATGACAGCGGTGGCTTCGATGCCTTAGATCTTGACGGTGGGTACCCAGCAGGTCTGAGAGACATTACAGGGGTGGCAGCCACGTCGGCCCCATCCTGACTTTCCAGCAGAGCCTGCCTGGGGCAAGCCTGGCACACAGTAGGTCCTCAGGAGACGTGTGCAGAGTGGATTCCGAGAGGGCTGTCTGTGCACAAGGAAGACAGGCCTTCGCCGGTTGAGCGGCTCAGGCCGGGAAGCGCCCGAGGGGCCTGTCCTTTGTTCCGCAGACAGTAGGAACCATCCCGATGCTGAGTGTAGAATCAGTCAGGTCTGGGTTTTTAAGAAAGCATAGCTCTCGTGATGGTAGCCAAGCGCCGTGATCCAGTTCCAGTGACTCTCAGCGGCTGTTTTCAGAGATGCTGTTGTCGTCCTTGTTTTGCAGATGAAGAAACAGAGTCTTAGGGAGACTAAGGAGGAGTGTGGTGGAGGAGGGACTGGAAGCAGGGGGACCCCTTAGGAAGCCAGGTGTTAACTGAGCTGTTAACCAGCCTCGGCGAGACGAGTGGCAGGCATGGGGCTGGGGCCCTGGGATGGAGATGGGGCGGCCATTAAGGTTGGTTTTCATCCCCTGAAACTGTAGGTGTGGGGCAGGCAGGCACTGGGGAGACTGGAGGGGCTGTGGTAGCCCTGAACCCGACCCACAGGCAGAGCTGGTATGATGGAGGGGGTATTCCCTCGGCCCAGCATGTTGCCACGCAGAGCCAGAAACGAGGGCTGCGTCTCCAGGGAGTAAGCGTGCACGCAGCACCCGCCAGCCACCACCCCTTGCAGCCGCGAGGCCCAGCACACGTTGAGTTCCTGCACCTCCCAGGCCCTGTTACAGCTGCGTGGGACACAGAACCTGTGTCCCTGAGTTCTTGCTGTGGCAGAGACTGTGGTGGCATAGTTGAGGACCAGTGGGGAGACCCATGCAGGTTTGCAGACCTGAGCTGCTTTTTGTTTGTTTGGCGGTATGCGGGCCTCTCACTGTTGTGGCCTCTCCCGTTGCGGAGCACAGGCTCCGGACGCGCAGGCTCGGCGGCCATGGCTCACGGGCCCAGCCGCTCCGCGGCATGTGGGATCTTCCCAGACCGGAGAACGAACCTGTGTCCCCTGTATCGGCAGGCGGACTCTCAACCGCTGCGCCACCAGGGAAGCCCCTGTTTATTTATTTATCATGTATTTATTTTGGCCGCGCTGGGCCTTAGTTGCGGCATGCGGGATCTTTTAGTTGCAGCACGCAGACTCTTAGTTGCAGCATGTGGGATGCAGTTCCCAGACCAGGGATCAAACCTGGGCCCCCTGCATTGGGAGAGTAGGGTCATACCCACTGGTCCACCAGGGAAGTCCCCAGACCTGAGCTTCTGACTGGATGGACAGGGGGGAGAAGAACAGGAAGGGTTCCAGCTTCTCGGGAGATGGCCCGGCGCCTTGGGAGGGTGGCAGCGTCCTCGGGCCCCGAGGAGCTGGCAGCGTGGAGCCGGGCTCAGAATCCTCTGGGTGTGGCCCGCCAGCCCCCTCGGTTCCAGGGCTCCCACCAGCCTGCCTCCACCCCTCGCCGGCTCAGGCTGCCAGCAGATAAAATGAAAGATTAGTGGCTCTCCTTAATTGGTGACCACCAGCAGCTTTCAAGTGTTAAAGAGAGGTCGGCACCTAATCGAGGCTGGGTGATGGGAAGAGCTCCAGGAGTTTGGAAAGGGGAGAGCTGGGAAGAGAATTCTGGGCAGCCGTCCAGAGCGTTTTGCAGTGTCGGGACAAATTCTCTCTGCAGAGAAGCCTTTGTTATCAGCCCAGAGCAGGGCTTGCAGATCTCCCATCCCAGCGGCCTGAGCTGTGCAGGGTGGGCGTGTTTCCCTGGGGGGCTCAGGGTTCCGCCGAGTTGGGAGGAGTGGGGGCTTCCTTACTCCGTCCACACGCTGGTCCTGCAGCCCCGCCCCAGACCCACAGAGGCCGGTAGATGGTGGCTAGACCTGAGGTCCCCAGATGAAACTTTGGACCCCGATTCCAAAGCAGAGCCAGTGCCCGCTAATGGCGGCGCCTTTCCAGGTTCCCCGTGGAGGCGGGGGAGTGGCTCTGAAGGAGAGGATGCCGGGACTGGGCCCTATACCCCCAGGGCCTCCAGGACCCGCTGACTGACGCTGCTCCCTCATCCGGGGAGGGCGGGGGAGTTGCCAGGAGGCAGAAAGGGAGGAGCCGCCTCGGCCACGTCAGAAAGGCCGCGGGCTGCCCTCCCTCCTGCTCGGGGGCCTGAAGCGTCCGTTACGCCTTTGCAGATGACAGCCACGAGCGGTTCCCCTTCGGACCCCCCTCCACCCATTCCTCCTCTTCCTCGCACCAGTCTGAGGGCCTGGACGCCTACGACCTGGAGCAGGTCAACCTCATGTTTAGGAAGTTCTCTCTAGAAAGGTACCGAGGTCACGGGAGAGGGGAGGCTGGGCTGAGGGGCAGGGATGAGGTGAAGGCTGCTCTCCCCTCGATCCCCTGCAAAGGGGATCGTCCACAGCACCCGTATTCTAGAATCAGAGTCTGGGAATCATAGTGTCCCAAAGTCAGAAATCACTACCCCTGACCCCCAGCCAAGCCCACGTAGGACGGGGCCTGCCCGGGGCCACACAGCCCGGCAGAGGCAAGGAACGGGACTCTCATGTCAGACCGGCCCCGGACCCCACCTGTGACTCCCCGAAGCGCGGTGGGCTGTGTCCACGCAGCCTTCCCGGGGTGCGAGGAGGGGCCGGCAGCCCTTGCACCCGATGCAAGCAGCCGGGGCGTGTGTGACCTCCGTCTCCCGGTGGCAGTGTCTCCCGGGGCCCCTGCTTCTGGCGTGTGCTGTGACAGCAGGAGCCGGTCGCCAGCTCTCTCCTAAGGTGGCCGCTTCCGTGACTCCCCGGGGACGCTGCAGCCCAGGCCCCGCTCTCTGGGCGTCCCGGCTGGGAGTCCTAGCTACAGCTGCCTAACCCCCGTCTTATCTCCCGACGCAGACCCTTCCGGCCGTCTGTCACGTCCCTGGGGCACGTGCGGGGCCCCGGGCCCGCGGTGCAGCACACCACGCTGAGCGGCGACAGCCTCATCTCCCAGCTCACGCTGCTTGGGGGCAACGCGCGCGGGAGCTTCGTCCACGCGGTCAAGCCGGGCTCCCTGGCCGAGAAGGCCGGCCTCCGCGAGGGCCACCAGCTGCTGCTGGTGAGGGGCTGGGGGCTGGGGGAGGCAGCAGTTCTGGTTCCTCCGCACATCTGCTGCTGACGGCGCAGGGACCCCCCCCCCCAAGCCTGCATTAAGCTGCGGATTCCTGGCCAGGAGGAGGGGTTGCCAGGGGGCGGGCCTGTCAGCTCCTCTCTGGAAGCCCCTCCCCGGGCCCTCCTCTCCACGACTCTTGGCTCGTGTTCCTAGAGCCTGTGCACGCGCACACGCGCGCACACGTGCTCCAGGCGGCGGGCGGGAGGCACGTGAACCCCGTTTAAGGGCGATGCTTTCTTCCCTCAGCAGCGCTGAGCTGGTCTTTGTTGAGGAGAGGTGCTTTTGTTCCCCGGCGGGGCAGTCTCACCCCCGCAGCTCCGCTCGCCTCGCCGTGGAGCCCGAGCAGGACAATGTGTCTTTGATATCTAGCTAGAAGGCTGCGTCAAAGGCGAGAAGCAGAGCGTCCCCTTGGAGACGTGCACGAAGGAGGAGGTGCACTGGACCGTCCAGAGGTGCAGTGGGCCCGTCACACTGCACTACAAGGTCAACCAGGAAGGTGAAGACCCCAGGCGGGGCGGGCGGTCCCTCCCCTTGCTCATCTGCTCTTCAGAAGGACTGAGGGGGCAGCTGTGGGGCAGGAAGGGCAGGCGCGCTGACACACGTGGGCACACACCTGCCCTGGCGCGCCTCGGGCCTCTGCCCCACTCACGGTGGAGGCAGCACGTCCAGCCGCGAGCAGACTGCCCGGCCAGCTCCCCGCTCTCTCTGCGAGGCTGAGGTTAGTTTTTTCTCTCTCAGGCTTCCCGGCCCTGACGTAGGCAGTGAGTCTGGGGTGACCGCCCCTGCACCCGCGGGCCCACTGAGCCACACCGCGGCCAGGCCATCTGCTGCAGGACAGCCGGGCCTCACCCCCTTCTCATCTGGCCTCCCAGCAGCTTTTTCAGGGTGTCCCCTCTTTCCCGACCCAGACTCCTAGGCAGTGTCTTCCTTCTCCCCAACTCTGAGTTCTCGTTCTCACCTCTGGGTTTTTTTTGCATGATTATCTCTGCAGCTGGATCTTATTTTTAACCACCAGGGGCTCATGAATGTTTCAACACAGCATAAATAGCCGCTCTCTCTAGCGGTTCCCCGCTGCCGCCTGCTTGTCCGTGCTCCTTCCCAGCAGTGCCCGGTCAGTGCGGAAGTAAGGATGCTCTGTCCCCAGACACGGGGCCCAGCCTTCTCCTCCTGCAGGAGGGCTCCTCCCCTCTGCCAGGCTGGCATCCCAGCCCAGCAGGAAGTCTCCGGGTGCTGCCCTGCCCACCAGCCCCGGTGCCGTAGAACCCAGTACGAGCAGAGCCCCCTGGCTTTGTGTAGCAGCAGCCCTGCGTCTGGAATTCAGCGGAAGAAGGGTTCCCTCTGGCAGGATCCTGTCTGTAGGGCCTTTCCTCCCGGGTGGTGGAGCCCTCAGATGGTGATGAGTGTTAACCCCGCCCAGGTGGGTGGGAAGGGCCCAACCGGGAATCCCGTCTCTCCGTGTTCAGACAGGCCCGCTGGCTCAAGTCTCCCTGGTGTGCGAGGTGTCGCCTGTGAGACATAGCATTTGAGGAACTGTTTCTGGGCCTGGCGATGAGGACTGTTTTAGCTTCCACTGTGTTACGGCTGTCTGCACGTGGGGCTGATTTCAGGATTTATATTATGGATTTATGTCTTGGACGTTTGCTGAACGTTACTGCGTTTATTGTGTTCATAGTTTTATGCCCTGCTTCCTTCCAAAAGGAGTCATAAAATCTCACACTAAAGGGCAATGGTGTTAACTAAGGTTAAAACGTGTGCCGTGGTCCTACCACCTTGGAAAACCGTTTGGCGGTATCTCCTAAAACTGACCGTATGCACAGTGACTCAGTAATTCCACTTCTGTGAATACATCCAAGAGAAAGGAGTACGTACGTCCACAAAGGTGTAAGAGTGTTCGTAGCAGAGGTGTCCCTAGTAGCTGGAAACAGGACAAACGTGCACACCAGAGAAAGGATAAATCAGCACCACGTGGAAGGAATACTCTACAGCAAGGAAAAAGAACACGCCGGACTTTCCGGTGGTTGGGACTTCTCCTTCCCGTGTGGCGGGGTGTGGGTTCGATCCCTGGTTGGGGAGCTGGGATCCCACATGCCTCGTGGCCAAGGAGCGGAAACATGAAACAGAGGCAATATATGATGGGGACTTCGAAAACGGTCCACGCCAAAAAAAAAAAAAGAACACACGATGCTACGTTGCAGCATCGCGGTTGAAGCGCACAGGCGTGACGTGCAGTGAATGTCAGACACATTCTGGCGGAAGAGCACGTACTGTCTGCTTCCACGCATATGAAGCGAGGCAGCGCTCACCTGGGCTGCTGGCAGTCAGCACAGAGGTTACCCCTGCAGGGTTCTGACATGGGCATGAGGGAAGGTTCTGAATGGTGGTTACCCAGGTCTAGACATTTGTGAACATCCATCGTGCGTAATGCTTAAGGGTGATGGGGTTTACTGCATGTAAGTTACCTATCAATCAAAGACAGAAATGATAAAACACAAGCACCGTGTATCGGTAGGGAGGGACATGGAGATCGCAGCAGAGGTCCTAGATTTGCTGCAACTTGGCACAAAATTTCGCTCTGAGCTTCTTGGCAGCCAAGACAAAGAGAGAAAGCCATCAGTAACTCAGCTGCTCACTCATCGGGGAGGACAGACGTTTCCCTAACCACGCCCCCGTGCTGGGAGGACCGCATCACAGGGGTGTCATCCGCGGGGAGCCCAGGAGTGGGAGGCCCTTCACCGATGGGTTTTGCGTCTTCTCCTTCCACAGGGTACCGGAGGCTGCTGAAGGACATGGAGGAGGGCCTGATCACGTCGGGGGACTCCTTCTACATCCGGCTCAACCTGAACATCTCCAGCCAGCTGGACGCCTGCTCCATGTCCCTGAAGTGCGATGACGTCGTGCACGTCCGTGACACCATGTACCAGGACAAGCACGAGTGGCTGTGTGCGCGGGTCGACCCCTTCACGGACCACGACCTGGACATGGGCACCATCCCCAGCTACAGCCGGTGAGGCCGACGGGGCCGTGCAGCTCGGCAGAGGGGCTCACGGCAGGGAGCCTTTGCCTGCCGACCAGTGACCGCCCCCCATTCCCTCCTCCTCTTTGAAGCCCCCCAGGAGTGTTGCTCTCTTAAATCCCGTTGCTTCACTAAATCCCAGAGCGCCATCTTTCCATCATTACTGGACAGCTTAGAGCCTGAGTTTATGCTTCCTGCGTTCAACGGTCATCTTTTCCGTAGCCCATCTCCCCAGCGTCGTTCTGTAATTATACAGCAGTAGCCGCTGAGGCCTGAGCATCAGCCTGCCCCTGGTTAGACGCCCCGGGCATCTATAAAGCATCCACAGACTCTGGCTCTGCTGCCCAGGCCAGCCCTGCAAGGCCAGCCTCAGTAGACCCAATTTACAGATGAGGAAACCGAGGCTCAGAGAAGTTAAGCGACTTTGCCCCAGTACCAAGATGAGTCAGTGCCAGAGGCAGGATTCAAGCCCAGATGCTCAGTGCCCAGTCCCTCCCCGGTGTACCCCTGGGGCTCAGAGCTCACACCCTGCGTAGAGCCCCCTGCCCGGGCCAGGCCCCCCGCCGGCTTCCCCAGGCTCGGCGCTGGGGTCTCTCCAACCCCTGAGGCTCCGCCTTCCCCTCTCACCTCCCCAGAGCCCAGCAGCTCCTCCTGGTCAAGCTGCAGCGCCTGATGCACCGGGGCAGCCGGGAGGAGGCGGACACGGCACACCACACCCTGCGGGCCCTGCGGGTAGGCCACCCAGCACCCCGCCGGCTTCACACCACCCGAGCCCCTTTTGGAGGGGATCCCGAGTGGGAGCCATCCATCTCCGTGGGATGGTGGATTGCAGGGAACCGGGCTCCTTAGGGCCGCCCCCTCCAGAAGGAGCCCCACCTCTGCACCCTCCCCAGCTGCGGTGCACGCTCCCCTCGGCCGGCTCCGGTCGTTGTTGGAACAAGTCCCGAGGCCCGTCTCACCCCCTGAGCTTGCTCCCCTGTCAGGAGTGCTCTGATCCACGACGGGATCCCCGTGAGCACAGGGCGGGGCTGGGAGCCGTCCCCCGTGCCCAGCGGCATCAGTATGCCGGCGGGTCTGACCGGTTGATAAACTGATTTCAGAACACCCTGCAGCCCGAAGAACCACTTCCCGCTGCGGACCCCCGGGTCAGCCCCCGCCTCTCACGAGCGAGCTTCCTTTTCGGCCAGCTCCTTCAGGTAAAGCTCTCGGAGCGCCTGCTGACCTGCAGCCACGTTTTGCCGCAGGCCTGCCCTCTCCCCACCGAGAAGAGGAGGCTGTATCAGAACGGCAGTGCTCTGTGTTTGTCCCCCACTTGCAGCTTTTCACGGCACCTTACGTCTTCCGTCCCATTTTATCCTCACAGTGACAGGTCGCTAGACAGTCTGCACCTGTTGGAAGCAAACCTCACTTTCATAAAAGATTTGAGCAAACTTAGGGCTAAAAGAAACTTAAACATCTTAGTTGCTCAAATATTAATGGAAAAGTGAGGAGAGGAAAACAAACATTCCAGATATCCAGGTCCTCAGACTGAGCATTAAATTTCTCTCTGAGCATCCTAGCAGCCAGGGAAGAAAGGGAAACCCAGCAGAGTCTTTATATCTTACCTGGTGCCAAAACGTTTTAGCTCTTTGGAAGCAGGAAAAATGTTTCCCTTGTACTTGATTCTAAGAGGGTTTTTTCTTTTTCTCTTTGGCACGGATCGTTATACGAGGAACATTGAACAGCCTCGTGGGTGACGTGTTCAGAAGTGATTTCACATAAACGCAGAAGCATTCCGTGCGGCCTTTTTCTCTGTCACCAGTTCACAAAAGCTGAGAGTACTATTAAGATGTCGCCCCGCAAGGATGTTCCCGTGTTGGCTCTGTGCTAATTAGGCCCCAGCAGAGCTAGTGTGTCACTCCACTGCTCCATCCTAACGTTGGAACGTGGGAAACCCAGAGAAATGGTTCACAGTGTGGCCCTAAAACCCAGGTAGAGGCAAACAGGTAGCAGAAAGACACTTAGACGGAGGTGGAAGGGAACCCTGGTGAAGTCCGAGGCACCCCTGACCGCAGGACCACGTGAGACCACACTTTTTTGTGCCCACACGTCACGCATGAGCCCAAAACCCTGAGTTTTTGGGTGACTTACTCGAAGGCCGGTTAACAACAGAGCAGGGCTGACATCCCAGCTCCCTGCACTTTCCTCCCTGCAGAGGGAGGGCGTGGAGAGTCTCACAGTAGCCCAGGGAGTATGGTGTCCACCGCTGGGCATCCCCTTCCGCCCTCCAGGGCTCAACTCTGAATGGTAGAAGGGCGCAGGCACTCCCCCGGAAGACTCGGGCTTGCCGAGGCAGGGGGTGAAGTCACCTGCACCCCCCGCCGGGTGGGCCGTTTTGGGGGCGGCCAGGGGTCTTCCACAGCCGGAGCGCTCCAGGCCTCACAGTGCCCGTGGATCCCCTAGATGTGGGTGGGACTGCAGGGGGGCTCCGTTGAGGGCCTGCTTGGGACCAGCCCTCTGGCAGCTTACGCCCAGCCGGGGAAGAGAGTGTGAGCATTTGTTCGCTTACTCGTCTACTGACGGCGCCCTGACAGCTGAAGAACTTGCGCCACCTGCTAGGTGTCCCCTGTGTTGAGGGGGGGCGTGACTGACCCAGGCGCCCGGGGCGGAGCCCGGATCTGAACGGAGGTCTCCCGAGCCCGGGTTACGCCTTCCTCCACCCCCACCCCTCTGTCCGCAGTTCGTCAGCAGGTCGGAGAACAAGTACAAAAGGATGAACAGCCACGAGCGCGTGCGCATCGTCGCGGGGAGCCCGCGGGGGAGCCTGGCCCGGTCCTCGCTGGACGCCACGAAGCTCCTGACCGAGAAGCAGGAAGGTGTGGTGCCGACCACCCAGCCCCTCCCCCCCGCCCCACGCACGCGCGGCAGCCTCGGGTCTGGGCGGGCCGCGGGGGCCCCGAGAGTGGGGCTGGGGCGTCTGCTTCCTCCAAAGCAAGGGTAGCGCCTGGGGAGGAGCTGCCCGGCCCTGGCCGGGGAGGACCGACGGCCGCCGGGCGCATCCTGCCAAGTTCCCCCGACCGACGCCCGCCGTACTTGGTTTGAGCCCAGACGCCCGTGTTATTTGGAGCTGTTTGCTGGGAAGCGTTTACCTATTGATTCTCTCCCCGCTGGGCACCGACCGCCACTTATCGTGAAGCCAGCAAGGGGCCTCCCGGTGCGCAGTCCCCTGTGGAAGGCCCTGCCGGCGGCGAGCAAGCCCTCCCAGGGCCACGCTGGCCCCGGCGCTGATGGTGACGAGGGCCAGGGGCGCCTCTCCACTCCAGCCCCAGCCCGGGCCCTCCCTGGACAGCTTAGCACCTGGAGTGTGTTACGCGCTTCTTGCCGGCGCCTCCTGGCCTGTGAGCAGGGCCGTCTCCCTGGCCCGGCACTGTTGGCCCAGCTGCCAGAACAGAGCCCGGCCCACGGGTCACTCCGTAAACTCGCCTGGACAGCGGAAGGGCGTCCGGGCCGCCGGCTGGCGTCCATTTGTGCGGTGGGCCTTGAGAACTAGCCCCCGGTGTCCCATCCCCACTCCCAAATGGTTTTCAAGGCTCCATGGAGCCGAGAGGGCACCTGGGCTGCCCCTGCCCCAGGCGGTACCAGCCCTTCCCTGTCCCCTCCCAGAGCTGGACCCCGAGAGCGAGCTGGGCAAGAACCTCAGCCTGATCCCCTACAGCCTGGTGCGCGCCTTCTACTGCGAACGCCGCCGGCCCGTCCTCTTCACGCCCACCATGCTGGCCAAGGCGCTGGTGCAGAAGCTGCTCAACTCGGGGGGCGCGATGGAGTTCACCATGTGCAAGCCGGGTGAGCCCCCCGCTGCAGGCCGCCCTCCTTTCCCCTCCCCCGCCGCCTGCATCAGGGCCTCAGGGGCCGACGGAAGGGTGCGGATGGCTGGCTGCCGTGGGGACTGTAAAGTGGGACCCTGACCTTGCCCGCAGTTGAGAAGCCACGGGGTCTAGTGGAGGAGACGAGATTCACTTCCACGTGGCCAGAAAGGGATCAGACACGCAGCGCTGTCGAGCCCAGGAAGCAGGGCGGGGCCTGGACGGGACAGTCGGCCCGAGACCGCCTGTGCCGTCCTCAGGACTGGCCCCTCTCCCCGCAGATGTTGTCACGAGAGACGAGTTCCTCAGAAAGCAGAAGACAGAGACCATCATCTACTCCCGAGAGAAGAACCCCAACTCCTTTGAATGTGTCGTTCCCGCCCACATCGAGGCTGTGGCGGCCAAGGTGAGGCCAGCTGGAGGCGGACGGGGCTTGTGAGCCACCAGCGCCATGGGGAGGGCGATGCTCTCGCCTCGCCGCGGGTGAACCTCCTTCCTCTCTCCCTCGACCACGTGCTCACGTCTCCAAGCCCTGTCCTGCGGGTTGGAGGAACCTCCTCTGTTTCTGATGGCTTCCTGGTGGTGGTCCTCTGGTCCGCGTCGTTCAGGGATGTGTGTGCGCCTGGCGGTGATGACAGGGACCAGAGATAGCGAGCAGGAGGGCGACAGGCACCGTGTTCGCCAGGTGGGGGAGGTGGACCATCAGAAGGCTTCTTGGCGGTGACGCAGAAAAGGCATCTGCGCGCAGTTTGGAGTCTGCTGGAGCCAGGCTTTGAGACCCTGGCCGGCCCTGAGCGTGGAGTTCTTCCTCGCTCCAGGGCTGGATGAAGGTGGGGCTCTCGGCCCACGAGGATGGTCACGGCCCCGGAGTCTGGGACGGTGACCTGGGGGACGGCAAGAGCAGGAGTCCAGCCAGAGATTCCGAACCTGCCGCCCAGCCGATGGTCACTCCCGCCCCCTCCCGCATCGTCACACGGATCGAAGCACGGGCAGAGCTGTCGGCCCGCCGTGAAGCGTTTGTTGGGTGTTAAAGCTTAGGGAGTCGTGACAGCTGGAGCCGATGGACAGTGAGTGGGCAGGGCTGGAGCTGAGAACATTCCGGCTGCGAAGGGCTTCCCATCCAGGAATCCGTGCTGTTAGAAATCCAGCCGTGGCTCTGCTGGCGAGGCAGAGGAGCGGTGACCGGGGGCGCAGGGGCCTGGGCTGGCCACCTCTGCCGCTGGACCTGGGTGCTGGTTCCACCGGCACGTTCACTTTGTGAAAACCCACTGAGCCGCAGGCTTAGGAGCGTGTGCGCTTTTCTATATTCGAGTTCAGTGCAGGGGTTTAAGTGGCAAAACAGGGATCATCCTTCTTCAGAAACGACGCGTTCTCAGGCCCCGGGGAGTCGTGCTTGAGAGCCCTACGTCCTCCCCGGACCATCCGGCCGCCTCACCTTCCCTGTGTTTTCCACCCACCCCGTCCTAGTACCCAGAGCGCCTCGCAGGCAGAATAGAGGAGCAGGTGTTCTCCACACTGACTTGGGTTTTTATGAAGACTCACGCACACTGCCTGATTCACCCCGGGCTGGGTGCCGGGGCTCTGCCAGCACCCATCCCTGTGCAGGGAGAGCCAGGTGTCCGGACGGGGGGCCTTGTCTCTCAGAGGTTGGGTTCTGCCTGGCTCGTTCTCTGGTTCAGCGGGGGGCACGCGGGGCTGTCTCGCCCCCGGCTCTGTCCCGTGGAGCCCACCCTGCCCGGTAGACCCGCCCCAGGCACCCACACAGGCCGAGGAGGCAATGGGCCCCCGCCGACCGCCGGCCACTGTGTCTGCAGAACAAGCACTGTCTGCTGGAGGCCGGGATCAGCTGCGCCAGGGACCTGATCAAGTCCCGCATCTACCCCATCGTGCTCTTCATCCGGGTGTCGGAGAAGAACATCAAGAAGTTCAGGTAGGGCTCCGGGACCCCCCGCAGGGGCCCTAAAGCACCCCTGCGCTCCCCGACCTCACCAAGCCTCTGCGGCTCCCGCCAAGAACAGCTGGCTGTGTTGGGCCCACCCCTCCCCCGAGCATCCCTTTAGTGAACCCTTATCGAAGGTCAGTCCCCGGTCCAGGGGGACATGGCCCTGACCCCTCCGGCAATGGAAACGGTAACACGCACACACACACGCGCGCGCGCAAAACGCGTCCAGGAGGATGGGTGCCGGGAGGGATGGGGGCGCCCTGGGACCCAGGTGGTCCGGGAAGCCAGCATTGGAGCAGGACCCACCACGGAGAGGCCAGGCCGGGCAGGTGCAGAGGGCACAGCTGGCGCCCAGACCCCCAGGCGGGGATGGCCCAGAGGAGGCCAGTGTGCTGGGCAGAGCGGTGAGAGG
This sequence comes from Delphinus delphis, assembly GCF_949987515.2. NCBI lineage: Eukaryota > Metazoa > Chordata > Mammalia > Artiodactyla > Delphinidae > Delphinus > Delphinus delphis. The sequence goes on from NC_082697.1 coordinate 85,938,588, forward strand.
TGACTGGCGCCGAAGGGGGTCCAGACCACGCCGGGCCGTGTCGGCCACGGAAGGATGTGACGTCTCCTTCTGAGTAAGACGGGAGCTACTGACGGTTTTGAGGAGTGACTTAATCTAATAAGAGATGTAAAGGCCCCACTGGCTGCTGCGTTGAGACGCAGGCGTCGTGACGACCCACACGAGGGGTAGTGGTGCCGGGACCACATCCTGTCTGGAGGGCGATGAGGAAAGGTCCGATTCTGGGTCCGTGTTCAAGGTCGGGCCTGTGTGATTGTTGAAGGGTTAGCGGTAAGGTTTGCTAGGAAGAGGAAAGCAGGGTGATGCTGAGGTGGGGGAGGGGCGTGGCCCGCCTGTCACGTGACACCATCTCTGATCCCCACCCTTCCTTGCAACACAACTGCAGCTGACACTGAGGGAGGTCAGGCCACTCCACTCTCTCCGCAAATATTTACCGAGTGCCTATTGAGGGCCAGGCCCGGGACCCCATGAGTGAGCAAAGGAGCGCAGAGTCCCCACCTCACCACCTCCCACACGTTAGGACGGCTGCTGTCCAAAACGCAGAAACTCACACCTGTTGGCCCAGATGGGGAGAAATCGGAGCTCTTGCGCACTGCTGGTTGGGAACGTAAAAGGGTGCAGCTGCTGCGGAAAACTGTAAGGAGTTTCCTCAAAAATTAAAGTAGAACTACCACGTGATCCGGAAGTCACACTTCTCAGTCTCTACTCAAAAGAATTCAAAGCAGGGTCTCCAAGAGGTGTTTGCGCAGCCATGTTCACAGCGGCATCATTCACAGTAGCCGAAAGGCAGAAGCAACCCAAGTGTCCACTGACAGATAAATGGATAAACAAAATGTGGTCCATCCCTACGAGAGAATATGATTCTGCCTTAAAAAGGAAGGAGACTGACACATGGTGAAACATGGCTGGACCTTGAGGACATGATGCTCAGTGAAACAAGCCAGACACAGAAGGACAGACACTGTGCACTTCCACTTCTACGAGGTCCCCGGGGGGGGTCAGATGCACAGAGACAGACAGTAGAGGGGTGGGTGCCAGGGGTTGAGAGGCAGGGGGAAGTGATCGTTTAATGGGTCGAGTTTCAGTTTTGCAAGACGAGAAAGTTAAGGAGATAGATGGATGCACTTCGCTGCGAATAACTTACCACTGCTGAGATGTACACTTACAAGTGGTCAGGATGGGAAATTTTATTTTACGTGTACTTTACCACAATTAAAAAGACTAAAGTCCCCACCTCTTAGGATTCCCTAAGGAACAGAATAAAAGGGGACAGTGCGTAAGGTGCTAAGTGGTAGAGGCTATGGAGAAACAAAGCGGGGAAGGCAGCGTCGGTAGGATGCCCGGGTGGGGGCGGGGGCGGCAGCACGGGGTGGCCCCACAGCACGGGTCCGCCCAGCCAAGCCACGCCCCTGTGCGTCTCCCTCGCCCTTCCTCGCCCGCAGGAAGATGCTGTCCCGGCCGGAGACGGAGGAGGAGTTCCTGCGCCTGTGCCGGCTGAAGGAGAAGGAGCTGGAGGCCCTGCCGTGCCTCTACGCCAGCGTGGAGGCGGACATGTGGGGCAGCGTGGAGGAGCTGCTCCGCGTCATCAAGGACAAGATCGGGGACGAGCAGCGCAAGACCGTCTGGGTGGACGAGGACCAGCTGTGAGGCGGGGGCACCGCTGAGTCCCAACGGGGCTCGGGAGGGGGGTCCGAATCCCGCGGGGCCACGCCGAGGGGCGAGGGGCGTCCTGCTGCCTAGACGGCCTGGGGGCTCAGTCCTCCCGTTGAGGAAGAAGGGAGACCCTCCAGGGAGCCCCCCGGGGGCAGATGCTGGTCGGGAGGGAGCAGGGAGCGGTCCACTCCACCGAGGGCTGACCTGCTGAGTCGGCCAGCCCTGCAGGCGTGAGTCGGGAGACAGGACCCCACGGAGGACATAGAGCCAGGTCGGAGGCCAGCGGTCCCTGGAAGCCGGAACAGCAGTTGAATGTCACGCGTGGAATAGGTGTGCTGCCCGTAGGGAGGGGACCTGAAAGCCAGGCATCCCGCAGCCCTCGGGACACAGGATATGCGCATTCCCAGGCAGAGGGGGAGGGGTGCCCTGCTGTTATTTCTCGTGCATTAAAATTTCTCCAATTCCTTGTTTTCAACCAATTGTTTAATAGTTTGCAGAGGCTCTCAGCTCTTGCACCCCTCCTCACCTACAAACCCCTCCCAGCGAGCTCAGTTCAGGCCCCGTGTCATACGCAGGGTGAAGGTAGGGTGACCGTGCACCCCAGTTTTCCCAGGACAGGCCTGATTTACAGCACCCGCTCTAAGATGCTTCCTGCTTTGGACGATAAATTGTATCGTCACCCTGGGAAGGGCCCCCCCCACCTTTCACAGGCTGCCGGGAAGGTCTCACTGTCCACACCCCTGCATCCCCTGGCCGCAGCCGCAGGCTAGGCCCTCCTGACCCAGCTGCCCCGCACGTGTGCTCCGGCGCTCTGTGCAGGTAGCGTCCTACGTGATGCAGCCTCGCTCCATCTTTCAGTTCCGGAAGCAGCACGTGGTCCAAGGCCCTCCGGTGGGCTTACTGCCCACGGCCCAGGAGCCACACTGCCTCCACAGCAGACAGCAAAGGCTTTATGGGCTCCAGAACCATTCTTCCTCTTGACCCTCTCAATGCAAACTTCCTGAGTACAGACCCGACAGGCACAGCCAAACCGGGCCAGCTCCAGCCTGGCACCATGGCGAGTACTCATTCAGCAGCCGGTAGGTGGCAGGCTGGGGTTCAGACCTAGGTCTGTGTGTTCATGGGAGTTGTGGGAGCAACTGCTCGTTGGTAATCCACGTCTACACTGCCTTTCTCACCAACCGAATCCTGGTTTTCTCCTGGGAAACCACGTGCACAGCTAAAGACCATAGTCCCCAGCCTCCCTGGCAGCAAGAGTGATCAAAGAAATGGAAGGCAAGGTCCAGGGTAGAGACAAAGCAAACAGCCCTTCCTCCCGTTTCCTGCCTAAAATACAGACGTGATGGCTGGATCTCCTGCAGTCATTTTGGATCTTGAGGTGCCCTTGAAGAGGGAAACCCTGCACGGAGGATGGTGGAACAGAAAGCCAGAGTCACTGATGACACTTTGCAGCCCGGGACTGGCGCTGGGGTTTCTTTTACATGAGACTGAAATAAATTTTTATCTTGTATTAAATGGTTGTTATTTTGGTTCTCAGTTACTTGCAGCCTCGAGCAATTCTTAACAGACATAGTTTTGAATTGCTTTATGGTTTCAGATACCATGGACATGAGTTGATGACCCTCTGGTAGGTTTTCTTGAAGATATGAATTATTAATAAAAGAACTCTTAACAAATACCTCATCCTAAAACAATAGTGTGTGTCCTGTAGCAGTTTCTAGCATTTCAACTCTTAGAAATTGGATCAGCACCACAGAGCCCTGGGGGGTATGAGTTGGGGGTGGGGGGTCCTAGGAGGGGGCCGGGTTCTCTCCTCCCTGTGACGATCCATCTCTACAGCACAGGGTCTGAGTCTGCCTGGGAGTATGATGCCTTAAAAAAGTAAAAAATTCCTCCAGGGCTTCCCTGGTGGCGCAGTGGTTAAGAATCCGCCTGCCAATGCAGGGGACACGGGTTCGAGCCGTGGTCCGGCGAGATCCCACATGCCGCAGAGCATCTAAGCCTGGGCTCCACAACTACTGAGCCCATGTGCCACAACTACTGAAGCCCGTGTGCCTAGAGCCCATGCTCTGCAACAAGAGAAGGCACTGCAGTGAGAAGCCCATGCGGCGCAACGTGGAGTAGCAATGAAGACCCAACGCAGCCAAAAATAGTAAAATAAATAAATTTATAAAAAAAAAATTCCTCCAAGAGCCAGTAAGCGATGATGCTTTCTCCAAAACGGCCCCCAGAAACAAGCTGGATGTGCTGGGTCTGGAGAAGCCATGATTCCAGAGGCCCAGCTGTGATTATTTAGGGCCAGATTAAACCACCACACGAGGAGACGCAGGAGCTGGAAGGTCTTCCGCTTCCATCTTGTTAGAGCTCTAAGTCAAACAGTAAATTTTCCCCAGGCCCGGGCAATCGTGTTTCCACTTAGAAACCGTGCTTCCTTGTAAGTACTTAGAGCCGAGGGGACAGACGTGACTGGAAAGGAGTCCCGGAGTAAAAGGCCTGCTGATTTATTTGTATTTATTTATTTAACTTTAGAATTCTCAGGCTTGTGCAGGATAACCAAACCCGCAACTCGCATATAACTGGGGGTGGGTGGGTGGTGGACAAGAAGGGGTGAAGACAGGCCACGCTTGGAGAAAATACCTTAAAAGAATGTGTGGTGGGGTTTTTTCCCCAAGTAATTTCAGCCAGGCTCCAGGACACAGGGCTGCAGGGTTGTATATATGTTAATCAGCTGGGGTGGGAGGAGAGAAGTGAGGGATGAGTTCCGTGCCCTGGGTCACTCCCTGCACCAAAGAAAGTCGGGAGAAGGCGGTGGGAGGCGGGGTTTGGAACCCCAGGGAGTCAGGCCACGTGAGGATTTCAAAGGAGACCCGTGACAGCATCCGCTCAAGCTCCGGGCTTCCGACCGGCCTGGGAAGGAAGGGCCGCGGGGCTGGGTGGTGAGGGCTGGCCTGGGAAGGAAGGCCCGCGGGGCTGGGTGGCGAGGGCTGGCCTGGGAAGGAGGGCCCGCGGGGCTGGGTGGCGAGGGCTGGCCTGGGAAGGAAGGGCCGCGGGGCTGGGTGGCGAGGGCTGGCCTGGGAAGGAAGGGCCGCGGGGCTGGGTGGCGAGGGCTGGCCTGGGAAGGAAGGGCCGCGGGGCTGGGTGGCGAGGGCTGGCCTGGGAAGGAAGGGCCGCGGGGCTGGGTGGCGAGGGCTGGCCTGGGAAGGAAGGGCCGTGGGGCTGGGTGGCGAGGGCTGGCCTGGGAAGGAAGGGGCCGCGGGGCTGGGTGGCGAGGGCTGGCCTGGGAAGGAGGGGCCGCGGGGCTGGGTGGCGAGGGCTGGCCTGGGAAGGAAGGGCCGCGGGGCTGGGTGGCGAGGGCTGGCCTGGGAAGGAGGGGCCGTGGGGCTGGGTGGCGAGGGCTGGCCTGGGAAGGAAGGGCCGCGGGGCTGGGTGGCGAGGGCGGCGCGGAGCTCCCTGCAAAGTCTGGCTGCAGCTGGAATTGCCACGCCAGGGCCTGCAAGCTCAGTGTTTCCTTTGGAGCCAGCCCAGGACGCCGGGAGGCTGCCCCGAGCCACACGGTGGGGCGTGCAGCCTGCACAGCAAGCCCAGGCCCCAGGGTCTGGAAACGACCCTGTGCCAGGCGGATGACACCACTGCAAACGCTTGGTCCACCTCCAAGGGCATCAGCCACGCAGCTCAGAGCCCCAGAAAGCATGTTGTACGTGTAGATCTACATTTTTCTCGGGAGAAAGTCCAGGCTTTCTCAGATTCCTAAGGGGTCCTGTAATCCCCAAAAGATTAAGGACAATTGCTCTTGGGTTGGGCAAATATTAACAAGTTTTTGAGCTCCTACTCTGTGCCAAGCACTTCCTAAATGTTCGTCTACTTACTGATCCCAAAACTCTTCTCCATGTTATATGGGAGAAAATTGAGGCTCAGAGAGGTTAAATGACTTGACCAAGGTCACACAGCTGATAGCTGGAACTCCACCCAGGCCTGGCTGATTGGCTACCTGCAGGCTCTTAACTGGATCTTCTAATTCAGAGGTGCTATTTGGGGCCCTGGTGACATCTGTGTGCCTCTCCTCTGCTCTTCCAGTGACTGGGGAAGTGGTTGGTGTCCAGGGCAGTGTCTGGTCTGGGGCCAGGTCACTAAGTGATCAGATCGAGGATGTGGATTTCCTCTCTTGGACTGAGGCAGCCTTCTCCCGCCCAGCAATACCACCTGGGCAGGCCCTGGGTTTCTACGTAATCAGGCCACAGTCTGGGGGCGAGGTGGGTGGGAATGCAGGAAAGGAATGTCTTTGAGCCCCAGTGCCATGCTGTCATGCTGCTCTCAAAAGCCATTGCATCCAAGGGCCTTGTTCTCCTGTAAGTGTGTCCATCCGGGTTGGTGTCCCCCTCCCAGCCCTGTTTTGCTCCCCCTCCGGGGTTTGTCTTTGGCAGTCCCGCCAAGGTCAACCAGGATGCTACGGCCACGTGATGGGGAGGCCCGGCTCCCAGTGCCCTGCTCCAGCCCATTTTATTATCCAGAGTGTTCTGCAGGGGTTCCAACAACTTCCAGAAAGCCTTGCCTCTGTGCTCTGAGGGGCTGGCACCAGAAGGGGAGAAATGCAAACTCCAGAAGGTGGGGGGGGGCGCTGCTCCAGCTGAGGCTGAACCTTGGCTTTTAGTTTCAATTTCAAACCCCAGGAACCCAAACCGAAAGCAGCAGGAAGTGTTCCCCACGCCCACTATTCTGGCTCCCACCCTCCCACCCACTCAGGCCAGCTTGCTGCCCCCAGAGGCCCGCATCCTTCTGGGGTCACCAGGCTGTGGGTAGCTGGGGAGGAGAAGAGAGCCCCCGGGGGGCAGCTCCATCCTCAAGGGGCTGTGACCAGCTCGAAAGCACAGCACGTGCAGCGCACCTGCCGGGCCCGTCCGCAGGCGGTCGTGGGACACGGGGACGTGAGGGCATCCACCCGTCACCTGCACGGTACCGGGAACCTCAGAGAGGGGAGAGGTTTCGAGGAAACGTGGTTCACCATCGTTTTTAATCTGGAATTTCTGTATCTATTTTTAATACAACACCCAGAGTTCAAAAGCCACACGTTCTAAAAGGCCATCCGTTTAAAATTCTCACCTCTGCCCGTCCTCGTACCCCCCATACACACAGGAAGCCACCTTTCTTAGGTCTGTGTGCCTTTCGCAGTTCTCACGCACAGACAAGCGATACCCACGCCTATTCCCCTCTGCTGCACGACCGAAAACACATTATTCACACTGTTCTCTGCCTGCCTTTACTTATTTTATTCTTTTTACTGAAGCATGTTCCTGGGGGCTCTTTCCTTATTCCTTCTCACAGCTGTCTAGTGTCCCCTGTCTGGATCCCAGCGTTTCCTCGGCCGCCCGCGTTGATGCCCCAGGGAACAGCTGTGCCTCTGCATCCCTTTGCCCGGAGGCCCTGCAGGACATGCTCCCCTGAGAGGGGGCTGCAGTGGCGTGTTCCCTCGCCTGGTCCACACTGCCCTCTGCCGGCCGCTGCGGGTCCTCACGGCCCGGGGCTTCTGCTGCTGCCGGCCTGGCGCCCCGCTCTGGGACTCTTCCATTCGGGCCCGTCGGACCCGCAGGGGCCGCTGGCTTCCGGAGGGCCGACTCGCCACCACCTTCGAGCCTCGGTTACACTTGACGGTTCCAAGACCGTGACACCTGGCGCTGCTCTTTGCTGCCAAACGGTGTGTGTGGTTTGTGGACTGTGGTCCCTTCCAGGGGCTCGGGGGCGTGGGGGGGGGAGTTTGGTGCTGGGACCCCAGTCCACCTCCACGAGATACAGGCCGGCCCCTCCCCCATCCTCTCGGAGACACTCGTCCACACAGGCCTAAAACTGAATTCACGCCTTCACCCCACCCGTCCCTGACCCGGTCACTCAGCCAAAAACCTGGTTTTCGTTCTCTCTCTGTCTTGCCTCTCTCTGTCTTCCTGTCTCTGTTTCTGTCTCCGTTTCTCTCTCTCTCTCTCTCTCTCTCTCTCTCTCTCTCTCTCACACACACACACACACACACACACACACACACACACTCTCACATCACTGCATTCTCCATCACCTCATCTCACTGATTAAACCCTTTACTGCCTACCGCATCGGCTTACCTCTCCCCTGTCCCCCGGCCACCACGCTGGTCCAGGTGGTCCTTGTCTCTCACCGGATGGCCAGGAGCCCCTCCCACACCACACTCACCACACCCAACCACATCGGCCCTGTTGCTTTTCCTCTGGACCCTGGGGCCTCACACACACTGTTCCTCTTCTCCGAAACACTGTTCCCTTCACTCTGCCTGATTAACCGCCGCTCAGCCTTCAGGTGTCAGCTGAACCATCACCTCTGGGAGGTGGAGAGGCTCCCTCCCTGGCCTGAGCTGAGGTCCACGCCCCGTCACAACCCTCATCTTCCCGTGTTGGAATGACTGTCGATTGTCTGTCTTAACTGTGAATGTCACAAAGCTGGAGAGCATGCCTGTTCCGTTCACCCCTCGCCTCCAGTGGCTGGGTGCTGGCGGCCTGCTGGGATGGACACACAATTAAGCAAGTCATTGCATTGCCATTGCAATTTCCCAGGGTCCAGCAAGGATGTTCAAGAGTGATGCGGGCCAGAATAAGGCAATAGGGACAGGTGGGGACCATGGCAAACTGGCAAACACATAATCCATCTAAAAGGGGCAGCTGGAACTCACCCCCAGTTGCTTGGTTGCGGGTAAGAAACAAGACCCTGTCTTGCCAGAGCTGATTATTCAACAGAGGCGTCCCCCAGTGTTCCTACAGAGCTTGGACCAGGCCGCGTCAGGCATCCACCCCTGGTGCGACCAGCCGTGGGCACCAGCAGGCCGGGGTTGGGGGACTTGCCATTTGCAGAAAAGGAGTCATAAGTGGAGGCCCCCGAGGCAGTCCCACAAGCCCCAAAGACATTCCCCACTCTGTGATTCTGGCTTTCCCTTGTGGCCTTAGCCTTCAGAGGAGAAAAAATCCAAGCAAGACACCAGAGGGATAATTTTCCACGTGGGCGGCTCAGAGATGCAGCTCAGAGAGAAAAAAGGCAGCACATGGCCGCACCCACCCCGTGACCCTTCCTGGGCTCACGGCTAACTTTTCTCTGGGTCCCGTTGTGTTGTTGAATTTTTATGCGTTTTTTAAAATGTAAACTGAAGGGGGAGGTCGCTTCTGTTCACGGGGCTCATGGGGGTCTCCGGGGAGCTGGGCCCGGCTGGGCTCCTCCTAACAGGCCAAGTCCGCCCCTCGCAGGCCGGGTCGGGGATGCAGTTGGCCGGCCCAGAAGCCGCCGCCCTGTGCCAGGCAGCTCCCCGGCCTCTTGTTAGCAGAGCTCTGCTGATGGATGAAGCGGCAGCCCCTGGGCGGGGACGCCATGGCCCACGCAGGCCGCCTTCCCACACTCACATCAATTCCCCATCACCTCCCATGAATTATTTGTTCGCGCCTGCCTCTGAGCACCGCTTCGGGTGAACCCTGCGGGATTGCTGCTGCTCCCTTTGGTTTGGGGGCCTTAGACCTCTGACCTCAAAAAAGACCCTCCAAACTAGCTGAAGAGCGCCGCCCCTCCAGCGGACCAGTGCACCTACTGTGTGCCAGGCACATTCACGAATGTCATTTCCAAGCCTGGCACCCATCTGTGCCGGTGGCAAATATCACCCCATTTAATAGATGGGGAAACTGAGGCTCGGAGGGGCCTCGCCGCCAGGAAGGGGCAGAGCTGAGACTTGAAGAGGGAAACCTCAGGACGCTCGTCCCAGCTGCCTGGGGCTTGCTCCAGTTTAGGGGCGGGGGTCAAGGTCAGACAAAAGTCAGGGAGGCTGGAGTGCTCAGGAGGGAGTGCTGAAGAGAGAGAGGGATGCCCCCAAGCCTGTGCTGAGGGGGCCTGTGGGAGAGGCCACAGGTACCGAGATGCAGGTGGGTTTGCCTCCTTCCGTCCTGTCCCCTCACCGGCCACTCATCCGTGCTGACCCCGCGCCCTCACTCCCTGCACTGTCCCTGCTGCCAACAAAGCCCTCTGCCCACAAGAGCACTTGGGCCTGGGTCCCTGGGCCCCTGGGCTTGCCCTCCGTGGCAGGGCCGCGGCGAGGCGGCAGGAAGTCTGGGGCTCCCGGACGTGGGCAGAGCCACAGCTGCCTGTGAAGGGGGGGCGCGTGGCGTGGAGGAGGAAGAGGAGAGGAGGTTTCTGGTTTGTTTGGTTACTAAAATTAGCAATTGGTAAATGAGGGGGCCGAGGGCTCACACCATTCTCTGAGCCCAGGCTGCTTCGAAACCCCAGGTGCGTGGCTAAAAATTGTATTGAAAGTTTCCGAGCCAGTCGGGGTGACTGGAAATGAATCTCTAATACAGGAATTTCTTTCTTTCCTATCACATGTCATGCTCGGTTCTGATCTTGTTTTGACCGATGCTGCATGTCTCCTCCAGCATTTGTGTCTCTGACTGAACGTGAATGTGGGTGTGAGGCTGTGAAATTGTGTTTGCCTCAGGGTGGAGGTGGGGAGAGATGGAGAGAAGCAGAGAAACAGAAAGAGACAGACATACAGAGGAACAGAGCTCAAGACTGAAAGACCCTCATCTCCTCCAGAGCAAGGCCCGCTCTTCCCCTTCCGTGCCCCCAGCCCAAGACCTGGCACGGGGACAGCAGGCATCTCGGTGACAGGTGTGCTCAGGTGTGGCTGCACAGTGAGGGGTCCTTAGGTATCTGTGGGCCGGAGAGAAAGCATCCCAGGGATGGCATGGAGACTTCTGAGTTCTAAGATAACTTTCTATGACCCACCCCAGCAAAGGGCATCTGTAAAGCGAGACTATAAAGCCTGGGTGATGTACCACATGGGGTCACTGTGAGGACCAAGCAAGTTCACACAGGGAACCCTCCACCTGGCATCTCTGGCTCAGCTGTTGCTAACTGCAGGTCTAGTGAGGCCAGGGCCCCTTGGCTTCTCCAGTGGCATTTGCCCAAATTAGATGCTCAAAGCCAAACAAATGTGCCATTTCCCTCCCCAACCTGTTCCTCTTCCCCCTCTGTATATGGCATCACACCCTCACCAGTCACTCAAGCTGGAAGGCTAACACTCAGCCTCAATTCATAGCTTAACCTGCTTCTCTCCAGCCCCCACCCCCGGCCAGCCCTCCTGACTGGTCAACCAGCAGCAATTCTAACCCATTTTTGTGCCATGAACGCCTGGGCATCTGAAAACCCAGAGACTCTCTCAAAATAACATTTTTAAAACTTGAAGTATAGTTGATTTACAATATTGTGTTAGTTTCAGGTGTACAGCAAAGTGATTCAGTTATATATTTTTTTCTTTCCATTATAGGTTGTTATAAGACATTGAGTAATAGAGTGCCCTGTGCTATACAGTATATCCTTATTATTTGTCTATTTATATATAGCAGTGCGTATCTGTTAATCCCAAACTCCTAATTTATCCCTCCCCCCTTTTCCCCTTTGGTAACCATCAGTTTGTTTTCTATGTCTGTGAGTCTGTTTCTGTTTGTAAATAAGTTCATTTGTATCATTTTTTAGATTCCACATATAAGTGATATGATATATTTGTCTTTGTCTGACTTCACTCAGTATGATAATCTCTAGGTCCATCCATGTTGCTACAAATAGCAATATTTTATTCTTTTTTATGGCTGAGTAATATGCCATTGTGTGTGTGTATATATATATATATATATATATATACACACACACGCATACATCTTCTTTATCCATACATCTGTTGATGGACACTTAGGTTGCTTCCATGTCTTGGCTATTATAAGTAGTGCTGCTATAAACATTGGGGTGTTTTCCGGATATATGCCCAGGAGTGGGATTGCTGGATCATATGGTAACTCTATTTTTAGTTTTTTAAGGAACCTCCACGCTGTTTTCTGTAGTGGCTGCACCAATGTACATTCCCACCAACAGTATAGGAGGGTTCCCTTTTCTCCACACCCTCTCCAGCTTCAAAATAACATTTTTAATGCATAAAATAAAATGCACAGGCTTGCAAAGGAAACTGTCTTTGTTGAAATACAGTTATCAAAATATTTAAAGAGCAAACCCGTAATCTGGTAATTTATGCCTTTGTCGGAAATGCGTTAAATAACAATATTCACCAAGAAGACCCAGTGATGGGGCGGACCGCTGGCATTACCCCAAAGCTGTGATGAGCGTGGCGGCATTTCAGGCCACCTGTGACAGTCACAGGAGACACAGAGATGCCAGGTTTCTGTCAGCGAGCAAGTACCAGAGCTGTGCCCACAACCCTGTGGTCATCGCGTCCGTTCACAGCGGAAGGAAGCACTAACTTTCAGTTAGAGGTTAGAGAAAATGAAGATGTAATTTTTCCAGTCAAAACTCACAGACCCCCCCCCCGCCCCCACCACCCGGATCGTGTGCATGGACCCAAGTGCAGAACCCCTGTCGGAGGGGTCTTTCTGGAACACGACGGGGTCACATCATTCCCCTGCTTTAGACCTTCCCCCTGGGAGATGCTGGGGTTGGATGAGAGTGACTGACCCTGGCCCAGCAGCCGGCCCCATCCAGCCCCTTCCGGAACCTTCTTCCTCCTGCTTTCCACATTCAGCCACGCTGGTCATGCTCCCTCTGGGTCCCCCAAACTCTTCCTGTCTGAGGCTTGCAGAGATGCTGCTCCCTCTGCCAGGGATGCGGCCCCTCAGCCCTCTCTAACGGTCCATGTCCCCCCAGACAGGTTGAGGAGCTAACCCCCAATACCCATGCAGATGCCCTTATTTGGAAATAGCATCTTTGCAGATGTAATCACGTTAAGATGAGGTACACAGTTTCCGTTATACAAGATGCATGAGTTCTGGGAATGTATAGCACAGTGAGAATGGGTAAAAATACTGCATCGTATGCGGGAGTTTGCTGAGAGGGTACATCTTAAATGAAGAGTTCTTACAACACACACAGACTGGCAACCATGCGAGGTGATGGGTTAGTTATTTAACTTGATGATGGTAATCTTTTCACAATGAATGCATCTATCAAAACATCAAGTGGTACCACTTTGAGGTACACACTTTTTATATGTCAAAGAACTTCTCTGAATGCAACAGAGGAAAGAGAAGGTCGTATTGGATTGAGGGTGGCCCTAATCCAATGACTGGAGTCCTCATAAGAGAAACGGGAGGGAGATTTGGATACAGGGACATAGAAGGAAGACGGCCCTGTGAGGACAGAGGTAGGGATTGGGGTGATGCAGCCACAAGCCATGGAACGCCCGGGGACCCCAGAGCGGGAAAAGGCAGGAAGGATCCTCCCCTGGAGCCTTGGAGAGAGAACAGCCCTGCAGACGCCTTGATTTCAGGCTGGTGGCATCCAGAGAATACACTTCTGCTGCTTTAAGCCCATCGTTTGTGGTAATTTGTTGCGGCGGCCACGAGAAACAGATGCAGGATGTCAACTCCAGCAGAGCCTGGGCTGACTTCTCGGTCAAGAAGTCACACGCCTGGCACACAGTCGGTGCTCACGAAGCGTTCGCAAAGGGTGAACGCGTTTCCAGAGATGTAAACCTCCGTCCCAGCAGGGGCGGTATTTTTGTCCTCAGCGACACAGGCACCGGGTCTCAGTGCTGACCACCCCCTAGACTCGGGCTGGGTTTGCAGTCGGGGTTGGCTCTGCCGCTCCCCACACCCCTGGGACCCCCTCCTGAGTCACTTTCATCCTTCTGTTCCCCAAACCTAGCAAAGCCTGGAACCACGAAGTGGTAGCAAGATGGGGGCAGGGAGCCAGTCCTGCACCCACGGTACAGGGAAGAGAGACAAGGTCTGGTGTGCGGGGAAGAGCCGAGGACGGAACCAGGGCCCATCGAGCGCACGCTCGGTCCCCAAGCCCTGGCAAGAGAGGGCCCGGGTCCCACGGCAGAGGCCCCTCCAGCCTCCTTACAAGTGGCCCTGAGGGTGTGTCTGACCTTGAGCATGGCTGGGGGCCCCTAAGCAGGAAGGAAGGCAGACCTCCAGACAGAGCTTGAGCCTGGGAGGCCTGGCCCAGAATTCACCTGGAGAAAAACCATCCTTCCCTGTCCCTGGAGCCCTGACAGCTTAAAATAAACAACTCCCCAGATACTCACCGTTGCCCTGTGCACCAGATGGGAGGGAGGAGAGTTATGCTGCAAGCCCGGGTCAAGTAAGAGCAGCTCGTTTTGGTCCTGCTTCTCCCAGAGAGACGGCAAGCTGGGGGTGGGACCTGGGCTGCATCCACCCAGGCAGGGGAATCCTGACACGGCAGCATCTGCTGGACCCATTCCTGGTCGCAAGTGGGAAGCAGGATGGCCAGCTAAGAGCCAGAGACATTGCCATCTGAAATGCTACTTCTCACCGCCCCCCAAGCTCTCCGTGGTGCAGAAAGAAGTTAGGAGGCAGGTAGGGAAGGAGGTGCCCGGATGCCCCAAACCTGGAGGAGGGGTCAAGGCAGCGGGTGTACGTGTCGGGAGAAATCTCAGAGCAGCCGACTGATCTCGGAAGGAAAGCGTTAAATATCTCTGTTAATGTGGCCCAGCCCCATTCATACTTTATTACGATCAGCCCCCAGGATTTATAGCCATCGTCAGCTTGAATTACCATCAGCTCCTATATTTTTCTAAGGATTTTCTTTTCTTTTTCTTTCTGCCCTCCCTTCTTTCTTTTTTTATCTTTTTTGACTGTGCGTGCGTGTGTGTGTGTGCGCGCGCGCGCGCGCGCGCGCGCCTACGTGTGTGCGCACGCGTCAATTTCAGCAAATCAGTTTCTAGGCTGGGAAGACGTGTAGTACCCTCTAGTGGTGAGAAGGGCTTCACTATGCTGTGTAGGTGTGTACACGTGTGTGTTTGGGAGTGTGTGTACACACGTTTATGGACATGTGTTTGGGTATGCACAGACGTGTGTGTGTGTTTGGGGTGTGCATGTGATCTCTGTGTGTTCATGTGCTCATGTACAGGCATGCACGTGTGTTTGGGTGTGTGTGCACACACGTCTGCTCATGCTGGGGTGTGGGGTGTCAGGTCTGTGGTGGTGCACACTTGGGTGCTGGGTCCCCGGTCACAGGTCACACACGTGCATGAGGACCCCAGCCCCACTGGTGGCCCGGTTCCCTCCAGGCTTGCCACTTGCGCCCCCGTGCACCCCACCCTCTTCAAATGCTCCAAAACAGGCTGCTGCCAGCTTGGCAAACCCAGCCTCCTGCAGACCCTCTCCCTCAGGCCCATGGCCCACCTTTCCATCAGAGTGACAGGGAGGGGTGGCTGGGGTCCCGTTCCCCCAACCCAGAGTTCTGCAGTCCTTGGTGACATAAATCTCCCAGGATGACGCCTTCCACGGATCTGCGGAGAAGGGGCCTCGCCTGGTCACCCCCGAGGCCGCAGACTCCCCGCGCCGGCTCCTGGAGCAGGAATCGGTGGCTCACCTGCTGGGAAACGACACGGAGCAGAAAGGGCAGGCCATCCTGCCCTCCTCTGAGACCCAGCACTGCCCAGGAGGTCCCCAGACCCTAGAAGTCATCCCGATAAACCCAGTGCCCTCCACCGCTGGCCCAGGGTGGCGTGGCTGGAGGGGAAGCTTCTCTCCGGGCCCCCCCGTGATTACTGAAGGCCCCAGGAACAGGATTTGAGCCTGGCTGGCCCCTCACAACTGTGTGAACTTGAACAGCTGTCTCCGTATTTCCGACTGTAAAATGGGCACGGATCTGTATGAAACTGGAAAGCAACACCGCATATATCATATAGGGTCACGTACAATATGCAGTAACGGTGCACATTCATGCAATGGAGAAGGAGATAACCAGTGGGGATGCGGCTCTTTCTCAGGGGAGAGAAGGGAAAGGATTGGGGTAAGGGACGCGGCGAGAGGGGCTTCAGCCACACCTGTCATCGTCCACTTCTTTCATAAAATCCCGGGAGAGCACCTGCACAGGAAACACTGGAACTCTGGAGCTGGAGGGCGGGGGGCCCACGACAGGCTCTGCTGCTGCCTTCTGCGGCCCTCTGTATGTTTGAATTATTCCATGAAAAGATGGCAAAATGAAGTGGGGATATTAAAACCCCTCCGAGAGCTGCTGGGAGGATGGATGCAAGGCACCTAGCCCAGAGGTGCTCACCCGACGCCCAGCTCACTCCGTCCCCAGCCCCTGCGGCCAGCACCCCACCTCCTGGCCAGCCCGGACCTGGGCCAGAATGCTCCTCCCCGACGCCAGCAGACCCAGCCCGGCCAGCGCATCCTCATGAGTGGGTTCGCTCGTGCTCAAGCTGTGCACGTTTTAGCAACACCCGGCATAGCGGCAAGACCTTCACCCGAAAGCACTCAGCCACCGGCTCAGAAAAGGGAGTGTTTCCAACATGCAACACACAAGTGATCTGAGAGGTGTGTGGGCTTTTTTCATAAGAAAAAATATAGTATAATGATATATATGTGATATATAGAAATAATATATATACATATATATGTGATATACATTATAATGTAATACTATAGGATGTGTTGAAGACATTTATTTTTATGTTATTGTCTATTTGGGCAAACAATGCTGGTCTCCCCTAAATCATGGCAACGTGTAGTTTTCTTTTATCATCAGTTTGTGTGTAGTGAAAAAGGTGACTTGACTTAAAGAAAGACGCAGCTGGGGTCAGGATGGCATGTCAGTGCAGACCAAGGCCTTTTGCTCCAGGGTCTGAGTGGGGCTGACTGTCTGCCTGTGCCCACTCACCAGGCCACACCGGCTGTGGCCGCCCAGAGGATGGGCATCTTTTTCTGTATCTGAAGGAACTGTCCAGGCACCAAAAATTGTAGGGGTGGAATTTGAACTCTGGACCAGATAGGGATGTCGGGACGCTCGGCCTCCTTTCTGCCTGATGACACAGGAACAGCCTGCCTTTTTGCCATCCCCCTCATTCCATGGGGCCCACAGGCCCGATGACGCCACACCCAGGTCCATGCCACGGTGGCCCAGGCTGGTCCCACTCTCCCGCTCACTTGCTGTGTGACCTCAGGCAAGCACCCGTCCCTCTCTGGGCCTGTGGGTCTCCATCTTTAAAATCAAAGGTGGGAGCTGGTTTCTAATGTTTGTTTGTTTTTTATTGGAGTAGAGTTGCTCTACAATGTTGTGTTAGTGTCTGCTGTACGACGAAGTGGATCAGCTGTATGCATACATATATCCCCTCCCTCTTGGGCCTCCCTCCCACCCCCTCCATCCCACCCATCTAGGTCATCGCAGAGCCCCGAGCTGAGCTCCCTGGGCTATACCACAGGTTCCCACTAGCTATCCAGTTTACACATGGTAGTGTATATATGTCAATCCTAATCTCCCAGTTCATCCCACCCTCCCCTTTCCCCATCATGTCCACATGTCCGTTCTCTACATGTGTGTCTCTATTCCTGCCCTGCAGATCGGTTCACCTCTACCATTTTTCTAGATTCCACATATATGCGTTAGCATACGGTATTTGTCTTTCTCTTTCTGACTTACTTCATTCTGTTGACAGACTCTAGGTCCATCCATGTCTCTGCAAATGGCACAGTTGATAACCCCTGCTCCTGGGATGCCCAAGCGCCCTCGCCGCTCTGTGAAGCCCCTTCTCACTGGGCCCAAAAGAAGACCCTCATTCAACCTTGGCCACAGTGGTGGGTGCTGGTGGCACTCACCCCGCCAGCCCCACTGTGTCATCTGCTGAGACCTGAGCAGCATCTGGGGAAGCTCCATGGAGAACGTGGCCTCCACTGTGGGCCAGGCACTTAGGAACACGACCGGCAGAACCCTCGAAACACCTGGGATGGAGAAGCTCTCCTCACCTCCAGCCGAGGAAGGGGGAGGGCGGGCAGTGCTTTCCCAGGGCAGGAAACACGCAGCTGGGATGAGCAGGCAGGCCAGTCTCACCGGCGGTGTGAGATCTGTCATGTGGCCCCGAGAGCACGTGTGTGACGTGTGCGCTCGGCAGAGAGGTCAACGCCGCCCAGGGCGCCCCACGCTTGTCAGGCTTTGGAAAATACTGCATTAATGTGGCAACCAGCAGCAGCAGGTTGGAAAGTGTCATCTTTGGACACCTGTGGACACGTGGACAGGTGAGCTGGGGACCCCCAAAGAGCCCCCCGAATCATTCACCCTCCCCTCCCCCAACATCTCATCCCCACCTGGTCCTAGCACCTCGTGGGGCTTCCAGTGCCCGCGAAGGGGCGGGATAGGGACCCTCCCTTCACTGAGCCCACGGGAGGTTTGCACCTGAGCCAGGCAGCTACGACCAGACGGGGCGATGAAGCTCAGGGAGGTCCCACAACTTGCCCAAAGCCCCCTGCTGGCAGGACTTTGAAACTTTGGGGAGCAGATGCCACCCTGGGTTGCCCATCACTCCCTCCTGTAGGGTTTGGCAGCTGGGGCCCCCACCCCGTAAAGGAGCCCCCATCCCGGGGCTGAACCCCCCTCTGCCCAGGCGCTCCCCACCGCCACCGTGGGCTGGGTATAAATTAAGATTCAATTTCATTAAGCTCGTGAGCGATCAATCCCTGGCTGTGGCTAACAAAGCCGGGCAGGGGGCCTCGCTTCCGCCGCAGCTCACTTGGCCTCCTCCGCTCTTGTTCGCAAACTGCTAGAGCTGCACTTTTGCCCAAATTTATGGCGCTGGCAGAGTCTGGGGCCTGAGTTACAGCTGCAGGCTTGATGGGGACTGCATTATTCTGCATCTAATCTTCACGCCCTGACAGCCAGGGAAGGGCCCGCTGCTCTCCTGGAGCCAGGCATTGTTCTCCCGCCGGCCAGGCGCTGGCGGAGGCCCGGATCCTGGGCCCAGGCCCGAGCCACCCACGCCCAGGCAGAGACCCGGAATCAGAGAGCTCAGCCCACGCGGGTGGTAACACCCGCTGAACCGTCACCCATTTTGTCGTGTAAAGGAGGGCGTGGAATCCCATTTCTCAGGTCAGCAAACCGAGGCACAGAGTTAAGTGACCTGCCCAGGAGATCTGGGCCTCAACCCCGGGGCTGGCTGACAGCAGAGCTCCCTGTTGAGCCGAAGCCCAGAAAGGCGGCTCAGCCTCGGCGCTGCCAGGACACTAGGCCAAGTGCACACCAGCTGCGTCCCCGGGTGCCCGGGGCAGCCTTGCCTGTAATTGCCCAAAACAGAAGAACTCAGCAGGCCACAGAGCAACAAATAACGGGACCCACAGAATTCTAGGTTCACGAAGTAAGCGAGGGAGCCCCACGTGTCCTGACGCGCAAAGATGTCCAGGAGACACTGGCAGGTGGAAGAAGCAAACTCTGAACCTGTGTGTTATATGTACCCAAAGCATGTATATGTCTAAGTGTGCAGGCTTGCGTGTGCACAGAAAGGTCTGGGGATGGAGATGCCACACGTCAACAGGGCGCACCTCCGGGTTTAGGGACTGGAGGCGGGAGGGCAGTGCCCGCTTTCCGCCTTGTCAGGATCTGAATGTTGCAATGAGCGCGTAATACTTCTGTAAAGGTGAACGCCATAAAGCACTTCTCAAGACCCTCGTTCCCACTCACAGAGCGTCTGGCCGCATCTGGAGGCTTCCACACCCCCATCTGGGCGTCAGGTGTTCAAGTGGGTCCATAGGAGGAGGGCTCAGCGGTTCATGCCCCCCACGCCCACCCCGCTGGGACCCCCTGGGCACCTCCCACAAGGACTGGGATGCCCAGCCAGCCTCCCTGTCCTATGACCTCCTCCTTGGGGGAGGGGAGTGCTGACTCAGGGGCTGCAGAGTCTCAGGGGAGACACTGGGATGGCCAGAGCTGGAAGCCCCAGGCAGGGAGGAAACCAGAAGCGTGGCCCTGACGCAACATCTCTTTCGGAGACGCTGTGGGTTCTGAGTCATCACTTCTGCTCCACTGGGCCCAGCCGGGCCTCCGCTTCTGCCCACAGCCTCTGTGAAACAGGCTGATGACTCCTACAGCGCCAGTAAGTTCCCAGAGCATCACATGCTCCACTTTGGGGGTCAGTAGAAGGTGATTCTCTCCCCATTTCACATTTTCCTGTTTCGAGAACGAGTGTTTATGAAAGTCTCTTTCGCATCCCTGAGCGCTGCAATTCCCGGACAGGATCCCTGCCCTCCAGGGATTCACGGCTCGGAAGAGCAGCAGAACGCAGTGCATGGAGAGTCAGACAGGGACCCAGGGTGAGCCCATGCCAGCCTGGGTAGCGGTGCAGCTCGAGGGCCACGGGGCAGGGGTGCCACGCACAGTCCTTCTCTCCCAATCATGGCCTCCGCCCCGAGCCCCGGCCGCCACCACCTCCCGCTGGACACAGCAAGGGTCTCCTGCCTACACCAGCTCCCTCTGCCCTCCTCTCCTCTCCAACTTCCCCCCCGGGTCCTGCGCGTCCTTCAGTGGGAGGGGCGGACTGCAGCCTCTCCGCAAGAGGGACAACTGGTGGGACCGAGATGCTCCACGCTTGTTACTGGGCTTCCTTGTGACTTGAAACGTATTTGTCCCGTTCCTAAATAACTCGCTGCCACCCTGCGTGCAGGAAAGCCTCACTTATTTCTGCCTTTCTGCACGCAGGGCACGGGCTATTTAATCTTAGCCAGCGCGGACTCCAGCACACCGTCTCAATGAAATGCAGATCCCTCATCCCGTTCACATTCCTGCCGGCTCTCTTCCATCCTCCCACTGTCCACAGGCCCAGCCGTCCCGGGCCACCACTGCTGTAGATCACAGTCTCTCTTTCCTAATAACACCCTCTGCCCTTTGGCCACATCTGTCAGTGCAACTCTGAAAGCAACGGCTGATTGCTCACGCCCGTGGGCAGATCAGGCCTCCGAGAGGCCTGGGCTGGCTAATCCCCTGAGAAGCCAGGTGTCCCCCTAGTCTGGCCCCCAAAGCCACGCCCAGATCCCCTGGAGGCACATGATTTCTGGAGCCCTCTGCCGGGGAGCGCGCGCAGCCAACTCCAGGGCAGGCCAGAGGGCTAGAGTTAGCTCAGACCCCCAACCAAGGAGGGGCGGGAGCAGTGTGGCGAGTTGGTAATCGAAGGAAAAAATAAAAGCCCTGATGGGTAAGGTTCCCCAATTTCTGTGGTGTAAATACTCCTCCCCGTGGCCAAGGTCATGCTAGCTCCATGCTGCTGATGAATGCAACGTTGAGAAGAGATGCCCACCAAGTCTTCAAGGCTGGTCTCAGCCGGCTCCATGGGGTGGGAGCGGGTGGGGGAACACCTCAGCCCCTCACCTCCGGGGGTACAGTTCTGAGGCATGTTCCACCAGCCTCGTGAAGGATCACCAGCAAGACTGAACTCCAGCAGCCCACAGCTATAACCCGCTCTGTTGTGGGTTGAATTATGTCCCCCCCAAAGAAGGTAGGTTGATGTACTAATTCTTGGAACCTGTGCATATGATCTTATTTGGAAATAAGGTGTTTGCAGATGTAACTAGTTAAGATGAGCCCTGCAGTGGGGAGGGCTCCAATCCAATGACCTGTATCTTTATAAGAAGAGGGAAACTGGGGCACACAGAAAGGAGAACGCCACGTAAAGACATATTCAATGGCTCGAGTGGGAAGGAGGAGACATTTGGGCTGGGTATGAAAGGGTGAGTAGGAGCCCGACAGACAGAAGTGGAGGGGATGGCAGGGCATCTTCCTGGGAGCGCAGGAACAAAGCCAGAAGGGCCAGTAACTTCCGTGGCAACTTTTAAATTTGTTTCAGAAACTGCCTGCAGGTCAGGACAGTCTTGACCAAAGCACGCCGCTACCACGGCGCCCAAAACGGCATCTGGCATCGCATGAACGCCCTCCTCTGACTGCAGACAGATGGATGGATTTCTCTGCCAGGAGAATGAGCCTCTGAGCTCTACTTCACGATGACAACCACCCAGGTGGGTTTTGACAAGTCGTAAGTTGGGTCCCCCAGACGAATTTTTTTCCTAAAGCATTGAACTACATTCTTCAGAGCCCAGAGGCCCGATGTGCTTTCCAGTCCCATTCAGCCACTCTCTAGAAGTGGGACCCGGACCAAGCCTCTGGATATAAGTCCCCACACCTGTGAAACGCACATGCCCTAGACCAGCCGTGTTTCTCAAACTCGAGTGGGCATAAGAATGACCAGCGAAGCTCGAACAGTGCAGATCCCTGGACCCGGTCTCCAGAATTCTGATTCTGCTGGTCTGGGGGGGGCCCGAGATTCTGCATTTCCCCTAAGCTCCCCGGTGATGCAGATGCTCTCGCACCACAGATGGCCTTGTGAGTAGCTCTGGACTCCCACCCTCCCCCCACCCCTGCCTGGATGTTCTCCAAACCCCACACAGAAGAGAAGGTTCTTAGACCTCATCCTAGAGCATCAGGCCAGCCATATGGGGCGGAGGGCTTGGAATGCCGGAGAGCACTCAGGTGGGGGTCTGGGACCAGGACCCGCACCAAGTCAGCAGGGGAGGCTTGGTCTGAGGTGGACCGGCTGTTGGAATCAAACAAATCAGAGGACAGCACCAAACCCCCAAACGTGGCCCTCAGGCTCCTCAAGACTGGCCCTTGCCGCTGTCACAGCCTCGCCTCAGACCATGATTCCAGTCCTCAGTTTGCTCCCGAGATGCTCTTTGGTCCAGTCCCTCAGAGGTGTCCTGGCCCCTGCCCTCTGACACTCCTGATCAGCTCCGTGCTTTGTGACCACCTAGAGGGGTGGGATAGGGAGGGTGGGAGGGAGACGCAAGACGGAGGAGATGTGGGGATACATGTATACGTATAGGTGATTCACTTTGTTATGCAGCAGAAACTAACACACCATTGTAAAGCAATTATACTCCAATGAAGATGTTAAAATATATATATATGTTGGCTGTCGGTCATCTCCCTGCCCTCTGCCCTCGGTCGAGAGCCTGATGCGTGAGCCTGTCCCCCTCCCCGTAGCAGTAACGCTGCAGTGCTGTGGTGGCCCCGGGCGTGCACCATTCAGCTCTCCTTCCAGGAGGCAACCGCCAAGACAGCACAGTGAGCTGACGGCCTGGAGCAGCACCTGGGGCGTGAGGGGGCCGTTCCCACCCACCCGGAACCTCGCAGAGCCCCTTGGGGCCAGGCCCAGACACTGCCAGAGCTGACTGCCGCCCGACGCTCTTTCTACCCAACCTCCTTCCTCCCCTCTGTCGTTCACAGGCATCAGACCCGCATCAAGGTCCGAAGGTGTTCCCTACCTGTCCTCACACCCTCTCCCCTTTATCTTGCACTGACATCACCTCCAATAAATCTCTTCCTCATCCACCTCTGCCTTGGCCTCTGCTTCCCAAACAACCCAAACTGACATGTGTAACCAAACAACTACAACTGTAATGAGTTCCCTGAAATCTGTCCCCCCTCGATGCACCGCAAGCTCCCTGAGGGCGGGACTGCATCTTTCTGGTGCATGACTGAACCCCCAGCATCCAGCGTAGAGTTCCACAGGCCCTATGAGCTCAAGATTACCCGCTGCATGAATGAGCGAGTTAATGAAGACGTCTGAGCACAGTGGGGCGTGGACCTCACAGGCTTCGGAGGGACCTGGGACTCCACTCCTCACAAGGCGGATGGTCTCAGGCAAGTTTTAAACACACGGAGCCTCCGTCGCTTCACCTGTAAAATGAGGGTGATCACAATATTCACCTTGCAAAGTTGTTGTAAAAATTCAATAAATGGGGCTTCCCTGGTGGCGCAGTGGTTGGGAGTCCGCCCGCCGATGCGGGGGACGCGGGTTCGAGCCCCGGTCCGGGAAGATCCCACATGTCGCAGAGCGGCTGGGCCCGTGAGCCATGGCCGCTGAGCCTGCGTGTCCGGAGCCTGTGCTCCGCAACGAGAGAGGCCACAACAGTGAGAGGCCCGCGTACCGGGAAAAAAAAAAACAAAAAAAAACCTGGTATCAATGGATGGACAACAAGGTCCTACTGCATAGCACAGGGAGCTATAGTCAATGTTCTGGGATGAATCATAATGGAAAAGAATATCAAAAAGAATGTAGATGTACGTATAACTGAGTCACTGCTGTACAGCAGAAACCAACACAACATTGTAAATCAACTATCCTTCAATTAAAAAAAAACAAAACTGATATCAGATTCAATTATTGGGAAACGTTTAAGTATGTTTGGTCACCTCGTGTACGCTAACCCACTTTTCCGACTGTTAGTTTTGTGAAATCTAAATACAGGT
This sequence comes from Delphinus delphis, assembly GCF_949987515.2. NCBI lineage: Eukaryota > Metazoa > Chordata > Mammalia > Artiodactyla > Delphinidae > Delphinus > Delphinus delphis. The sequence goes on from NC_082697.1 coordinate 85,962,351, forward strand.
CAAATATTGCTGGATAAAACGTAGTGTCCGGGGCTTCCCTGGTGGCGCAGTGGTTGAGAGTCCGCCTGCCGATGCAGGGGATGCGGGTTCGTGCCCCTGTCCGGGAAGATCCCACATGCCGCGGAGCGGCTGCGCCCGTGAGCCATGGCCGCTGAGCTTGCGCGTCCGGAGCCTGTGCTCCGCAACGGGAGAGGCCACAACAGTGAGAAACCTGCATACCACAAAAAAAAAAACAAAAACGTAGCGTCCGAGTTGAGATGTGTTGTAAAACACACGCCAGATTTCAGAGACTTCATGCAAACAGAGTAACTTAAGCTATGTCACCAACAACTTTTATATTGATTCCATGTTGAAATGATGACATTTGGCACCTATCGGGTTAAACAAAATATATTCTTAAAATTCATTCCACCTGTTTCTTAATGAGACTAGGAGACAAGTTTAGGTTACCTGCATGGCTTGTGTTTGTGGCCTGCGTTCTGTTTGTAAGGTCAGATCTGCTCTAAGAGCGGGAGCAGAAGCCCAGCACGCTGGTAGCCCGCGTTCCCAGCCTGGCTCACACCTGCCCCAGCCCACGGCCCCCAGTTCTTAGGGACGAGGCCACACCCCTGTCCCGTGGAACAGGAGTGGCTCAGAGGGACCAGGTGGAAGGACCTGGAGCGCTAACACACGTGAAGCACATACACACAGGCACGCACGCACGCGCGCGCACACACTTCTTTCCGACCCTCCCTGTTGGGCGGGCAGCCATTTCCGCAGAGCAGAGAACTTAATGCAAAACCTTGACCGTTACGTTTTTTACAAAATGTGGTTCTAGAAAGACTTGGGAAGAAAATAAGATCCTGAGAACATCTGGGTTCTCCCCACTCCCAAACGGGATGGAGATCCCTCCAGTGGGGGGATGAGGAAAGGCCCAGGGGAAGCAAGCGGTTCGGATGCTACCAGGGCCTCTGAGAAGGGGTCCTGACTCTCAGGCGGTTGGGGCACAAGAATCCCCCAGAGGCCGGACACCTGCGGACAGATGGAACCCGGGGAACTGGTAAGAGGAGGCACACGCAGGGAGGCAGGGAGGACGAGGGCCCAGAGGTTAGCACGGGCCAGCGAGAACAGGCTGACACAGGGGAAACACTCTCCGTGGAGGACTGGGCACCTGGAGGACGCCTAGGGCAGGGGGATCAGATGTGACAGTGTCCCTTCAGGGGACACCAGCGCTGGGGGGCTGATGGAAAATCAGGCGTACCCCAATGCCATAAGTCCCCATAACACCCTAGAATGTAGCTGCCACTCCAGGCCAAAGGAAGGGCAAAGGGCCACCCTCAAACTGTCTGAGTTCAAATGATCATGTTTACCTGGGGTTGGCCAAGATGACTTTATCCGCCGTCAGTCTGAATAGGGGCCCGGTAGCCGTTGGGTTGAGTTACAGAAACACACAGGCCTGGTTTTGCTTCGCCTGAGTCCGTGCAGTGAGAAATGCATCCCCACTGCCTGAGTGACCACTTCCTTCTCAGGCAGCCAGGAAGCTTCCAGATCTCGGCTGTGTGGCTAAAGACAGGAATGGCCGGACCCCTGGGGCTTGAAGCACACACCCTGAGCTAAGACCCTGCAGAGGGAACAGGGCCGGCTCCCTTGGAGCTGTGTCAGGAGGCTGACCTCCCTCCTCTGGGCCGGCTGAGCGTCCAGAGAGGGCAGCCTCGCACAACCAGCCTTCCCTGAACGGCCAAGGCCAAGGCTGGTGGGCAGGAGTAGTGGTCAGTGGCAGGGCTGCTGGATGAGTGGAAGTGACGGTCACCGGCCTCCCAGTTCTGGCCCCAGTGACCCCTCCCCAAGGCCATCCTGCTTCCTCACCTACAGCTGCCCATAGCTGGGGGGGGGGGGGGCCCTCAGCCCGCAGCGCTGGTCACCCCTGTCTGGTCCTGGAGGGGGCACTCGGGCGCTAGTGAGGACCAATGGCAGCCTGGAGAGCTTGTTTGTGGCCCGCAGATGGGATTTCCCGCCCCCTCTGCGCCCTCGATTCTGGAGCCCCACGCTGGGTGTCCTGGTGTGGTGTGAGCGACACCTGGTGGTTCCAAGCGGGAACTGCAAGTCATGTTCTCCAGGACGCCAGGGACACCCCCAGGCTGGACCCCACCCTCTGCGGGCCCACCACTGAGCACTGCCCGAGGACCTCGCACAGAGGCAGCAAGGTAAAGCTACAGGGACCGCACCTCCCAGTCAGGCGGCGTTCATTCTTTCCCTCCCCCAACACTACTGCATTCAGGGCATTTGGGAGAGAGAGAGGTGCCTGGCTTCACGGAGCTCACGCCACAATGGGGGAGGCAGAGGGCAAGCATATAAGTCATGAGACAATGTCATGCTGGGTTAAGCGCCATGAGAATTTACAATATTCAGGAATAGAGTCCAGGCTTCCCTGGTGGCACAGGGGTTAGGATTCCACCTGCCAATGCAGGGGACACGGGTTCGAGCCCTGGTCCGGGAGGATCCCACATGCCGCGGAGCAACTAAGCCCTTGCACCATAACTGCTGAGCCCGTGGTCTAGAGCCCGTGAGCCACAACTACTGAGCCTGCACTCTAGAGCCCACGAGCCACAACTACTGAAGCCCGCGCACCTACAACCCGTGCTCCGCAACAAGAGAAGCCACCGCGATGAGAAGCACGCGCACCGCAATAAAGAGTAGCCCCCGCTCGCCAACTAGAGAAAGCCCACGCACAGCAACGAAGACGCAACGCAGCCAAAAGTAAATAAATAAATTTATTAAAAAAAGAGAAAGAATAGAGTCCAGAATCTTTCTCAGGGCCTCCTGTGAGCCTCATCTCAGCTTCATCTCCCAACACCAATGCTGACACAGGCCGAGCCCCACCCCCATGGAGCGCCCTGCAGGTCCTGATCTACGGTGCCGTCCAGGCCTCAGGGCCTTTGCACATGCTGTTCCCTCTAGCTGCAGAGCCCTTCCCACCTCATCCCCCGGCAAATCCCACTTGTCCTTTACAGCTAAACGCAAGGGTCACCTCTTCCATGAAGCCCACCCTGGTAGTCCACGGGCAGCATCAGCCCTCTTGCCCCCCACCATATTATTCCTGCACCTTGTGTGGACTCTTCCAGAAGGTAAGAGAGTGGGGTGACCATGAGCACTGGACTTGGAGCTGGGGAGACCTCGTGTCCAGCCCTGAATGTCACTCCCGAATTTTGTCACCTTGGGCACCTTTCTTAGCCTCAGTTTCCTTGCCAGTGAAAAGTGGGACTTATAATAGCACACATCTAGTTATGAACATTTAATGCTTTAATGTCAGTAAAGTGCTCAGCACATCTCCTGGCACCCAGAAAACACATTAGGTAAATGTTAGCTGCAGCTGGTATTGATCTTGCTATTGGTATTGGTATTGATATTGTAATTGTATCCTGAGGCCAGACAAGCAGCTGTTTGTTGTGTGGCTTCCCAGAGAGACTCTGAGAGTCTTATCCTGTCGTGTTTTGTCTCATGGAGGGGGCTTTTCCTGTTGCCTCTGAGTTGTGGTCTGGGACTCCAAGCTGGCGGCAGAGGGATATCAGGTAACCTCAACCAGCAGCAAAGCGGGTAAGAAGGCTTCTCAGGGCTGAAGAGGCTGCCAAAATGCTGCCTTGCCCTCCCCCCACCCCCCCACCCACCCCACCCACCCCACCCACCCCCCACGCCGAATCCTTCCACCCCCAGGCACATAAGCAGGAGACTGTGGAAGAGGCAGAGGGACCTTCAGGAGTCCTAGGCCAGGGCCACGGGGCAGGGTGGGGTGGGGGGGTTGCGGAGGGGGGAGGGCTGGGGAGCGAGTTAAGCAAGAGACTTGGGTTTTTCCCTCCCCCAACACCCACGGCCCAGCAGAGAGGGAGGAAGAGGAAGGAAAAGCAGGCGGTTCCCTCTCTCCCTCCTGGAGAGCAGAGCAAGGCCTGGCTGCTCTGTGGAAGGGGACAGGATGAGGGTGAACTTGGATTTGAGAAGAAGTTTTAGATTCAACCAAACCGGCGATTTTTTTTTTTTTTTTTTTTTTTTTTTTTTGGCGGTACGCGGGCCTCTCACTGTTGTGGCCTCTCCCGTTGCGGAGCACAGGCTCCGGACGCCCAGGCTCAGCGGCCATGGCTCACGGGCCCAGCCGCTCCGCGGCATGTGGGATCTTCCCGAACCGGGGCACGAACCCGTGTCCCCTGCATCGGCAGGCGGACTCCCAACCACTGCGCCACCAGGGAAGCCCTAAACCAGCGATTTTATTGCTCAAAATTCCCCGGGGAAATGACGGAGTCTGCCCGAGCCCTAGAAAAGGGACAGGAAGCAGAGATTGGAAAGAACGAATCACTAGTGGGGAAAAAATGAAATTATTTCCTTTGCGTTCCCAGCAGGCCAACAGATCAGCTTGTCTCCCAGCGCCTGGAGCAAGCTGGTGGCCGACCCAGCCTCACTGGAGGACGGGTCACTCCCTCCACCAGGGAGTTCCATGCCCCAGACGCGCTCCCATGAGGGTCTTGGCCCTGGACGCCCCCTGCCCCCCAGAGCCCATGCTCTCAGCAGACTCAGAGCCCATGCACAGAAATGCCCTGCTTGGTTTGATGCTCTGCTGTCCCCGTCTTGAAACTCTTAAGACCTTTGCGAACAAGGGACCCCACATTTTCCTTTTGCACTGGACCCTGAAAATTATTCAGTTGGTCCTGGAATGGTTACTTTCTTCCCAAGGTCACAGTCAGCGAATGGAACCCACTCCTAGGTCCCAGGGCTCCTGTGCAAACTGCTCCCCACGGCACCTTCCGGGGGTCTCTGAGCCCAGGCAGGCTCCCCACCTTCCTCCTTCCCCAGAAGGAAAGCTCTGAGCCCACCACCCACTTTGCCTCTCTTCTCTGCACAGACCACCTGAAGAGGGGCCCCAGCCAGCAGGAGCAGGTCACCATCGGACACAGCTCTTGCCCATTTTGGCGGGCAGGCGTGGGGTGGGCAGCACTATAGGTCCTCTAGGGCACAGAAACCTACAGGAAGTTACACAGAATTTCCAGAAGCTGCAATGGAATGAGAAGGCCAAGGGCAAAGTGGGAGACAGTCCCACAACAGGAATCAAGTAAGTGCAAAGACTCAGCACTTCCCGGGCGCCAGGCTCTGTGCTGAGTTCCCTACATTACTGGGGTCAGTGTGTTAACCTGCCTAATCTTCACAAGCATGCCGCCTTGACTCTTTCATCTCTATTCCACAGAATAGGAAACGAGGCACAGAGAGGTAAGTAACCGTCCAAGAGTCATCGTAGCTAGTGAGTGGCAGAGCCCCCGTGTCCCCAGGGTATACTTTGTGCCCTGGGTGTTTTCCACTTGTTATCTCTAACTGTTGCAATAACTCCACAGTGGTGATTAATGCTAACCAAAGGTTTCGGATGTCTTCATGGTATGTGGTAAGATGGTACTTTCTGGCCCCTTTGTTGGGGTGAACTCAACTAGATCTGCATTAGTTTGGGGGTTCTCCAGAGAAATAGAACCAGCAGGAGATTATATTCATATAATGTTACATATAATATATATTATATATACAACGATTATGTAATAATTAGACATAATATAGTTATATGTGTCCAAAGATTTATTTTAAGAAGGTGGCTCACACGGTTGTGGAGCTGGCAAGTCCTAAATTTGTCGGGCAGCCCAGCAGGCTGGAAGCTCAGGCAGGCGTTGATGCTGAGGGCTTGAGACAGAGTTTCATCTCTGGGAAACCTCCGTGTTTGCTCGTAAGGCCTTCCAACTGATCGGATGAGGCCCAGCCACGTTATAGAGGGTGACGTCCTTTACTTAGAGTCAACACACCTCCAGAACATTTTCACAGCAGCGTCTAGATTAGCGTTTGATCAAATCACTGGGTACCATGGCCCAGCCAAACTGACACAAAACTAACCACCACCAGTTCTGACCAGTAAGCCCAGTAAGCCCTGTGCAGAACTTGCTCGTCACTTGCAGGTTGTGCATTTAACTGTCAGTGCGAAGACCTCCAGAGCTCCTTCTTTTTCTCTGCTCAGTGACCAGCAACGTTCAAGATGGGGGCTGCCAGGTCAGCCTGGGTCCTGGACTGAGGTGACATGAAAGAGGTTTCCTAAACAACCTTGATGGGATTGGAAGGGGAGCCAGAAAAAAAACTCTCGGATTTGGGAGAGTTTTGTGAAGCTAAACCAGGTCTAAATAAACTGGGTCCCTCTGCTCCACCTTGCATTCGTGCAACCCTCATGAACTGGCTTGCTGTTTCTCGAGCATCCCCCAGAGGCATCCCCACATCCTAGCCTCCCCTCATAGGTGGTGTTATGAAAGGCTCTACGCTTGCTACCAAGGATGAAATAACACACACCAACCTGTGATGTCTGAACCTTGGTCAGCGCCAAAATAGCAAGTCACCCAGCTGTCTAGCCTGCTGACCTGGTTCCTAAAACTGCTGACTGTTTGTTCCCATAAATGTTCTCCTTCTGGGGTTTGGAGGACAAATAAGTAGATCCTAGGTTCAAACAGCACCTGAGACCTGGGTCCCACAACTAACTCTTCCTTTAGAACATGTTGACTTTGGCTGAGATAGTCATCCAGCAACACAACTAATTCTCTCTTCCAAACCATGGCTGGCAGCACCCTGGAGAATCCCCTGGTCCACTTCCAAGAGAAGCGAAGAGGCCTATATCCTAAAGAGTGAGCCCTCTGTGATGCTCTCAAGACCCTTGAAGACTACGCCTGCCTGCCGGCCATCCATCTACTCATTCGTCCATCCGTCTATTCATCCACTTATCCATCCACTCATCCACCCATCCATCCATCCATCTACTCATCCATCTGTCCACTTGTCTATCCATCTATCTACTCATCCCTCCTTCTATCCATCCATCCAACCATGCACTCATCCAACCATCCAACCAGCCATCAACTCACCCATCCATCTATCCTCCCATCTTTCCTTCCTCCCTTCCTTCCTTCCTTCCTTCCACTCGTCTACCCAACAAACAGTGATTTGAGTTTCTACTCTGTGCAAGCGCAGGGCCTCCAGCTCTACACTGATAGACACAGACCCTGCCTCACGGACGTAGTTGCGGAGACAGACACTCAACATATAATTGCAGAAATAATTTTAAATGTGATAAATGCTAAGGAATGAAAAGTATGGGACACTAGGAGGAAAGATAATGGGAACTGGGCCTGGTTTGGTGGGTGTGGTGGGGAAATTTCGGGTCAGAAAAGGCCTCCTGAGAAAGTACTGTTTGAGCTCAGCTCTAACGGAGGAAAGCCTGGGAGAGAACTGAGGGTGGGAAAGAAATACCGGGCGCCAAGGCCCTGAGGCAAGAGCAGTCTTTCCCAGAATGTGAGCCGGGGTTGCCAAACTCTTCAGAGTGGATGGGCCTGTGCGGAGGCAGGAGGAGGAAGCAGTAGAGACGCTCTTCTTAGTCACGTGGCGGGGCTGTTCTGGGGGAGAACCGTGATGCTGTCAAGGGAGCATGGGGCTCCAGGTGAGGCCAAAAGACTGGCATTCAAATGCTGGTGTTGCCACTTCCTCAGTGCATGATTTGGGGCAAGAGACTTTACATTGCTAAGGGTCAGTTTTATTGTATGTAATATGGAGTTAGTAATAGTAACAACGATTAACATTTAGTGAGATCTTACTCGGTGCCGGTCATTCTTCTTAGGACTTTACACATGTTATTCAATCAACAATGATTTCAACCTTGCACTATTGTAGTACCGTTATTATTCCCACTTTACAGATCAGGAAAAGTGATGCACAGTGAGACTGAGAAACCTTCTCAAGGTCACACAACTAGTAGAGCATGGAGATTGGAATGCAGGCCCATGGGCCCTGCTGTCCATGCTCTTAAGTATTAGACTACATTGCCACGTGCAAGTTGTATCAGTAAGGATATGTTAGGTTATGAGGCAGTAACAAACAACCCCAGAAACTTTTTTTACTGTGATGCAGTAACAAACAAATTGAACACACTGGGCCGAGTTCATTTAGAAGGTATATTTTTCATTTCTATAACTTTGGAGTTTTTAGAAGATGTATTTATGTTAGTGATATCAAATTTCATTGCACCATGAACAGAGCCTGTGGTCTACATGACACCAAGCTTTTAAAATGAGCTGAAACTTGTTTTATGGCCAATTACGTGCTCAATTTTTGAAAATTTTCCTTGTATTTGAGTATAACATTCTCTAATTACCGGGTGGATGGATAGATAGACAGATAAAGAGACATATATAGAGCTATATGTATATACAATTTTTTTTAGGTCAAACTTGTTAATTGTTGCTTCAGTGATCTCATGGTACATACAAGCCACTCCACAACTTAGAGGATGAACACATTTTCTTTGGTTGTGATTCTGCAAACTGGGCAGGGCTCAGATGGGCAGTTCTACTCGTCCTTCCAGTGGCCGTATTCACTTGCAGATTGACTGAGGGCTTGGCTCAGCTGGGACACTGGGGTGGCAGGGGGTCTTTCCGAGTAGTCTCACGGCCTTTACCTTTTCCCGTGGTCTCTCCAGCAGAGTAGCTGGACTTCTTAAATGGCAGCTCAGGACTCCAAAAGCACAAAAATGGAAGCCATCAGGCTTTCTTAAGGCTTAAGCCTGGAACTGGTGGAATGTCACCTCTGCCACATTCTACTAATATTTGTCAAAATGAGCCCCAGGTCTGATCCAGATTCAAGTGGAAGAAGAACCAGGAGAAGTGGTTCATTTAGGTTTAGTGGTTTAGTGGTTCCTAACGCGATAGACTACTACAGTTGTATTTTTCAACTACGTCAACTATTAATTACTAAAAGAGGCATATTTAACCCACACCCACATCCCAGCAATGATGGTGGATTCCTCAGTTTCTCCTTGAGATTTGGTCCATTTTTTCCCTTATATATTGGCAGCTATGTTATTAAGGGCATACAAGTTTAGAATGGTTATCAATACATCTTACCAGTGAATTAAACCTTTTATTGTACAAAGTGACTCTTTATCACTAGTAATGCTTTTGGACTTAAAATCTGTTTTGCTTTCTATGTATGTAAATATGTCCGACTTCTTTTTGTTGGTATTTGCCTGGTAAATCTCTGCATTCTTTTACTTCGCTCTTTTCTGGGTTGTTAGGTATGTCCTTTACAAGCATGTAGCTGGACCTTGTTTTTATTTTATCCAGTCTGACAATATTGTCTTTTTTTTTTTTTTTTTTGTGGTACGCGGGCCTCTCACTGTTGTGTCCTCTCCCGTTGCGGAGCAGAGGCTCCGGATGCGCAAACTCAGTGGCCATGGCTCACGGGCCCAGCCGCCCCGCGGCATGTGGGATCTTCCCAGACCGGGGCACGAACCCGTGTCCCCTGCATTGGCAGGCAGACTCTCAACCACTGCGCCACCAGGGAAGCCCTGACAATATTGTCTTTTAACTATTTTAGTCTACGTACGTTTATTCTGATGAGTCATATATTTGGATTTATTTCCACTTTCTTATTTTTCCCTATTTGTCTTGTGTTTATTCTTATGTTACTTTTTTCTTCATTTTTCACATTCTTTTGTATTGATTGATTTTTGTTTTCCCATTCCATTTTCCCCCTCCACTAGTGTGGAATTTATATACTCTATTTCTCTACTTGTTGTGTTTACCCTAAAAATTTTAACATGAATATTTAACTTGACAAAGTTTAACATTAATCAAAATATTTATTCTCCTCTCAAACAGTTCAAAGACCTTAGAACACTTTAATTATGACTGTCCCCTCCCTACATATACACCTTTAGTGTCCAGTATTTTAGTCCTATTTTTTTCTTCACTCTGCAAGTTAGAATTATTATTGCTGTTTAATACATTCTCTAATGAGGATTACCTATATGTTCACAAGACAGCCAGCATTCCCTTTTGTGTGGCACACCTTCCTTTGGTGATTATTTTTTCTTCTTCCTGAAGCACATTGCATTAGATCACCAGGGCTGCCATAATAAAGTACCACAGACTAGGGGGCTTAACAACAGAAATTTATTTTCTCAAAATTCTGGAGGCTAGAAGTCTGAAATCAAGGTGTTGGCAGGGTTGGTTTCTCCTGAGGCCTTTCTTCTTGGCTTGTAAATGGCCTTCTTCTCCCTGTGTCTTCACATGGTCTGCCTCTGTACATTTCCTTTTCTTATAAGCACATCCACTGTATTGGGTCAAGGCCCACCCAGTGACCTCACTGTAACTTAATCACTCTTTAAGCCGCTATCTCCAAATACAGCCACTTGCTGGGGTGCTGGGGGTTAGGACTTCAACATATGTATTTTGGGAAGGAGACACAATTCAGCCCATAACATACATTATTAGTATTAAATAACCTTCTATTTTTATTTGTTTGAAATGCTCTCATTGTCTCCACTTTCTTGAAAGCTATTTTACTGGGTTTACAATTCTAAGTTAATGGTTATTTTTTTCTCAATTTTTTCTCAATTTTTTTTTTTTTTTGGCTGTGTCACAAGACATGAGGGATCTTACTTCCCCGACCAGGGATTGAACCCACGCCCCCTGCAGTGGAAACATGGAGTCTTAACTACTGGGCCAACAGGGAAGCCTCTCGATGTTTTTAAGATATTATTTGTCACCTGGCTTCTACTTTTGTCGATGAGATATCAACTCTCCATTTATGCTGTTCCTTTGAAGGTTACATGAGTCAGTACATGCAAAGTGCTTAGAATGGTGTCTGGCGCCTAAGTAACTATTATATAAATAGTAGCCGTTGGGAATTCCCTGTATTCCCTGGTGGTCCAGTGACTAAGACTCAGCGCTTTCACTGCTAAGGGCCCAGTTTCAATCCCTGGTCGGGGAACTAAGATCCTGCAAAGCAGACCAGAGCAGACAAAAAAACCACACAAATAGCTATTATTATTTTCTCTCTGGATGCTTTTAAGATCTTCTCTTTGTCTTTGATGTCCTTGAATTGCATGATGGTATATCTTGGCCTGGATTTTTTTTATCAAGCTAAGCATTTCATGTCATTTGTCAATTTAAAACTCTCAGCCATTATCACTTCAAATATTTCCTCTTCCTCATTCTCTCTGTCCCCTTCTGGGACTCTGGTTAGATATATGTTCGATATGCTCCCTCTGTCTTTCCTGTTTCTTTCTTATCCTCCATATCTTTCTCTGTGTTGGATTCAAGGTTATTTTTTCAGAGCTATATTCCAGTTTATTCTCTTCATCTGTGTCTTAATCTGCAACTTACCTACTAAGTACCTATTTCAGTTATTATATTTTTTATTTTTAGATGTATTATGTGGTTCTTTTTCACATCTGCCCAGACATTTTTAATATTCTCTTATATTTATACTTTCAATACCCTCTTTTTCTTCTTTAGAGATATTAAATATATTTATTCTATGACCTGTGTTTGATAGTTCCAGCATCTCAAATCCTTGTGAGTGCAATTCTGCTGAATGTAGTTTGGGCGGACTTTTACTCATGATGCTTTATTTTCTTGTGTGTTTATTTTTATTTTTATTTTTATTTATTTGGTTGGACCGGGTCTTAGTTGCAGCAGGCAGTCTCCTTAGTTGCAGCACATGGGCTCCTTAGTTGCAGCTCACAGGCTCCCCAATTGTGGCATGCGATATCCTAGTTGTGGCATGCTTGTGGGATCCAGCACCCTGACCAGGGAATGAACCCGGGCGCCTGCATTGGTAGCTCAGAGTTCCATCCATCCACTGTGCCACCAGGGAAGTCCCAGTGATTTTGTTTTTAAATGTAAACTTACTCTCCTTGGCATTCAGTCTCTTGATAAGTGATTGGTATCCATACAACTGAGTTTACTAGTTTACCCTTTCACTGAATGTACAGTCCTTTGTGGTCCTGGGTTTATGCAGTTGTCTCCTATCAGACTCACTACCTTCAATGATCTCTAGGTTTTATCTCCTGTCCCTCACCTGTAGCCAGGAAAATAGGGCAGGTTCACAAGGGTTCAGCAGATGTCCTCAGGGCGGCTGGAGACCACCACTAGCCAGTCTAACTCTGAATTTCTGCTTCTGCTTTGAGTTTGCCCTCTGAGACTTCCTTACTCAGCTTGGTGACTCTTTCAAAAAGTTGTAATATTTTATATAGCATTTTTCATTGTTGCTGGAGGAGGATTGTAGTGTTTTGGTCTACCACACTGCCAGAAAAGGAAGTCTATTTATTATTTCTCTCCTCCATCTCTTCCCCCGCTGCTGGAACTCTTACCAATCACATGTAACTCTCTGATCCTTCCTCTCAAGATTTCCATCTCTTTATACTTTTTTTTTTTTTTTTTTGTGGTACGCGGGCGTCTCACTGTTGTGGCCTCTCCCATGGCGGAGCACAGGCTCCGGACGCGCAGGCTCAGCGGCCACGGCTCACGGGCCCAGCCGCTCTGCGGCATGTGGGATCTTCCCAGACCGGGGCACGAACCCGTGTCCCCTGCAACAGCAGGCGGACTCTCAACCACTGCGCCCCCAGGGAAGCCCTCTTTATACTTTTCCTCTGCGTTTTGAGATATTTCCTTCACTTTATCTTCCAGTTCTCTCATTTTGTTTTCAACCCCTCTCAATGGTTACCGTTCTATCTTCTATGGGAAAAAAAAATCATATGTTGTTGTTGTATAATGTCTTTTTATGCCATGAACAATTCTCCTAAGGTGGGGTGATGATGGTGACAGTGATAGTGATGACAGTGGTGATGATGGTGATGACAATGGAGATGATGGTGGTGGTGGTGATGGTGATGATGGTGTTAGCGATGGTGTTTTCATTTATTTACCACTAGTTGAGATGTTCTGTTTTGTCTTCTTCTCTCTGGCACCTGGGTCCCCTTAGGCCTATTTAAATTTTCTTTTTCTTGCTCAGAGCTCTTTGGCCTTCAGTGAAAGCTTTTAGGCTCTCTTTTGCACTGATGAAAGCCGAGGTAACCAGCCAGCTGTTGCTACCCTGACAAGCACTGAGAGGAAGCTCCCAGTTGTCAGTAGCTGCAGTGTGTTGACAAGCTCCCAGGCCCCTCACCCATGCGGCTCTCCCACATCCTCCCCAGGCCAGAGTAGCCCTACAAGCTCACAGGAGACTACAATGGGACCCAAGGGGACCCTCTTCCTTTTAGGAACCCCAGAATCTTGGGCCTTATCCTAGGCTTCTGAGATCTGATCCCCTCACTCCTACCTAGCTGGAGGGTGAAAGAGTTGGTGGCTGTTCCCTTTTCTAGAGATTCTGGAAGAGCTCTCTGTTCCACATATACGCTCCAGGCCCTGCCATCGGACACTCCCTTCTGACTGCCCCTTAGCTCAGGAGGTGGAGTTGAATACAAGCCGGGAGGAACTTTCAGGCCACCCTTCCCACCCCCTCTGCCAATTTTTAAACACACAGTGGCCATCTGTTTGCAAATTTTGGTCTTGCTTATTCTTTTTAGGAACCATATGTTATTGCATTTATATGGCTGTGCGTTCATTTATTTAACCTGAGCTTTTCCCAGATTTTGATTTTTAATATCATACAATGTACAGTCCTTATGAATCTTCATCATCACGCCATTATTATTATTCTAAATTTGCAGTACCTGATTCCCAAAGCTCCGTGACGATGATAATAAAAATGTTAGAAATTACTGAATGCTCGTGATGTGCTGGGCCGTTACATGTGTTAACTTATTTAACACTAATTTCACAGCCCTATTTTTATCCTGATTTTACAGATAAGGAAATTAAGTCTCAGAGAGGTTAAGTGACTCATTCAAGGTCACACAGCTAATAGGGAATGGAGGCAAGCTTCAAAGTTCTCATGCCTTCACTATCTCCATACCCTGCATGGAGAATACACTGGGTCAGATTTCCAGTCCAGTTTCTGCAATTTAATAACCACACTTCCCCTGACAAGTGACATTAGCTTCTTGGGACCTAGATTCTTCTGTTACCATAATCTCTGCCTTGCCTCCCTCCCAGCAGTGTGGAAGAGGTCAAAGAGATCGTGTACGTGGAAGCACTTTAAAAACTATAACGTGCCATACACATAATACAAATACAAATAATTGAGATTCTTTCTGAGTACACATTTAAGCTTCTTGATTTCAAGCGCTGTAGCCCTTTAACAAATGTGAAAGAGATGTCCAGAGATCTAGTCAGATCTCCAAAGTGGATACTATATAATGATTGCAGAAACAAGGCATAGCTGTTTTTAAAGATACAAAGTTATCTGTAAATGCCTGGAGCAGCTGCTCCAAGTGTTTTCTGAATCACCTTTTCTTAATTTCTTTTAACTGAATGACAGACTAACTCTAGTCCACTGCTGAATTCCACATTCCTCTCTTTATTTGTTCAAAATTCCTTTTTGTGTGTGTGTAAGAAACATTGCTTTCTTAGGCCTCTCCACTTCCTCTGCACTTCTGTCATACACTAGTGTTTGGCTTTCTGCGGAAGGCCATTTTCACAAAGAAACAAGACTTTATTTTTCATCATTTTGAAAGATGAGAAAGTACTAGATAATGTGTTGATTCATAAGTGGTACAAATTCACACCTCAGTAATTGACAAATGCCACACACCATGGGCATTCAAGGTCCCGAGGGAGTTTATATTTCTGAGTCAAATCCTTGAATACCGTGGTTCCATGGCAGAAACTAGGCACTCCTTTAGTCGGCTCTTTGCCTGGTAACTAGAGCAGCCTGGCTCCCTTACCAAAATGTGAACATTTCTTGATGCAAAGGCTGCATCTTCTTCATCTTCAGATTCTGCTCCAGAAGTCCCCAGTGCCTGGTGTTTTCATGATTATGCAAAACTTATTTGTAGAACTGAATGGCATCACCTTCATGAATTCTTTTTTCCACTGCACATACCCTTCTCTAGTTAGAGGCAGAGCGGGTTCTTGTTGGCCTTTGTGTGGGACGGCATGTCAGTCATTTGTAGACTGGTCTTTATTTTATCCACCTGGTGAGAGGGAGGGTTTGGACAGGATGATCTTTAGGACCTGTTTAATTAAACAAGGAGGTGTCCCTAATGCCCTGGCCGCCTACAGGAGCAGACCAAAAGTTAAGCCTGTGAATGCTTCAAGGTTATGAAAGCAAAAGACAACGCAGATAAGCCTGTTGATTTCAAGCACCTTAGCCTCTTAACAAATGTGAAAGATGTGTTCAGAGACCTTGTCAAATCCCCAAATTGGATACCATAAGCTAAAGACAACCAATCACAAACAGCTAACGAGCCTTTAAGCTGTATCCAATCAAATAATTTCCTACCTTTGCTTTGCACTTTCTCTCTCTATAAGTTTCCCCTGGCTCCCTGCTGCAAAGTGCTCCCAACTGGGTTGACACCACCCTATTCGAATTGATTTTTGCTCAAATAAACTCTTAAACTTTTAAAATATGTCTTAGTTTATCTTTTAACAGATCATGGCTCCCAAAGCCCACCAGTCTCCTGGAGATTAAGAGATACCTGAGCTCCTTCCTGGAAGTTCTGACTCCCAATAGATCTGGGATAGGTAAGAATTAGTAATAAGATCAGCTAACACTTATCAAGAACTTGCTTGGGTCTAGGCATGGTGCTAAGTGTTTTACAAGTTCATGTTCTCAGTTTACATCTTCACAACCATCTGAGGTAGTTGCTATTATGGCCCCTATTTTATAGAGGAAGAAATTTAAGCTAAAAATGGGGGGGAGGTGGGCGTAGCTGCCTAGAAGGTTATGTAACTAGTAACGGGTCGAGAGGAGATTCCATCTCAGATCCGTGCTACAGGAGCCTTTGGCGGGGTGGGTTGGGGGGGAGGGGCTCCTGGTGATTTTGATGATCAGCCAGCTGTGAGAAACGCCGCCCAGAGGCCCACGCCACCCTTAAAGGATGCATCTGTTTGCAATGTTTGGCCCATCCCCCTCCAGTGTTTCTGGAAAGAACAGCTTTCTCTCTAAACCTAAGACGAGCAGCTGGACCTCTTATCAACATTTCCCAGCTTTCGGGCAACGCCGAGTCCACTCCGGGAGCCTCTGGGTCTCACAGGTTACCCCAGTCTGGGAACCCAGAGAGACTTTCTGTACACCTGGCACTTCTGGTCCCGCCCCGTTTCGCGACACCCCCAATCCTAAGTCCGTTCTTCGCGATTGACGTGACCCCAGAACAGTTATAATTGGTTATAACGTACTGCCGCTCCGCCTCCTCGAAGACTCCGCCTCCCTTTCATTCTGAAAGAAAGAACCTCGGCCCGGGCGCCCAATGAGAAGCGCCCCCACCCCAAAGGTCCCTCCTTTTTCGGCGCCGACTCCGCCCCCAGGGCCGGAGAGATGCCCGCCTTTCGGCGTAGCATGGCCCAATAGGAGGGCGCGACCGTCCGGACGGACGGCAGCCGGCCCAATCCCTGGGCCTCGGGCTGCGTCGCCCCGCCCCTCCGCCGGGCCGAGCGGCGGGCAAGAGCGGGCCTCGGGGCGGCGGCGGCGGCGGACGCGGCCTGAGGGAGCGGCCGGCTGCCGCCTCGCCCGCCGCGGGGTCCATGGCCTGAGCGGCCATGTCCGGCGTGGTGCGGACCCTCAGCCGCTGCCTGCTGCCGGCCGAGGCCGGCGGGGCCCGCGAGCGCAGGGCGGGCGGCGGCGGGGCCCGCGACGCGGAGCGCGAGGCGCGGCGGCGCAGCCGGGACATCGACGCGGGGCTGGCCCGCGAGCGGCGCGCCGTGCGGCGCCTCGTCAAGATCCTGCTGCTGGGCGCGGGCGAGAGCGGCAAGTCCACCTTCCTCAAGCAGATGCGCATCATCCACGGCCGCGAGTTCGACCAGAAGGCGCTGCTCGAGTTCCGCGACACCATCTTCGACAACATCCTTAAGGTACGCTCTCCCCGCGTCCCCGCCCGCACACCTGCGCCCAGGTGCGCGCAGGTGCGGCCCCGCGGACTCCTGCGCCCCGGCCGGCACCGCGGCCCACGCCTTTGTCTGCCCCTGGTCTGGCCGCAGCGGCCCCGTGCCCCCAGCTTTGGGGGGGCCGGCCAAGGATGCGCACCCTGTCTCCCCGTCGGCCTGGTGGCCTTCGCCTCTGCTCTTCTCGGGGATTTGGGGGCTGAGGAAGCGGGAAAGCCGGACACCTTCTGGGGCTTCGGAGGCGCGGGGGTTTTAGCGGTGGGGAGGGCCCCTCCTGGATTCAGGGTGCCGTCCTTGCCCTGCCCTCCCAGTAGGTTCAGAAGAGCGGTGTAGACTGGGGAGGAAACCGGCCGCACGTCTCTCCTTTTAAACTGGTTATTAGGAAAATTTCCAACGTATACAGAGTAGAGAAAATAGAAGGAACAGTAAGTACCCAGGCCCCTCTCCACAACTTCAGCAGTGATGGATTCAGCGTCCGTCTTGTTTCACCTGTACCTCTGACCCTGTGATTTTGAAGCAAACCCCAGACACTGTATAGATTCACTGGAAAGTGTTTACAGAGCTCACAGATAAGCGTACGGTGGTTATGTTTTTTAAAATGATGCCTTATGAACCCTGAAAATTTAATAACTCCTTAACATGGTAAAGTACCCAGCCCTGTTCAGATTTCCTCCATTGTCACATAACTGTTTTGTTTGCGTTAGGATATAAATCTTTGCATTGCAATTTTTAACATATCTCTCAGGTGTGTTTAATCCCCAGGTGCTCCTTCTGTCCCTTGCTCCATTTTTATCATTTGCTACTTGTTTGTGGGAAAAAAAAGCGTAGAGCTGACCAAGTTTGGGTTCTAGTTTCTGTGTACTGTGTGAACCTGTAGTAGAGGGCCCCAAAGAAGGGAATTCTGGAGAAACCTGATGAGGGGAAAAGAGAGCCTCTCCTGTACCTAGAATAGGGTCATTTCCTTTTTTTTTTTTTTTTCTTATAGTTTCTTACCTCTACCGTTTCCTTTCCCCTTCACCTGCCCTTTCCATGGCCCATTTTGGGGAAACCAAATTACAGGTATGAGGAAAGTTGTCTCAAAACAGAGGTAGAGGGAAGCTTGTCAAACAGAATCCTCTCTGGAGATGAGATCTTGCGGTGCCTGAGGAACTCTAAATTTAGCCAAGGGCTGTATGACCAGCCCATGGGCACGTGTCTTTCACTTCACCCATGAGGAAGCTCTGGGCCTTGGTGATGAAGTGGCTCCCCGCTGGGACCTGGAACCCTGGGCTCCAGACTTCCAGGCCTGCATCAGGAATCTCGCACCAGTATTCTCACTTGCTGTATTTGTTAGTAAAACATTTCGTTTTGATAGAAATAGCTCTTTTAGGATCCTGCCGGGAAGAGAATAATTTGAATGATAAAACACCCGTTTCCTTTTCACCTCTTTCAAAAGCCTCTCTGTGAGTCAGAGCTCTGGCCCAATACTTCATAAACTTTAAAGGCTAGGTGCCCAGTATGATCCAAGGGATTAACTGTGTGTTTAAAATTCCCCTCATCTTCTGGGGTAAAGTTCATTTGATTGTCTTTCTCTGTCACAGAGCTCGATTTTATTTTTGCGGCTTTTCTGGACCTCTTAACCAAGCAGGTTATAAGATTTGGCTGATGGACTCGCAGTTTCTTTCAACTCGGGAGGCAGAGAAAATACTTAGAAACAGAATCTTAAATCTAAATCAGTGTATTAAGTGCATTTTTAGAAAACTCAGTCTTAGCTTTTCCCAATACATACAGACACTAACTTTTACTAACTTCCTTACCAGCAAGAAACAAGATTTGTTGTTAATCAGTATCCTATTTTCCTTGTCAACTTTTTTTCTTTTTTAATAATTGTAATTCCATATTAAGCTCACTTTGTCTGTTTTGACCATTTCAATGAGTAGTTAGCGATTCATCTTTCACTGTAAAACCAATAATTACCTCTCCCCTCATTTTTATTTGGACAGATCACTTTGGGAAGAGACTTTTTAAATAAATTGCTTTGTAGTGGCTCTAGTAGCAGATATTTGAATAATAACTCTTCAGAATAATATTTGTGTCTACAAATAGAGTTCGTGTTAACGGGCTATTTTTAAAGCACTAGCTATGTGCCAGGCCTTTTCATATATGGCCTTTAATTTTCGTAATGCTTCAAATGGTATTGTCGCAGCGTAAGGTCAGTTACCTAATTCATAGGTGGCACAGCTGGGAACCAAACCTGATCTTTTTTTTTTAAATTAAACTTTTAATGCTGAGAGAACTGTAGAGTCCCATGCAGTTTTAATAAATAATAGAGAGCTCCTATGTACCCTTTAACCAGTTCCCCACAACGGTGAGATCTTGTAAAACTAGTACAATATCACAACCAAGATACCGACGTTGAGAAAGTGAAGACACAGAACGTTCCCATCACAACAAGTATTCCTCACGTTGCCTTTTATAGCCACTGCCACCCTTCGCCCTCCCCCGACCTGGCAGTGACTGATCTATTTTCCAATTCTATAATTTCGTCATTTCATGAATATGATATAAATGGAGTCTTGCAAGATGTGACCTTTTGGAATTGGCTTTTATCACTCAGCATGATTCCCTAGAGATACACCCCAGTTACTGTGTGTGTTCACAATCAGTAGTTCCTGCCTTTTAATTGCTGAGTAGTATCCATGGTAAGAATTTACCACCGTACACCATTTAACCATTCGCCTGTTGAAGGACATCTGGGTTGTTTCCAGTTTCTGCCTATTATGAATAAATCTTCTATGAACACTTGTGTACATGTTTTTTGTAAGTACATAAATTTTCACGTCTCTGGGATAAATGCCCAAGAGTGCAGTTGCTCAGCTGTGTGGCAGGTGCATGTTTAGTTTTATAAGAACCTGCCAACCTGCTTCTGAAGTGGCTGTACTATTTTATATTCCCACCAGCCGTGTATGAGTGAGTGATCCAGTTTCTCTGCATCCTTGCTGGCATTTGGTGTCGTCACTATTTCTTATTTCAGCCGTCTCTGATAGGTGCGTAAGTGCTATGTTCCTGCCATTTTAATTTGCGTTTCCCTGTGGCTAATGATACTTTCCTGTGCTCATTTGCTGTCTCTATATTCTCTTTGATGAAATGTCTCTTCATACTTTTTAGCCGTTTTGTAATTAGCTTCCTTGTTTCTTTATTGTTGAGTTTTGAATGTTCTTTATATATTCTGGGTACCACTCCTTTGTGAAATACGTGTTTTGCAAATATTTTCTCCCAACCCGTAGCTTGTCTTTTCATCCTTTTTAAGAGGGTCTTTTGCAGAGCAAAAGTTTTTAATTTTGATGAGGTCCAATTTATCAGTTTTTCCGTTTATGGATCATGCTTTTCGTGTCAAGTCTAAGAACTCTTTACCTAACCCTAGATCCCAAAGATTTTCTCCTATTTTTAAAAAAATTTTATAGGTGTACATTTTACTTTTAAGCCCCTGATCCATTTTGGGTTAATATTTGTATAAGGTGTGAGGTTTAGGTGGAGATTTTTTTGTTTTTTCTCTATGGATGTCCAGTTGTTCCAGGATTATCTGTTGAAAAGACTATCCCTCCTCCTTTGAATTGCTTTTGCATCTTTGTCAAAAATCAAGTGGGCATATTTGTGTGGATCTATTTCTGGGTTTTCCGTTCTATTCCACTGATCTATCTCCTCTTCTGCCAATATCACACGATGTTGATTGCTATCGCTATATAGTAGGCTTAATATCAAAGTGATTTCTCCCACTTCACTTTTCAAGATTGTTTTAGCTATTCTAGGGTCTGTGCCTTTCCATTGTAAATTTTAGAATAAGCTTTCTTATGTCTGTATTAAAAAAAAAAACTTGCTGTGATTTTGATAGCATTTGCATTAAACCATAGATCAGTTTGGGGAGAATTGACATCTCTCCTATGTTGAGTCTTCCAATTCATGAACATAGTATGTCCTCATTTATTTAGGTTGTCTTTGATTTCTTTCATCAGCATTTTGCACTTATCAACATACAGATCCTGTACATGTTTTGTTACATTTATACTTAAGTATTACATTTTCTTTAGAGCAGTTGTAAGTGATACTGTGCTTTTACTTTAAGTTTCCACATACTCATTGTTACTGTATAGCAATAGGATTGATTTTTGTGTCAATCATGTGTCCTGTGACCTTGCCAAATACATTTAATGGTTCTAAGAGCTTTCCTATAGATTCTTCGGGATTTTCTATGTAGATCATCATGTTGTCTGCAAATAGGGACACTTATTTCTTCTTTCCCTAAAGTTAGGTATGCCTTTATTTCTTTTTCTTGCCTTACTGCAGTGGCTAGAACTTCCAGTATTAAGAGAGGTGAGAATAGTCATATCTTATGTTTCTTTCCTGATGTTGGTGATTTGTGTCTTCTCTTTTTATTTTTCTCAGTATTTTAGAGGCTTATCACTTTTACTGATTTTTTTTTCCCCTGAAAACTGACTTTTTATGTCATTGATTTTTCTGTTTTCAGTTTCATTTATTTCTGCTTTTTATTATTTTTTTCCTCCTACTTGCTCTGATTTTATTTTGCTCTTTTTTTTGTAATTTCCTGAGGTAGAGACTTAGATGATTTACTTGAGGCCTCTCCTCTTTTCTAATGGAAACATTTCAAGTGCTATAAATTTCCCCCTCAGCACTGCTTTAGCTGTAGTCACATATTTTGGTATGTGGCATTTTAATTTTTATTCAGTTTCGTATGTATTTTTCTTGCTTTTGAGATAGCTTCTTTGGCCCATAGATTGTTTAGAAGTGTGTTACAGTTTCCAAGAGTAGAGAGATTTTCCTGTTATCTTTCTGTTCCTGATTTCTATGACTCCATTATGGTCAGAGAACATACTTTGTATGACTTCAGTTCTTTTAAATTTTTTGAGGTTTGTTTTATGACTCAGAATATGGTCTATCTTGGTATATGCTCAGTGGGCTTACGTTGGTGACTGTTCCATGGGTACTTGAAAAAAAATGTGTATTCTGTTGTTTGGTGGCGTTTTCTGCATATGTTGATTTGATCGGTTGCTTGATGGTGGTGTTGAGTTCTGTATCCTTGCTGATTTTCTTTTTAGTAGTTCTATCAGTTGCTGAGTGGTGTTGAAGTCTCCAACTATAATTGTCCATTTCTCCTTTAGTTCTATTGGGTTTTGCTTCATGTATTTTGAGACTTTGTTGTGTGGTACGTAAACATTTAGGATTATTATGTCCTCCTGATGGGTTGGTCTTTTTGTCATTATGTAATGTCCCTTTTGGTCTCTAGTAATTGTCTTTGCTCTGAAGTCTACTTTATCAGCTATTTTAACATAGCCACCCTTTTTTTTTTAATGAATGCTTTCATGGTATATGTTTACATCCTTTTGACCTACCCACATTGTTGTTTTGAAATGAGTTTCTTATAGACAGCATATTGTTATATTTTCTTATCTACTCTGCCGATCTGTTAATTTGTATATTCAGATGATTTACGTTTAAGGTAATTATTAACATGTTAGGGCACAAGTCTCCTATTTTATTATTTTATGTTTTTGTTTTTGTTTCTTCTGTTTCTATGCTTCCTGCAGGTTATTTAAACATCTTTATTGATTGATATTTTGAGTAGCATATCAATCAAAGCTTTGTATCATTTTCTTGGTAGTTGCTCTAAGCTTACCATATACATACGCAATTTATCCCAGTCTACTGGAAGCTGTGTTTTACAGCTTTAAGTGAAGTGTGGGAACTTTATTTCCATTTAGATCCCTTTACCCTCCCCACCTTTTAAAAAATATTTATTTATTTATTTTTGGCTGCATTGGGTTTTCGTTGCTGCGCGCGGGCTTTCTCTAGTTGTGGCAAGTGGGGCCTACTCTGTGTTGTGCACGGGCTTCTCATTGTGGTGGCTTCTCTTGTTGCGGAGCACAGACTCTAGGCACGAGGGCTTCAGTAGTTGTGGCTCACAGGCTTAGTTGCTCCACAGCATGTGGGATCTTCCCGGACCAGGGCTGGAACCCACATCCCCTGCATTGGCAGGTGGATTCTTAACCACTGCGCCACCAGGGAAATCCTTACCCTCCCCACCTTTAAAATATCAGTGTCTTAAGTATTTCTTATACTTTGAGCACCACATCAGATGGTTTTACTTGAGTCATCAAATAGGATTTAAGAAATGCACGAGAAATAGGAGAATTTGTTATATTTATGCCTGTTTTTACCTATTCTGACTGTGTCCGTTCCTTGCTGAAGTTCTAGCCTTCTCCTGTTACTCTCTCCTTTCTCTTTGGAGAATTTCCCTTAGCCAGTCTTTAAGCATGGATTTGCCTGCAACAAAGTCTCTCAGCTTTCCTTGTCCAAGAATGTCTTTATTTCACCTTTAATCTTGAAGGATGTCTTAGCTAGCGATTGGACTCACAGCTGACACTTATTTTCTTTTAGTCCTTGAAAAATGTGCCACCTCCTTCTGACCTCTGGTTTCAGACGAGAAATCAAATCATTCGAATTGCTGTTCCTCTGTAAGCTTGTCATGTCTCTCTGGCTGATTTTAAGATTTTTCCTTTGTCGTTGGTTTCCTGAAGTTTAATTATGATTTGTCTGGACATAGGTTTCTTTCAGCTTATTATATTTGGGGTTTGCTCAGCTTCTTAAATCTGTATATTTATGTCTTTTGCCAAAATTGGGACATTTTCTGCCATTATTTCTTCACATACTTTTTCGGTCCTGCTCTTTTTCTCCCGTCCTTCTGGGACTCTGTTGATAGGCATCTAGCTCTTGTTCCTGACCTCTGGGTCCCTGAGACTCTGTTTCTTGTGGAAACAGAGGGGTTTGTGGGGTTCTAGCTCTGGCTCTCCCTAGGCCTGGCTGACACCAGGGAAGGCGAGGGGGCGGAAGTGACACTTGGCCCAGTCCCCCCCCACCTTCTACCCTCTGGGACTGGGTGGGGTGGAGGCTCAGCTCCCCCTCCCCCAACACTGCCCTGGTTGGGGGTTGGGAACACTTCCTGTGTGTCTAGGCAGGGATGGGCGCTGAGGTCCCTGTGTGGCCCCACTGCCAGCACGACGTGGTGGGCCACCTGGAACATGCCTGGTTCTGAGGCACAGGAAGGGGATGTGGAAGGTCAGCTTCCCTTTCAACCCCACTGAAACCTCAGAGGACGATTCTGCAGTTTTTCTGTTGGTTTTTGGCTGGAATAGGGTGGGTGTTGTCAAAAACGTTTTCTGTTGTAAGACCACCCTTTTCCTGGCCCTTTGTCTGGGGAGACAAGCTGCTCTTGGAGCTCTTTCCATCTGCCTTTTGGCTTTTCCAGCTTGGAGGCACTGGCAGCACCTTATCCTGGGCTGGTAGGGACAGTCAGGACACCTGGGGGACTCGCTGCCACGTCTTTCCTCAAGTCCTGGGTCCCAGGCAGCCTGCCACCTTCTTCCCACCCCCTTTCCTATGCGTGTTTTGTTGTGTTGTTTCTAGAGCCTTTTCACTTGTAGTGGGGAGGGCCTGGGAGGAATGGAGCTACTCTGTCTTGGCAGAACCGGACCAGACGTCTTCATCTTCCTGGTCCTTGATTCCAGGTTCAGGGCTCTTCCTTCGTGATCACAGTTGTGCCTGAGTTTGAGCACATTGTTTCTTTAACTTCATTGCCTCACTCTACCCCCTTGATGGATTATTTGAATCTACTAGTTGCTTTGACTTCCTGTAACTATTATCCATAAGACTACCTAATCTTTCTTTTTATTTTATTTTATTATTATTATTATTTTTTTTTTTTGCGGTACGCGGGCCTCTCACTGCTGTGGCCTCTCCCATTGCGGAGCACAGGCTCCGGATGCGCAGGCTCAGCAGCCATGGCTCACGGGCCCAGCCGCTCCGCGGCATGTGGGATCTTCCCGGACCAGGGCACGAACCCGTGTCCCCTGCATCGGCAGGCGAACTCTCAACCACTGCGCCACCAGGGAAGCCCTCTTTTTATTTTTATAATCATTTTTTTCTTACCATCTTTATTGGAGTATAATTGCTTTACAGTGTTGTGTTAGTTGCTGCTGTATAATAAAGTGAATCAGCTATACATATACATATATCCCCATATCCCCTCCCTCTTGCGTCTCCCTCCCACCCTCCCTATCCCACCCCTCTAGGTGGTCACAAAGCACGGAGCTGATCTTTCTGTGCTATGCGGTTGCTTCCCACTAGCTATCTATTTTACATTTGGTAGTGTATATATGTCCATGCCACTCTCCCACTTCGTCCCAGCTTACCCTTCCCCCTCCCCATGTCCTCAAGTCCATTCTCTACGTCTGCATCTTTATTCCTGTCCTGCCCCTACGTTCTTTAGAACCTTTTTTTTTTTTTAAGATTCTATATATATGTGTTAGCATACGGTATTTGTTTTTCTCTTTCTGACTTACTTCACTCTGTATGACAGTCTCTAGGTCCATCCACCTCACTACAAATAACTCAATTTCGTTTCTTTTTATGGCTGAGTTATATTCCATTGTGTATATATGTGCCACATCTTCTTTATCCATTCATCTGTCGATGGACACTTAGGTTGCTTCCATATTTTTATAACCTTAAAGATGCTAGTCTGTCACTTCCCAAGTGGGCTCTCCCAAATGTTCATGTATTTGGTGCTTCAGAAATTATTTAATAACGCCTCTGGTGCTAGCGAGTGCCTCAGTGCATGTGTGGAAGGCTTTAAACCAGCTTGGCTTTATCTCACCATGCTTTCCACTCCCTCATCTGTAATTTCAAGAACGATTTTTAATTAACCGATTTTTACATCCAGTTAGAGGTGAGTAAAATGTTAGCTGTGTGAGCTGTCCTTTGTTACGTGGACTGGAAATCAAATGCAGAATCACATGGGTGCATCATTTAACCACACAAAGGCAGACTTTCCTTGTATATATACATATTGATGATTTTAAAACCTTGTGAGTAATTAAATTATTAGAATTAGTGGTCTTTTGTTGGCACTGAAACGAATTCAATTCAACAAAATTTTTGGACCGTATATCCAAGGATTTGTGCTCTGTGCTGGTGGGGAGAGGGATATTATTTATTTATTTATGGCGGTACGCGGGCCTCTCACTGCCGTGGCTTCTCCCGCTGCGGAGCACAGGCCCAGCGGCCATGGCTCACGGGCCCAGCCGCTCTGCGGCACGCGGGATCCTCCTGGACCGGGGCACGAACCCGCGTCCCCTGCATCGGCAGGCGGGCTCTCAACCACTGCGCCACCAGGGAAGCCCAGAGACAGATATTTAATGACAAGTCCTGCCCAGTCCCTACCCTGCAGGCACTCTGACTAGCTGGGGAGACAGTTGCTCTTGTAACTAGTGTTCAGTCTGAGTGTAATCAGACTCAACGCCAGTGCAGAGGCAGGGAGGCGGCCCAGTGGTGAGCAGGGAAGGTTAACTGGCTGAGGTACCCAGGAAAGCCTGCCAAGGAGGCATGATGTGAGCTGGCTTGCGAGGGCCCTGCAGGAGTCCAGCAGGTGGAGAAGAACTCACAGCTGAGACCATCTCAGTGCCCTACGTTTGTCTATCAGTTAAGACAGAGTTCTAGTAAGTAGAGGTATTAAAGAGTGAATGTAGGAGTGAGACAGAACTTTCTAGTGCCAAGGACTTGTAATGAGACGGCTTGCTAGGCACCTGTGGTCACGATGCTCTGTGGCTGAAAACTGGACCTTCTTCCTATGAAATCTGTGTGTGTTCATACAGTTTCAAGGAGCTCCCTGGACATGCTGAATCCCAAGAGTGGGCCTACATGTGCCCTGTGGACTGCAGTTGAAGAACTTTTGTTGTAGAATACCAAGGTTATGTTAGGTTTTAAAAAATCTTTTATTATTATTTTTTTAGAATTGTTTGCTGTATTATATTTACCTTTTTGCTAAGGTGAAGAAGACTTAGAAGAAGCCTCCACTGCTGTCTGGAATTTTTAAGCACTCTGAAACTCCTGACCTGCAGAATCTTTGTTTCTTGGGTTCCGAAGCAGCACTCTGGGCTTGGTGCTACAGTGGGTTTGCGTGAGAGGGAAGCACAGATGTGCTTCTGGGGTCTGGAAGAACAGTTGGGTTTTTATTGCTTTTTTGGCAAATTGCATTTAAGTAAGCAAGTTTACTTTTACATGTGGACACAGATGGTTGGTCCTTTAGTAATGCCAAAAAACAAAAACAACAACATCTTTTTCCATTGGTTAAAAAAATCCAGAGACTGCCCTCTGGCCATTGTTGGGGATTCAGAGCACATGGACAGTTGGTTTTCCCCTCCAGCTTTCAGGTTGACATGTTGATTATTTTAACCAAATCTATTTTTCAGGGCGCAGTATTTGACCTTTAGTCATCTGTCACGTGGGATTTGGGATATAGCTGTGCTTGATGCCAGGTAGTGTTCTGTTGGCAGCTCGTAATTACTTTTTGTTGTTACATAGTTGAGAGTGGGGACGTGGATCTTACCGGTTTTAAATGGAACTGAAGATTTAAACTGAAGTCTTACCTACAGATCTTCAAACCAAAGAAGCTACTGTTGTGTAATGGACCTAATGCTTAACTTACATTACCTGAAGGGCAGTGCCGTCCCTTAAAGACAGGCTGGTTTACTTCATGTTATAACTACTATAGTTTGGAGTTAAACAGAAGCAATAGAGTCCTCTTTGCATCTTCTGTCAAGTGGGCTGGACAGAGCAGCTGCTTGGCTACAATGCATTGCCCTCTTAGAGTGAACAAGGTACGAAGAATAGTTGCTGACCATGTGATAGTCATCTTTTTGCATGATTCTTTTGCGCGTTAAGATATTTATCTCACGTTAGGATAAATGTTCAGGTAGGTCCAGGTATGTGGTTTATGGAATGGAAGGCATAGTTTGCATCCTGCGTTAGTGTGTCGGTTAGAGACGCCGTCGCTTCTGCCTTGGTACGGTGAACTGAACCATTTGGAACTTGTGCTCTGGAGGTGCAGCATCCAGAGGACAGAACAGCAACAGTTGTTACTCTTGAGAGTATTTGCAAGAGGATAGAGGTAGTGGGAGGGCAGCAGGGCCCTTGTCCTGGGTGCCGAGGGGAGGAAGCCGCTCCTGGTCCTGCTTTGTTAAGGAAGCACGGGCCAAGTATTCAATAGCTGACACTTCGCTCTGAACCTGGGCATCCAGTTTACTGTCTGGTCTACAAGCCACGCACCAGCCTCGTCAGATGGCCTGTTAGACTCAGCAGCACACCGGCCTTAGTGAGCATTCGCTGGTGTTAGCCAGCACACCCAGGCCTTAGGCAGTCAAGTGACTGTGTGAACTTGAGCAGAAACTCCAAACCAAGGGATTGCTCAGACTCAGAGAACTTGTGTCCTGTGCTGTGTTAATACTGTCGTTACCTCGGTGGGGTGTTCTGGTGATGTGCGCGGTGTGGGTTCCACCGAGGCCTTGAGTGCTTCTGGGGCAGCCACGGAGGTTCCCTGCCATATCCAGGGAAGCCCAGGGGAGAGGTTAGGGCCATGGGAAGCCTGCACCCATCATTCCGGGCCAAGCCCTTTGTGTTGTGCTGTGTGCACGATGGCGAGTCCTCCTTCCACGGTGCTTCTCTGCCTGGTTGGCTTCAGTGGGGATGGGAAACACAAGGGAGGGCAGGGCAGGAAAGGGGACTTCCCTGGTTAAGTCACTGGCAGGACCGGGGAGCCCTAGCCTAGCTGAAGGAGGCTACCACGTTGTATTCATACAGTCGAATACAGGTTGTATGATGAGATTCACCTACACTAGTGTGACAGTAAATATCCTGGGGCCACATCACTGACCTAGACTGCAGAGAAGCTTGTAGCAAGCTCCACCGTCACTGACAGCGCGCCCTGTGATGCAGATTGCATTCGTTTTCAAGGTAAATCTTTGTGCATCTCTGTAAGACAAGATACTCAGTGTTACAAGCAAAAGACTTGACATTTACCGAGAAAGGAAAGGAAGTAATTAAAGTCTCACCTTACTGCTGGTTTCCTTTACAGGTAAAAGGGAACAGCTGCTTCAGAGGTTTGTTTTTGGAATTTTTATAACACCTGTCAGCAGGATTTTTAATCTGTGTTTTCACTGACACTGAGTTCTCCATCTACAATTGTTGGCACACAGGAGATGACCCCAAAATTATTTATACTTTTTGTGGCCACTTAAAGTGTTGGGATTTTTTGTTTTTTTGTGGTTTTTTTCAAGGAAACGAAGTTCTGTCATTTTAGTTTTAGGCTGGGGAAAGGAAATGTTTTCCCCAGGAGTCTGATGACTCGATTAGGTAGATGGACGTTGAAAGCTCTGTTAGAAGCGAGCAGTGACGTGGAACACAAGGCGGGGGCAGGGGGCGGGGACTCCCGAGATGAGCCGATGAGAACACAGTAATGGGACTGTGTTTTTAAACAAACAGGCCAGAACTAGCAGAACAGACTGGTTAAAGCAGATGTCTCATTAAAAGTAATCCTCTCAGGAGGCCACGTCAACAGATACTTACGCGTGTGTTTATGTGCCCAGAAGGAGACCTTTCCTTGGTGTGGGGAACTTCTGGGTTTGTGTTTAAAGCACCTTCTCTGTTATCTCATTGGACCCGCTCAGTAGGCTCGTCGGGGTTTTTTTTACTCTGACGGGAGGGATTTTCATTTTCCAGATGCAGTTGTATTTTTGCCTCTCTCGCCATCCCTCTGCCCCCTCTGCAGGGGGCAGGGAGGAGTGGGCTCCGGCCGCCTGCCCACAGGGGCCGGTTCTCAGCCCTAAGCTGTAGGCGTGGCCCTGCCTGTGTTGGTCCAGCTGTGCCAGGGAGCAGACCTACTTGGCTGCAAATCGAAAACCAAACGCTCCCATCTGGCTTTTATTAGTAGGAAAGCCAGTATTTTGATCTCCATCTATCTATCTCTGACTCCTGTTCTGATCTCCACGTTGACTCTAGACTTGGGAGCGGAAGAGGAAGCTGGAGACTCGGGAGTACGAGCTTGCCTGGGGCGCCCACGGGGCTGGAACTCCCTTGTTGACGGATCCGTTTGGCTCTTTTTCTGCCACGAGAGGAAATAGCAAAGTGATCATTATTTTAGGCATAAATGTAGTTGTACCCGAAGGACACCATCACTTTCTATTTCCTCATAGAAAGTAGAAGAAGCTCACTGTGCTTACTGGCTTATGTGAGATGTTAGCGCCTGCAAGCCTAGGAGTTGCTGGGTTTCTAACCTCCCACTTCTCCCATGTCGGGGAGCTCACCTCACTGAAGGAGCTTCCTTGACATGGAGATGTTTTGGAGACTCTGACACACTTGGACCCATTTGACACAGTGTTCTGTGGAGCAGCACAAAATGCAGAGCCTCCTTCTACATGAATTAGTTCGCCCTCCTTGAGTGAATTAACTTGTTCAGCAGATTCCCCAGGTACTGGGATATAGCAAAGAATAAGATGGAGAATTCCTCGCTCCGGTGGGTAGAGCTGCCATCAGCCCCCTGCCGTGTCCTTACAGCCCATGCATCTCTCAGTGGGGTGTTCTGTAACTCCTGAAGGAAGAAAAGGCACAGCCCTGTAGCAAGCTGGAAAGAAGGAATTCACACAGAGGAAGCAGGAGCAAATGCCCTGAGGTAGGAAGGCCAGAAAGAAACTGGAAGGAATGAAAGAAGCTCTGTGGAAATGATGGGTGGAGAGGTGGGAGAGGGAACCTGGGTGAGACCTGGCAGGGCCTCCAGGCCCAGGTGATCCTAGTGGCAACAGGGGGCGGATTGCAGCGTTTCAAGCAGAGGGTTGCCTTGATCTCCTTTTTCAAAGCTCCGTCTGGGGGAATATGTTAGAGTGAGGCCGGATCAGAGAATCTTCTCCCATTCCCTAGTGGTATAGCTGCATACATAAACAGCCATGTGTGCATTTAAAAAATAATCTTACGTATGAATATAGAAAAATTCAGCAGAAGTAATCAAGGAACGAAAAAGAACATGATTACACATGTAGTTTACACACATGAACTGTATAAAATTCTGATATTTGACCCTTTTTGACTTACAAAAATGGCAGTATTATATGGTCCAGCCTAACATCTTAAAAACACTGCATCCAGGGACAAAAAGAGAGGATTCTAGGGCTGTGTTGTGTGCCTCTTAACCTCAGCTCCTCCTCCTGAAAGTAACATCGAGGAAGGAAGGTGAGTCAGCAGAATCCTGAACATTTGTACTGACAGCTTCCAGTTTGGAGAGCAGCAGCCCCGGGGCCTGGAGAGGTCTGCTCCAGCAGAGGGCCGGCTGCAAGGGCCAACCGTGCGCTGCCGCCAGAGCACAGAGCTGAGCCGAAGCTCGGGAGACGGGAGAGGAGGGCAGGTGGCGGGCTTGGAGTGGGGTTTCGGAAGAGAATCCGTAGTTTTCAGCTTTCTTCACCTCCATCCCCTCAGACATAAATTGAAAGCAACGTACATTGTCAAACTCTAATTCTGATCTGGGATGTCAACTAAGGTAGGAGTGGTATCAGGGAAATTGAAGTCAAAGAATAAAGGTTGGTGGAGAGTTAAGCAAGAGAAAGTTGGAAAGAAATGGCATGGCGCCTGTAGCGTGCAAAAGACAGATGAAAAACCAAGTCTGGAAAAAAAAGGTAAACTGACACAGAAGTAGATTGCCCAAGAGTGCTTTATATTGTATAAGAACAAGAAACATCTAGATGATGTAAAACCAGAGCTCAAGGGTATAATAAAACAATAAAATGAGAGAAAAAGGGAAACTGCAGAGTTAGTGATACACTGAAAACTCGGCAACACCGTTATAGATCTCATAAATAGGCCAGAAACAGGAAGGACCTGAATGGAAAATTAATTACGACATGGGGGGGGGGGGTCCAGTCTGACTCACTGTTGATCCCCCCGTGTTTGTAGACTTAGGACTTAGAGAGACACGTGCATATAAACTTATCCCTAAACTTCGGTGTCCAAAGGAGTCCTGCTGTGCCCGCAGAGGGAGATAAATAAAGGTGGTTTTGCCGACCTCATGGTCACTTGGCTCTCCTCTCATCTCTGTCTAAACTGTCCAGGGCGGGGACTGCAAGTGGACTTCTGTGCTTTCAGCCCATCGCTGTGTCACCCCTGTGAGCCCTTTGCACTCCCCTGTGGCAAACGGGCCTTTTAGATGTGGGTCTGTCCCCTAAAGAAGGACCTTTTTGAGTAGAGAGAACTTCATTTATTTAGCCACCTGCTAACCTGAGATCCTCAGCAGCAGGAATATTTTCACTGGTTTCTCTTTCCTGGTGTTTAACCTTGTGCCGACACGTCATGGGAGAAGAGAACTTGGGGCGGCACCTGCAGAGTTTCGTAAGAACTCTGTCCTTTTCCGTCTCCTCCTCAGCACCACGTAACCGAAGTGACTGCTTTCGTGTGTGTGTGTGTGTGTGTGTGTGTGTGTGTGTGGCTTCACAGTTTTCAAACCCTCTTTCACATAATTTTCTGGTTTGTTAACTGTGACAGCTTTACAGTAACCGGAGAAAGGCAAGGTGGGGTCTACGCTACTGATGAGAAAACGGAGGTGGTCCCCCCTTTGTGACATATGTGACTCCACCTGCTGGGGAGTGGGTGACTGGGGACCATGGGGATTTACGTAGCCTCACCTTTTTAAGAAATGGGAGTATTGCTCACATGGTGATAATGTTCCCAGCAAGTTTAATTTTCCTGTATTATGACATCAGTGGTAGATTTGGGAACTTTGCTAGCATAGATGATGATTGTTACAGGTGAGCCTAACCACAACTGAATCTCACGTAGGATACGGTGCAAAACTCAGGGAAACACACACACACATCCTCACACACAGACTCACACTCACTATAAAATAGTTCATGTGTTATGATACTGTCGTAAAAATATATGTAACCATACCTTAAACACTTATTTGTTATGCTTCTGATATATTTTTATTTCTATGAAACACTTATGAATTTGGTTTTTTTAAAATACACTTTCTACAGTAAATATTATTTTAAAGACTGCCTTGGTAATAGTAATCTTATAGTATGAGTCCTTGGGAGTATAATTGCACAGTCCAGGAGTGATGATTTAATGCTTTCTTTCCTTATGTACTTTACTGCAGTTACCAGGACATTCTCATTTTGAATCGTAGGTGTTCTTAAAAAAAAAAAAAAAAATTGTGGTTTCAACCTTGCTTTAGAATTTTTGTAATCTTGAATATTTTCAGAATGTGTAAATATTTGCTGAGGAGACCACGGCATCTTCAGCATTTTAAGTGGGAACTTGCTTCTTAATTCTTGGTAACTTCAGGGAAAAGAGCTGCCAGGTTGCCTGCGTGCTCCTTCCTCTGTCTAGTACAGATTAAAACTCTTCTGACAAAGTAAAATGCCCTTTTCTAGTCTTTCACAAATTTTTTTACAATAACATTCTTAAAAATAAAAGTATTGGAGAATGTATAAGGAGAATATTTTAAATGTAGGTGTTTTTGAAGTAGATTAAAAGACTTAAATCTTTTTTTTTTTTTTTTTTTTTTGCGGTATGCGGGCCTCTCACTGTTGTGGCCTCTTCCGTTGCGGAGCACAGGCTCCGGACGCGCAGGCTCAGCGGCCATGGCTCACGGGCCCAGTCGCTCCGCGGCATGTGGGATCTTCCCAGACCGGGGCACGAACCCGCGTCCGCTCCATCGGCAGGCGGACTCTCAACCACTGCGCCACCAGGGAAGCCCCTTAAATCTTTTTTTTATTTTATAGGAGGATAGTTTATTTACAATGTTGTGTTAGTTTCTGGTGCACAGCAAAGTGATTCAGATATATATATTCTTTTTCATATTTTCTATTATGGTCTATCATAGGATATTGAATATAGATTGCTGTGCTATACATTAGGAGCTTGTTGTTTTTCCATCCTGTATATGAGTTTGCATCTGCTAATCCCAAACTCGAAATCCATCCCTCCCCCATCCCACCCCTCACCTTGGCAGCCACAAGTCTTTTCTCTCTGTCTGTGAGTCTGTTTCTGTTTCATAGATAAGTTCACTTGTGTCATATTTTAGATTCTGTGTATAAGTGATATCACAAGGTTTTTGTCTTTCTCCTTCTGACTTACTTCGCTTGGTATGATAATCTCTAGGTCCATCCATGTAGCTGTAAATGCCATTATTTCATTCTTTTTTATGGCTGAGGAATATTCCATTGTGTATATATACCACATCTTTAAAGACTTAAATCTTGAATTGAACCTTCTAAAACAATTTCGTCCAATGTTTGTATAGTTAATTAGGGATATAATAAATATACCTAAATAGTTATTTTCTTTTATGTTGTTTTTATAATTAATACTCAGGCGACTGTTTCCTTGAATGTGACTTTTTTCCCCCAAATAGTTTTGACATTGATCCTGTCATCTGACCTATCTTATATAAATGACATGATCAAAGAGGAAATCATTTAGTGCTCAGTTATAGATAACAGTCACAAATACCTGGTAGTTAGAGTGCCTGAAGGTGTTTCAGGAATGAGGGAAAGTTATCCCTGCACAGAGGCGTTTTTATTTCAGACTGGAGCAAGTCAGGAATGCCAACTACTAATCTAATAATTCAGTGATGTGCTGGAGATTCTACTCAGTTAAATAAAAGGAAGAGCAGTAGGTGTATCTACTAGAAAGGAAGGAACAAAATTAACAGTATAAGTAGTAAACCCAAAGTATCGTCTAAAAGTTATTGGAATCAAAAATAGTCACAGGAGTGGCTGGATACAAAGTAAATGTTTGTGCCTGAACGTGTTTGCCTCTCTGTAATAGAAAAATCTCCCACTCATAACACCAACAAAAAGGATAAAATACCTAGGAATAAGCAAGAAGTGAATAAAATCTATTTGATGAAAGCCATAAAACTTTGCTGAAGAACATAAAAATCATGGAAAAATTGATTATTTTTTGTGAGTAGGAATTCTTGATATTGTAAAAATGCCAATTTATGAATTGAGCACACCACCAGTCAAATCCCTCTTTATTTTTCTTGGAACTTGACAGAACCATTCTAAGGTTTGTGTGATGAGTAAATGTGTGATAATAACTAATAAAATTCTGAGAATGCATTGTTTGGGGTAGTTATCATGAGAAATACTAAAGTATTATGGAGCTACCATAATTAACGTAGGGCAGTACTGGCTCAGGCATGCACAGAGGGTCAGTGAAATAGAACAGAATCCCAGACAGACCCACATGTGTTTGGGACTTAAGAATATCATGAAGGGTTTTCAAAACAGTAGAAAAAGATGGATGATTGAGTAAATTGTGCTGTGAAAATGGCTAACCATTCAGGGAAAAAGTTAGATCTGTTTCTAATGCAGTAATAAATTCCATATGGTTTAAAAATAAAAATATTAAAAAGGGGATCATGAAAAGACAGGCTAGAAAGTAGATGAACACTTTTAGGATCTCAGGATAAGGAAAGCCTTTTAAGTTATGACACCAAAGACAGAAATGATCAGGTCAGGGGGTGTATGTTTTTGACTCCATAACTTTTAGAATTCTGTTTGGCCAAAAAGAGCATGAAGTCGAGTGGGGAATAATATTTAAAACATATAGTAAAAAATTGGTGTCCTTAATCCTCTAATATTCGTCCACCTACCAGTAACTTCCGAATTTATATATGTAGCCCTGTCTGTACCCTTGCTCTTTGGACTCCTGTGTACCACATTCTCCTCGATGTCTCCACCTCTGTCCAGTGGGCATCTTGAACTCAACAAACAAAACCAAACTCCTGACCCCTCGTCCCACTCCCCTCTGACATTTCAGCTCGTGGCCCCACTGCCTGGTTGTCCAATCTGAAAACCGAATCGTCTTTAAAACCACTTTTCCCAGCATCCAGTCCATTGGTATGTCCTGATGACGCGTGTATCCTGAGTCCTCTTCTCTCCTGCTCTGTGCACAGCCTAGTCCAAGCCCCACTGGCCTCTGGCCAGTTGTGCAGTAGCCCCCCGAGTGGCCCCAGGTGGAGTCACTTTGTGGTTACTCTCACAGTTCAGATGTTTTAAATCAGGACGACAGTGTTTGAATTTCTATGGGACATCAAAAAGGTCACCTAACCAGATAGAGTTGCTCTAATATGACCTTCTTATTTTTACTCTGCTTTTTTCGTAATCAAGGTAAAATTCACATAACATAAAATTAACCACTTCAAAGTGAAGAATTCCGTGGCATTTAGTACATTCACTATGTTGTGTAACCATCACCTCCATCTAGTTCCAAAACATTTCCATCACCCCAGAAGGAAACCTTGACTTGCTAAGCTGTGACTCCCTGTTAGCCCTCCCCCAGCAACCACTGATCTCCTTTCTGTCTATGCATTTACCTATTCTGGGTATTTCATGTAAATGGAATCATATCATGTGTAATCTTTTGTGTCTGGCTTCTCTCACTTAACATTTTTTTTTATCAATAGCTTTATTTTTTTTAGAACAATTTTAGGTTTACAGAAAAACTGAGCAGAAGATAGAGTTCCCACATACCCCTCCTAAGAGTTTCCCTATTATTCACATCTTGCATTAGTTAGGTACCTTGTTATTATTGATGAACCGATATTGATACATTGACTCAAGTCCATAATTTCATTAGGGTTCAATCTTTGTGTCAAATAGCCCTTTGGGTTTTGACAAATGGATCCACCATCACAGTATCAAACAGAGTAGTTTCACTACCCTAAAAATCGTGTGTGTTCCACCTATCCATCCCTCCATCCTTCCTTCCCCCCACCCTGGGCAACCACTGACCTTTTACTGTCTCCATAGTTTTGCCTTTTTCCAGAATGTCATATAGGTGGAATCATACAGTATGTAGCCTTTTCAGATTGGATTCTGTCAGTTAGCAATATCCATTTAAGGTTCCTCCATGTCTTTTTATGGTCTGGTAGCTCATTTCTTTTTATCGCTGAATCATACACCCTTGTCTAGATGTACCACAGTTTGTTTTTCCGTTTACCAGTTGAAGGACATCTCAGTTGCTTCCAGTCATTAGCGGTTATGAATGAAGCTGCTATAAACAGTTGTGTGCAAGTTTTTGTGTAGACGTAAGTTTTCAGCTCCTATGGATAAATACCTTGGAGTGCAATTACTGGATCATATGGTAAGAGTATGTATAGTTTTTTTTTTTTTTTTTTTTTTTTTTTTGCGGTACGCGGGCCTCTCACTGTTGCGGCCTCTCCCGTTGCGAAGCACAGGCTCCGAACACGCAGGCCCAGCGGCCATGGCTCACGGGCCCAGCCGCTCCGCGGCATGTGAGATCCTCCCAGACCGGGGCACGAACATGTGTCCCCTGCATCGGCAGGCGGACTCCCAGCCACTGCGCCACCAGGGAAGCCCGAGTATGTATAGTTTTGTAAGAAACCACTACACTGTCTTCCAAAGTGGCTGTACCATTTGGCATTCTCACCAGCAGTAAATCAGAGTTCTTTTGCTTCACGTCGTCGCCAGCATTTGATGTTGTCAGTGTTTTGGATTTTAGCCACTCTAGTTCCAGTGGTATCTTGTTTTAATTTGCATTTCACTGATGCCATACGATGATGAGCTTTTTTCATCTGTTTATTTGCCATCTGTGTATCTCTGGTGAGGTTCAGATCTTTTGCCCATTATTTATTTGGGTTGTTTGTTTTCTTGTTGAATTTTAAGAGTTCTTTGTGTATTTTGGATACAAGTCCTTTATCATATATGTATTTTGCAGTTTTCTCCCAGTCTATGGCTTGTCTTTTCATTCTCTTAAGCATAATGTTTAAGAGATTCACCTACAAGATTTTTTTACAAGATTCATCTACACTGATGTTTACAAGATTCATCTACGTTGTAGCATGTATCAGTACTTCATCCCTTTGTATGGCTGGATAATGTTCCCTTGTATGGGTATGCCACATTTTGCCTATCCATTCATCAGTTGGTGGACATTTGGGTCATTTCTACTTTTTGGCTCTTATTAATTAATGCTATGAATGTTTTTGTATGGACGTTTTATGTGAACATGTTTTCATTTCTCTTGGGTATGTACCTAGGAGTGAAATTGCTGGAGTATATGGTAACTGTGTTTACATTTTGAGGAACAGCCAAACTGTTCTGCAAAGTGGCTGCGCCATTTTATGTTCCCACCAACAGTGTACGAGGGTTCCAATTTCTCCACATCCTCACCTATACTTGCTGTTGTCTTTGTGATGTTGTTGTTGTTTTTAAATAGCCACTGTGGTTTGGGTGTGCGTGTCCCGATGGCATTGAAGATCTTTTCCTATGTTTATTTGTAATTGTTGTTCTGCTTCTGATTAAGCTCTTCTTTCTGACTTCTTCTTATTTATCAAACCTGCGTGAGGATTCATCATATTTTTATAATGATCATATATATTTGGCGGCTAATGACCATTTCTGCCACTCAGATGCCAGAGAATTGGAAATAACCAGTGATTTTAAAGAGTTTTATTATTGTTTTTAAGAGAATGTCGGGAATGTGAAATTGGAATGAAAACACCTCAAAGTCTTGTTCTTTTCAGCCGTCGTCATTGCTTCGTGCCTGTGTTTCCACAGCAGGCCTTGCGCTGGTTTGTCTGCCTTTCATCCTCCAATGTAAGCTTTCTCAGACGTTTTTCAATAAGGCCATCATCCTGCTTCCAAAATTATAGTGGTCCTTAATCTCCCTTCAGATCAAGTAATTTCCAAGCCAGGAAGGACCACAACAGCTGTGTGCTGGCACAGATACCCTCCTGCCCCTGCTGAGATGGCTGCCTTCTCTCTGGTGCCTTAAGTTCTAGTTTACTTTCCTTACCACTTGGCTGCTAAATATCATCACATAAAACGAAAACACAGCCAACTGGGGCAGAGGGAAAGGCTCCCTCTGGTGCTGCGGTGGCGCTCCACTCCAGGGAGTCCCGTTTGCCCCCAGATCCTCGCT
The DNA here is from genome assembly GCF_949987515.2 of Delphinus delphis. NCBI lineage: Eukaryota > Metazoa > Chordata > Mammalia > Artiodactyla > Delphinidae > Delphinus > Delphinus delphis. The sequence goes on from NC_082697.1 coordinate 86,000,978, forward strand.
CCGCCCTTTCCGCTCTGCCCTCTGTCCTGTGGGCGGACAGTGCAGGTTTTGTGCTCTGGTCTCTGCTTGGCCAGAGGAAGGGCGGGAGGGCGAGAAGAGCATGAGATCAGGGTGTTTATGCCCCAGGCATCCTCCCTGTGCACCCACACCGTTGTGCGTAATCCCTAATTCAGGTGTGCCGTGTGTATGTTTCCCTTCTGGAACCCGGATTGACGTGGGGTGTGAATTGGTATTCTCTCTCTTTTTGGGGCAGTTTGGTGACTGAAGATGGCCACTGGTGCTTGTGCAGCCGGGGCCAGGGCGAGTGGGTGGTAGGGGGCAAGCACGGCTCCGGCGACCCGAGAGAGGAGCCTCCTCGGTCTGTGCTGGGCTTGCTCGCCGTACCCTGGTCCTGGCCCGTCCGTGTGCGCGGGAGCCCCTGGCGGCCTTGTGCGAGTGCAGGTGCCAGCTCCGTAGGCCTGGGATAGGGCCTGGGGTTCTGCACTCCTGATCAGCTCCCGGGGAGGTTTGTGGCGCTCAGACCACCCTCTGAATAGCGAGCACAGGCATTGAAGTCGCGGTGTTCACAACACCCTGACTGCCCCCGGGGTGGCGGGGGTGCGTGCTTAGTTACACTGTGGGATGGGCACCGCACAGCCAGCAGTAATCGCCCCTGAATCAGCGGAAATTTGTGATGCTTAGGAGGCCCCAGTCAGAACAAAACCAAACAAACCCCTGTGCTGCCAGAGCTGACATTCCGTGTGGGAAACAGACGGGGTAACTTCTCTAAAATGTCAGAGGGTGAGAAGTGCTGGTGGGAAAAGAAACGGAGCAGAGGGAGGGGTGGAGGGGAGGGGCCGGGGAGACGGACTGTCAGAGGTGGCATGTGAGCGGAGGAGGGGGTCGCGTGGGGACAGCACTTCCTGTGGAGGGGCCCCGGGAGGTGGGGCTTCCGGAGGGAGGTTAGAGACCAGGAACCGGCCAGAGCCGGTGCAGGTCCCAGGGGCCTTGCAGGCTGTCGGAGGGACTCCTCGGGCCCCACTTGAGGTTGGAGTGACACTGCTTGCGTGGACACTTGAGGGTTGCTGGCTGCCACTGGAGGGAGACCAGGGTGTTAGGAGTGGTCAGCGTCTGGAAAGGCTTTGAGGGTACTGATGTTGAAAGTAGTGTTTTTGAGACGTGGAAGCATGGTTGTGATGTGTTCAGTTGAAAAAGGAGTGAGGTTTTTTATGTTTTTAGGTCCAAATTTTGAGTGTAAAAAAATTAATGGGGGGACATAGTAATGATTTTCACCAAAATGTAATATGTATTTATTTTTAATTAAAGGGGATTTACTTTTATTTTTCCTACTTATGTAAGCACATATATTACTTTTATAGAAAATAAAAACAACTTTTCCCTGTTTCTCTGTGTAGTTCTACTGCATGTCCTTTATTCCATCAAGATCATTCATTTGCATTGCATTTTATAAAAAACATAGTTTGTACTTTGTCTACAAAATGCATCTTCAGTTTGCCTTTATATATATATATATTTATTTATTTATTTATTTATTTATTTATTTTTGGTCGCGCGTTGGGTCTTCGTCGCAGCGTGCAGCCTTTCTCTAGTTGTAGCGAGCGTGGGCTACTCTGTTGCAGTGCGCGGGCTTCTCATTGCCGTGGCTTCTCGTGTTGCAGAACACGGCCTCTAGGCACGCAGGCTTCAGTAGTTGTGGCACACGGGTTCAGTAGTCGTGGCTCATGGGCTTCGTAGTTGTGGCACACAGGCTTAGCTGCTCCGCGGCATGTGGGATCTTCCCAGATCACGGATCGAACCCGTGTCCCCTGCATTGGCAGGCGGATTCTTAACCACTGTGCCCCTAGGGAAGTCCTTCAATTTGCCTTTTTAGTTAATTGTATGCGTCTAGCCAACGAGAATGCAAGATCCTGTGAAGTTCAAGATTTCATTTTGATGTTCTCTCTGCTCTGCCTTGTAGCAGATTCTGAGTCTTACTGAATGAATTCTGATTCTTTTGAGCAGCGACTGGGCCTCTTCCAAAACAGTTTTTTTTTTTTTTCTCCTCAGTCTGCAGAGGTTTATTATTCGCACGATTGAAAGACCGTCTAAGTCCTTCAGGTTCTTTTGTTGTCTTCATCATGGTCTCTGTTTCAGTTACTTCCCTAGATACTCTCCCCCAGACCATCCAAAAGTTCGTAATTTGAGCTCACGGAAGCTGTAATCTCAGGACTCGCTTTTGCGTAGTGCTGTCAATACTTCAGTAGATAAGTAGCCTTGTATGTAAATAGTTCCCTCTTGTCTCTGCGTAGTTATAGGAAGGCAGGTCCCTTGGGTTTAACTGTGTATTGTACGTAGTAGGGAGGAGGACCCATCAATGCATGGGGCTGGCTCCGGACCATGTGGACCAGGGCTCGTGGGAGAGGCCCCTCCCACAAAGCCTGTCATAATACCTCAGACCTGACTTTTTGTTGTTGTTGTTACAAATGATGTATGAATAATCCATAAGAATTAAAGTTACGGACTTCCCTGGTGGCGCAGTGGTTAAGAATCCGCCTGCCAATGCAGGGGACAGGGTTCGAGTCCTGGTCCGGGAAGGTCCCACATGCCGTGGAACAACTAAGCCCGTGCACCACAACTGCCGAGCCTGTGCTCTAGAGCCCGTGAGCCACAACCACTGAGCCCTCGCGCCACAACTACTGAAGCCCATGCTCCGCAACAAGAGAAGCCACTGCAATGAGAAGCCCACACACCACAAAGACCCAATGCAACCAAAAAATGAAAAAACCCTTATTTAAAAAAAAGAAAGTTACTTTTCTCAAAGCTATAGCAGTTACTGGTAATGGCAGTGTTCCTGAAAGATGTGTTGTTTGTAATCTGTTAAACCTCATTGAATTCGGGTAAATACGAGGTCAGGAGATGGACGTTAGGAAGCCTGATGATAAATTCCTGTAGCATCTTTTAAGTCAGTGCTTTTAGGAGTAGCTTTAGCAGACCATCTTGGAGATGGGGAGGGTTGGGAATGTTCATCTTGTTCCACTCCTTTGCAAGTCACGGTCTTTGATCTTTACTAGGGGCTTCCTAAGATGTATCTTAGACTTGGGAGATAAGAGTGCACCAGGGCTAAGGCCCCGTAATTCAGAATTACTACTCTTGGTTACTGGACACTCCGCAGATGCTAGTTCAGGCAGGTAGATCGTCTTTGAATTCTGAGAATATTGTCCCAGTGAAATGTGGGAAGGGAAACAAAAAACCCACAAAGGAGAACATCTCAAAGGAAAAGTAGCTTCCGGTAGTAGCTTCAGAATTTGTAATTTAAGTAAAAAATTCTCAAAACAGAGAATAGGAAAGCTGAGTAAATACAATCTAATCTTTTTTAACTGGATTAAGAAACTTTGGTGTCATTCTGAATCTTCATGTGTGTGTTCCATTTTTACATAGTTCTACTTGGGTGCATCCTGGAATATCAGACCTGGGCGGGCTTGCAGGGACCTGGCCTCATGCCCTTGTATCTCTCAGGCCTGGCGTAGCACCAGCACACAGCAGGCATTCAGATATTTGTTGGGTGTACGAATACACACTTTACGAGGAAGAAAGTCTGAAAGAACTTGAAAACCAAATTTTAATCTTGATGATCTTGTGAAACAAAATATTTTTCATGTTTTAAGTACATGAAGGTCAGGATTCTACTGAGCAGGAAGATAATCTAACCCTGTGTTTCCTGGCAGCTAACCCTGAGCTGTAGACTTGCCAAGGGAAGAAAAAAGCTCACCTGGTATGTGTAGCCAGCTCTCGTGCCAAGATGGAGGGGAAAGCGGAACAGAGGGCTCAGAAAATAAAATAACTGGAGGAATTGCCGTTATCCACCGGGGAAGTTGTTCAGGGGTGAATTGATTTGCTCGGGGCCACCCAGTGAGTCAGGAGTTGCATCAGTCGTTCCGTTAGGTAGAGTCATTCATACAGTTTGGGAGTTTCAAGGGTAGTAGCTCTCTATTCATTATTCTATGTAACTGAAAACACGTGGCTCTGACTTCGCTCGCTGGCAGCTGGAGACTGCCATCCAGTTTCTCACGCTGAGGGCCCTACGGCTGAAGGCGGTGCTGGTTGGCTGGTTCATTCACGTGATCTTTCACGTGGGGCGGTACCAAGACTTGGGCCCCCGGCCACCGGAAGAAATGGGCTTCCCGCTGTTGAAATAAGGTTGGAGCGATCAGAGTGATTTTATTTCTCAGCCAGTCCTTGTAGAACATCCGCAATCTAAGAATCCTCACAAAATTCTCAAGCCTATAATAAGCGGAATGTTACTCAGAAAATCAGGGAGCATCTTTCACTTACCTGACATTTTTGTAGAATGTGTTTCCCGTGGGATTTTTGTCTGTGTTGATTAAAATGGGGCTACAGTTTCCTCTTCATAAAGTTGTAAGGAAGAGGCCGGGGCGGTCCCCTAACCAGGAGATCATAACTAACTGTGCGAGCAGGTCTGGAAATGAAGCAGCTGGCAGAGGCCCGCAAGGAAGTGAGCCACCCTGCGGTCTGCGGAAAGAGTGCCCCAGGCAGAGGGAACCAGGTCTGGGAAGCCCGGAGGCAGGGATGTGCCCCTGGGGGGGGGGGGGGATTGGAGAGAAGAAAGGCCAGCGCGGGTGTAGATGGGTGAGCCGTCAGAGATGGGAGTGGCTGGGATGGGGAAGTTACACAGAGTCTTGTAGGCCGTGCCAGGGATGTCACATTTAAAACTGAGTTCAGTGGGAGGCCACTGGGATGCTCTCAGTAGAGAAGCAAAACCTTCCGACTTGGGATTTTAGAAGGGTTGCTCCTGTGTGCTACTAAGTGGGGAACGTAGACGGGGCTGGGGCCGTGGGAGCGTGGGCCAGAGTGGAGGCGGGAATCCCTGGGAGGACCGCAGGCGTGCAGCTCATTCTGTTGGATGTCTGCTGAGGTGGGAGCAGTGGAAGTGGTTTTTTGTCATCTCACCAGCCTCGGTTTTTTCATCTGTGTAGCGGGGATAATTGTGCCTGTCTCACAGTAGTTCTAAGAACGGAATGAGTTGATGCTTGCTAGGTTTGTGCCTGGACGTGGTGAGGGTTCAGTTAACACTCGCTTTGTTTTTGTTACGATCGCTGCTTCTACTACCTTTCTCCCCGGAGGCAACTGCTGTCGTGAATTTTGTGTGTATTTAGTCTGTGTCTTTATACTTCTCCTACCTACATGTATATGCATAATCCACATCTATATTTATGCCTCTAAGAGTTTATGTAAGCGGTGTCATTTTGAAGGCATCATCTCAGCGGTTTGTTTGCATCCTGTCCATGCGGGCACATACTGATCTAGTTTGTTCATTTTAACCGTCGAAGTAATTACCACGGTTTGTAATCCATTCCCTAGTAGCGCACAGTTAGTTGTTTTCTGTTTTCTTTGCGACCAGCAGTGCCTCACTGGATGTCTGCAATGCCCTGTGGCCAGAGTTTCTCTGGAGTGTATGCTTGGGTGTGGACTTGCTGGGCCATTTCTATGCAACTTCACCGGGTATTGTTTATTCCAGCTTTACTGGCCTATTGTTTCTCAAATATGTCAAATATTGCTTCTTCTGGAGAGTCTTAGTGAACAAAGCTGTTAAATGAACCGGGAAATCGCAGTCCTTATTTCAGATCATGAAAAATCACTTGTGTATGTGCTTGAGTAGACAGAGTAGGGAGACTAGCTGAGTCCCTGCACTGCAGATGGGAGGAGAGGAGTGAGAGGGAACCCTCCCAGGGTTTGTTTTAAGCAGGAATCGGAAGGCTCCCAGACGTGGAAATGATGGCCTTGAAGGAGGAAGTCTACACTGACAGATGCCTAGAAACAGGAGGCCCAGCACACCATGCAGGGCCTTGCGGGGGGCACCAGGGTCAGTCTGGAGACAGAGGGGGTAGGAAGAGCCTGGCGGGAGCCTTTATGGTATTTTGTGGGAAGGAGTGGGCAAGGCAGGGGGAGCAGTTTCGTGTTGAATGGTGCGGCGGGCCCCTGGCAATGGGGGTGGTCCCTGCTTGTCCAGTACCTGGCGCTGGGCGATGAGGCCAGAGGAACCGTGCCTCCTGGAGTGTAAAGCCGGAGAGAGAGAAGGTGGTTCGGGAGGGTGGGCTCTGGACTGGTTGGTTTCCCTGTGAAAGGGAATTAGCTCACCCGGAAGGGGCAGTCTCTCCAGGATTAGCAAGTCTCCTAAGATGTTAAAGCATCATAAATACAGAAAGTAGAAGACGTGATTAACACAAGGAGAAATCATCCGAAGGTGATCACTGTGCCGTAGGCTGGGAATGCAGAGACACGGGAAGTTGCTCATTTTCTCCCCTGCGAGTGGGTTGCCCCTCCGAGTTCAGGTCGGCAGCAGTCAGGGCCGTACAGTCACCTGAGGAGCTTTCGGAAGTGCCCACCGTGGGCTCCAACCCCAGAGACCCTGAGTTCATGGGCCTAGGATGCAGCCTGGGTGTCAGGATGTTTAAAGCTCCCCAGTGATGGACCGGCAGCCGAGCCTGAGAAGCACTGATCTGAGAGAGAGGATTCTGATCACCTACTCGGGGTGGCGGCGGCGGGGTGGAAGGGTCTTAACATCAGATAAACTGCCTTGGAGGGGAGAAGCCCAAGCCGCAGAAGTCGGCCAGAGAGTGTTTTAGGCTCTGGAGGCCAGGGGTCAATATCAGGGATATTACCTAGGTACGTGTGTAACAAGAAAGAAAACAAATGTCCAGAGATTGTATTGATAACGTCAAAATGCTATAGTAATGACAACTGAGTATAATTTTTTTATAATACAGATATACTGTTGAAAAGAATGGAATCCTTTTGTGGGGATAACATTTCACTTAATTGGGGTTCAGAGTTAGTGTTCTTACCATCGAATCAAATGCAGAGATTCATCTCTGAGAACCATCCTTTGCTCACAGGCCAGACACAGTCAGGAAACAGGATGCATTCGGCCCGCAGGCTGTCATAGTCTGCCGACCTGCCCCTCCCTGGACACAGCAAGCTGAGGGCCTGCCTACTTCTGAGCCAGGGCCAGGAGTCCACACTGTGGGCAGAGCAGCGGCCCCTCCCCTGCAGTGGTTCTCAGACTAGGGGGGCATGGGGAGAAACTTTCATTTACCCTTTGCTGTTGTGATGTGCAGCCCACTTACCAAAGTTCATCTCAGAAGAACATGGGGCCTCAGGTGACCTCAGAATAAAGGTGAATGTTAGAGGTTTCAACTTGCCAGCAGATACGACCAACTTCCCGAAGTCTCTGCCTGGTTCCCCTGCTGTGCAATGAGGCACGTGTACTCGGGATCCTCCGTTTGTTTTCTTCTTGACCGTTTGTGAGAGAGCCTCGCCTTCTAACTTGGATAAACTAATAACCCAGAAACCCACCATCCCAAATCCCAGTGCCATTTCTGAGTTTACGGTGGCAAACTTTCAAAGATTGTTTGATAAAACGACACTTTGACATTAAGTTTCTCCTGGTTCTGAATTATATTTTGTAATTGAACTGTGGTCAAGGACAAATCCAGATGACCCCCAGGGAGCCCTCACTGCCTTTGTGGCCCTGCACGCACAGCTCACGACTGACTGAACGCCCTCTCCCCTCGCTCACCAAGCTCCAGGCCTCTCTGAGGTTTAGTTTTTCAAAAATGCTAAGCGCAGGGCCTTTGCTTCCTTTCCGCTAGGAAAGCCCCTTCCTGTCATCAAGGTCAGCTTACACAGCACCTAAGTGGCCTTCCCTGACCACCATGCTGACAGAAGCCTCCTTTACGCTTCTCTCTGCTGAGTATTTTATTTCCTTTAGATCCCGGATCGCAAGGGCTGGGTTGCGGTTTGTTTCACTTTCTGTGGAGTTGCACTTTGAAATGCTCCTCCACTCGCAAGGCAGCTTCATGCGGGCAGGAGCCCCTCTGTCTCCATCTCTGCTGCAGCCTCGGTGGCTGCCATAGTGCTGGCACCTGGTGTCTTTGGATGAACTGAATGGGACCGAGGCTGCAGGATAGAAATGGTTTCCTCCTGTCAGAGTGCCCACTGTCCGTTAGGCTCCAGAAGTAAAGGTCATTGTGTCGCAGGCACTGCGCTCAGAGAGCAGGTGGCCTCACGGGGCCGCACAGAGGTCATTTCAGCTGAGAGGTACAGGTGAGCGCGGGCACCTCGGGGACACAGGAAGGGTGCTTAGGGGGTAAGTCAGGAAGTCCTTTCCGGAAAGTGAGTCTGACGACCGTTTATAGCTGGAAGGCTGTTAGTTATAAGGGATTCACACCTGCAGGGGGACCTGATGCAGCCCCTTTTAGAGTTCGTTCCGGCTCTGACCTTCTGTGAAATTCTGTGCCATGAAAACAGGAAAAGGAAACGAGGAATTTTGTGGGGCTGTGGTTTTAAATAGGGTGGCCAGGTAAGGCCTCAATGAGAAGGCGACTCCTGAATATTCGAGACTTCACGTTTGCAGAGGAAATCCGCGGACAGTTTCAGGCTGTGACTCTGACCTTATTTGCGAATTTGGACAAAGTCGAGAGGGGTCTTTATTCTGCTCCACTAATTGTCTTTAACTCAGGTACTCGGGCTTCCTAAAGACGAGCATGGGCTCACATGAGTCAGGACAGCGGGTGGGAGCTGCCCTTCCGCCTGCTCTGAACACAGGCTTGCTGCCAGCCTGGGTGCCGGCGGGTCTTCCTCAGGCCCCGAGGAGTCCGCAGACGGGCAGGGACAGCCTGGGCCTCACATCCCAGAGTCTTCTAACCCATCCGGTGTGTCCCAGTTTTCCAGTCCTGCCTGGGCTCAGTCCAGTGCAGTCAGACCCTACCTGCACGCTGGTCCTCGGGCTCCGTTTCCACCCTGCGTTCCCTTCCTGCCTGGTCCTGCCCGCCTCTGCTCTCTGCCGTCGCTTCATGCAGCCTCGTCCTCTCCAGGTGCAGCAGGTCAGTCGGTCCCCGTTATCCGCATGCTTCACATGCATCGGACAGGGGGTCTCCTTGGTGTCTGTGACCCGTCAGCATGCTTTGCTGAGCAGGGCTGCCGTGTCCTCTGCGGAGGGGATGCGAGGCAGCAGGACCCGGCAGGCGGGAGACTTGTCACCAGATACCCTTTTGTACCTGATGAAGTTTGTACTGTGAGCATGGCATCATCGACTTTTTAAATAATTAGAAAAATACAGAGCATCATCCTGTTGAACGAGAGCATTCTGCTTCATCAAAGCTGGTAAATATTTGTAATTTTGAAACTTGGTTTCACCTTAGAGCTGTAACCACTTCTGACTTGGGACAAAGCAATTACACTTTAAAGGTACCAAGTTCTTTTGATTTTTATATATGTATTTATCCTTAAACCCATCTAAAAATGTTGAGTAACTACTTCATTTGTCAGCTCTATCATTAGTTGGGGTAGAGGTTTTGTGGGGGCTTTGCTTGTCTTTTCTGTACTCGCCCCACCTTATCTCCGTGGACCTTGAGGTTCATGATAAATGTCGTACATTCGTGTGGCTTTGGTGGAAGTCGTAGAAACTGGGAATGGCCGCTCGGGAGCATGAAGTCACCCGGTTTTAGCAAATTACGAAAGTCTAAAGACTGTCTGTTAATGTCTTAGCAGCTTTGAAAGAAAAAAAAGTAAGCTAAGGAAAACACTGTCTGAATGATTTATCATAATTTTGAGGAAAAGCAGATGTGGGTCTTTAAGGAAGTATTCTTCCTTACTTGAAAACTGAAAATAGTTTTTTCACAGAATTAGTAACGAAAGGATTAACTCAGTTTGCGAGTTTCTAATGAAGAATGCTCTGAAGTGCTGTTCTGTTGAGCGCTTGAAAGCCTTTTTGTCTTGTGGCATCGCATTGCTAGGGAGACTTTCCAGGAGGTTCCGTCCACGCTCTAAATAACGAATGCTTTAGGTGCTGAATACCAGATTGCCTTTGGTTTTATGTGGAAGCAAAATGTGACTTCACCTGGTTCCCGATGTGGACATTGGTGGTGTGTGTGACCTGCTGGACTGTCTTTGAACCAGCGATCAGAATCCATTCGATGGAGCGCCTGTTTCACGTGTGTGCAGCTGGAATGCGCTGTCGACTGTTAGAAACCAGCATTGCTCCCCGTCCTGCTGGCACAGCGGCCCCTCAGTGAGGGCTGGCAGAACGGAATCAAATCGAGTGTAGCTCACTGGGAGCCTGTCAATAGAAATAATTCTCATTTTACAATCTTCTTTCCTACTCTAGAGCCTGTGGAGTACGGGCAGTGCACTTTCAGGTACATCGATTGTAGCTGGAGGTCTCTTCTCAAATGAGTTTTTTAAGAAGTCTATATAGTAAACAAAAGTTTGGTAACAGTTACTCTCATGGTCATTATATAAAGTTTATCTGAGGACTGTGAAGCAGCTGACGTGTGCTGAATGGAGGTCCAGTTTGTCTTCCATGTAAGATGGCTTGATTCACCTCCAAACACGCGGGCCTGGGGCTGGGACGTGGGAAGGCCCTGCCCGGGTGGGAGCTGGGCCTTCCTTTCTGGGTCTCTTGGTGCCAGTGCTTCCGGCCTTTGGGACACACCCCCCATATGCCAAGCCCGGGGCCTTCAGGCTTGGGCTTTCAGTAAGGCTGTGCTCTCTTTCAAATTCTAATCTCTTTTGGTTGTAGAGGATGGAGTCCCATCACTTGACTACACAAGAAGTCTCTTTCTTCCGATTCTGCACCTACTGTCGACAAAGGCTGAGCTGCTGCCTCGTGTCCCTGTGAAGGAGATCTTCCCTGGGGCCCCAATTCCCCAGTTTTTTCTTCTTATCTTTCCAGCGACTGCTAGGATCTGTTGTTTGGGATCCAACTTCTTCTTCTTCTTCTTCTTAGGATCCTAAGTTCCTCCTAAAGGAAATGATATGGTTATTATTATTACTTCTGTTATTTTACCCATTGCAGCAAACCCTGGAAATTTAAGCTAGATATTTCACAAGAGATCCCTTCCGCTCCTGGGGTTGATCCCTTTCTAATGTCAGAACTTCTCCCTACAAGAAAGTGATCGTATTTATTGTATCCGTTGACTAGGAGAAGGCATCGTACTGGAAGGCTGCTTCAGATTCAGTATGCTTTTAAAGAATTACTTGTATCTTATTAACCAGAAAAGCATCAGTATGCTTTTAAAAGAAGTAAAAAAAAGGACAGTTAAAAAAAAATGTAGGGATGTTTTCCATAGTTTTCTCCTATAAATTTCATTATTTACCTCTAAAAATTAGACCAAAAATCCAATCAGAATCAATTCATGTTGTGGGTAAATATTGAAAGTTTTTTCCCAATGATGCTAGCACATTTCAAATCATTTTGAAAAGGTTGTATTAAAATGTTGTTTTCCTTTAAAAAAAAAAGTAATATACATATATGTGAAAATTGCTTCTACTTAAACTGTCACTTTGCAGATTTAATGTACTTGTTACTGTAAATTAAGCTGTCTCTTTGGTTGAACTTCTCCTTTAAACAGGCTTTTCTTTTATCTTTGACATATGAAAAGGAGATAGTTTTAAAAGGAATTTTCCAGACCTGTTATATAACTGAATTGCTTTCAAATAAAGTATGGGCCGGTATTAGTGTATTAACCTCAATAATGATTCCTCATGTGGTGAGATGTCCAGGGAGAAATAAATTGAAATGACTAATGATGTTTGGTTCGTGTACTATCTGACCAATTTTGGTACAAGGCAAATCTAATTGTTAATATACAATATCTCTTGCTTCAGATATTCCTCGCTGCAGACTGGGAGGTAGAAAGGATTGTTCCCCTTGTTTAGCGGATGAAGAACCTGAGATCTGTGTGTTTATCCTGTCCACATCTGTAGATCCGTGGGCGGGGACTGGACATAACGGGAGTGTGCAAAGCAGACACAGGAGTCTTCCTCTGGGGCCTTGCGCTCCAGTGGGGGAGAAATATTATAAACCAGATAAACGAGTAAACTGTCAGGTACACTAGCTGGCTAGCAGCAAGTGCTCGAGACAGAAGCGCGGAAGGGATGGGAAGGGTAGGTATGGGGTGGGAGCAGGTGGAGGAGAAGATGGCCAGGGAAGGCCTTGCTAAGCTGACATCTGAGTAAGACTCACAGGAGACAGCAGTGAGTTGTGTGGATATCTAGGGCAGGAGGGTTGCAGGCATCAAGAACCAGAAGTGCAAAGACCCCGAGGCTGAAGCACGGTGGCCACGTGACTGGCGTGGAGCAGGCAGGAGGGATGGGGTCAGAGAAGTGACAGCGCCAGATCAGGCCTTCTGGGCTTTTCCTCTGATGAGAGAGGGTTTGGGCAGAGAGTGCTGTGAACTGACTTATTTCGAGAACAGACTGATGGGGACAAGTGTAGACACGAGGAGACCAATTAGAAGATTCGCAGTGATCCAGGTGAGAGATGACGGTGGCTAGGCCAAAGCGATAGCCAAGGGAGTGGCAGTAAATGGTCAAGTTCTAGCCCTGTTCTGAAGGTGGCACTGGGGTACTTGCTGACAGCTGGGCAATGAGGCAGGGGTGGTGGTTGTCACCCCGTGCTGCAGGCCCCTCCTGTGGGCGTGTGGCCCGGCTCTGTCCAGCACAGGCCCTCGCGACCCCTGTGAGTGTTGGCCTCCCGGGGTGGCCGCCGTGGGTGCCAGCCTGCAGGGGGAGGCACAGGCTCCAAGGGCAAGTAGGTCTCTCGGCCCCTGCCTTGGCGACCCGCAGAGAGTCCTGAAGTCACTTTCTCAAAGGCACAGAGGTGGCAGAGCCTGTGTCCTGCCGAGTCTACTGCTGAACTGTGCTGCCGTGTGTGCGCGACGTGCCGGTGTTAGAGGCCACAGCGCGGCTTGTCCACGTTGGTACGAGTGAGAGGAAATGCACGAACACGAAATACGTATTGAAAGTTGTGGAGACCAACTCTCCGCTCTCTGTAAGTGCTAATTAAGGCATAAATTAAGATTTTCATTTTCTGCTCCTTAAACTACTACTGGTCCATCGCACAGAGAGGTTCTGAAGAGCAGGATCAAGGAAAGGGCCCAAATAGCAGTAGAGCTTTCAGGCACCTCGACCTCGTTTCACTGCACTCCTCCGCGGGGCACGAAAGCGGGCGTGTCGTTTTTTAAGTGCTCTCTTTAGTGAGCTGAATAGCTGCCCTTCTCTCTGCGATGACCCATTCTGCTCAATTCCTAAGACTTGATTTGCTTGAAATGCTGCAGTGTCGAAGCAGTTCGGTGCAAGTCTACCTAACGCTGACATGTCCAAGTGTGTTTTCGGTGCTGTTTATGTTACCGTTGAGTTTTATTGTGTGGCATAGTAATTGAATTCTGCAGTAGTCATTTTATCATCTTTTAACTTTTCTGTAGTCAGTCTTTGAGCCAGCTTCAGATGGGAGAGGTGGGGACAGTGAACAAGCCGACATGTTGTCCAGGCTATTTTTTCCCCTCTTACGCCTTCTCTTAAGGCCTCATTATTTCTAGGGATTTCTGTTTATGTAGACACAAATTGATGTTAACTCTCTCATCAAATTCAAGGCTCTCCTGATTTGGAAACTTCTCCTAAGAACTCGGGCTAAATGTTTTGAATTCTTCTTTATGCCTTGATGTAAAATGTTTGATTGGAAGTGTTGACTGATCCACATTCTCTGATTGGAAGTGAGAGACTTTAGACATCACACATGCTTGGGAAAGTCAAGCATTTTTATTAGTAATGGTTACTCTATTATTATCTTCTCCATTATTTTAGTGAACTAATTTTATTTATCATTCATTTATTTTATTAACTTATTTAGCTTATTATTAATGTTATTAGTAGGACTTAGAGGGGAAAATGAATACTTATATAAAAGCTTATGTGAAATATAGAAGGCACATGTCTATTAATTTTCTGTTTTTTTCCCCTAACTCTTTGTTGTCAGTATACACACACGCACGCATGCGTGTATGCACACCCTAAATTTGCTTCATTTTCAGTTGCTAATTATTGTGATTTCTCATGGAGCTATGGTTTGAGAGTGTGACTGGCTAAATATTACTGGAGGACAATTTTAGCAAAGCAAACAGACGAATTTAAAAAAAAAAACTTGGGGAAAATGAAGAGTTACCAAATGTAAGTGTGTAAATTAGTACAGCCTTTCTGGAGGGCAGCTTAGTGATATTTACCAGACTCCTCAGAATGTGTCCATACTCCGACCCGGCAGTTCCACTTCTAGGAATCTGTCAAGGAGGAGAGTCAGGTATGTGCAGATATGGCTGTACCAGGGAGTCCCTGACGTGTGTTCACACTTCCCATGCATTGGAAACAATTCAGGTGTTCAGCAATGGGGCATCAGTTTAATTCTAGTACATCCCAGTATTGGATTGCTATGCAACAATTACAAACCTCTGTGTTTTGAAATACTTAATGACATGGGGAAATGTTTGATATATTGCTTGAAGTGTTTTTAAAGGTTTATAAAATGCCTATACACACGAAGAGAATTTATATACAGAATGATACAGATAACATTCTAAGATGTTAACAAAATTTATTTTTAGTTAGTGATATTTTAGAGGATTTAATTATCTTTTTTATGCATTTCTATGTTTCCTCTATTTTCTACACTAAAAATATTTTCGTAATCAGAAAGAAACAAATTCCATTTTAAGAAATGTGCCCATAAGCAATGCTGTCCAACAGAGATGTAACGTGAGCCACACGTGTACTTCAGCCACAGTAAGGAAGGCAAAAGACACACAAACATAATTTTAATAATATATCTTCATAATCTAAACTACCCAAAATGTTATACTTTCAACATGTCATCAATACTAAAAGATACAATACATTTATCTTTTCATAGTCAGTCTCTGAAATCCAGTATGTATTTATAACGCATCTGAATTCAGACTGGCCACCTTCCACTGCTCACCAGACACAGGTGGCTGGGGGCCTCCCTGTTGGACAGAGCGGCCACAGGCTCTTCTATTCTGTGCCAAGATAATGTATATGAGGTTTTTTACTGTTTGGAAATCAAAGTAGAATCTGAACTTGCTGAATTTCCTCTGATTTAACCAGGCGTGCAACATATATCCCATAGTTCTAGATTTAATTACTGCTTTAAAAACAAAAATTCTGGAGAATAACAGAAACACTGCGTCCATGGAAGGTCAATGCAGATGGTTCTAGCCTCAGTGCCTGCTGTCAACTGTGTGAAAAACAGCGAATAGGGCAACTTCCACCTCCTGCCTCTTTCTTTGCTCCCTTATCTCCCCAGCCACACCCGTAGAGGAAGAGAATATAGATGAAAGAACACTAGCCTGAGCCTGAATCACCCTCAGTGGCTGGGTGATTGAGCTTCCATTTTCTACTCTGTAAAATGGGCACAATACTACATACCTCTCATGGTCACAAAGATGAAGTGAGCTAATACACACGCATACCCCCATCCATGTATATCTTTCCGTATATCAGCATATCTGTCTAAACTGAAATGGGAATTCAATGAAGCACTTACCTTTACTATTTACAGTTTATTCAGATATTTACCACTGTATTTTATTTTTTTAATTCTTGCTAAATTATTTCACAATGTGAGTCCCAACTTGAATTTTGAAAACCCTGAACTAGCACATTAAGCTGTGTTATCTGTTTGTAGCGTTTGCAGGAATCTTTTCCCCTTGGAGTGATAGTTAGTATTTACTTATTCTCAAGTTTCTTTAATATTTTCTGTACATAACAGGAAGGCTTCACTTCCCCTCGTACCACAGTTTGTCTTTATAACGTTTAGTGAATCATTTAGTCAGGCAGCTTCCAGTGCTCACGCACCTGGAAGAGTGGATGAGAGACAGGTTGGTTGGTTTGCGGCGCCAGGAGATGACTTCACAAGGCTCCAGTCAGCTGGCTCTTGAGTTCTGAAATTGAGTGTGGATTTTCACATTCCAGTTTAGGAGATCTGAGGAATTCTGAACTGATGCGGAATTCCTTTCTTTTTTTTTTTAAACTTCTAGGAGAACCAACCTTTTCTAGGCAGCAAAAAAGAGCTAATGGTGCTTCTCCGGGCACTTCCTACACCTAGAATTTTTCTTGCACTTCCATCTATTTCCTGAAAATTTTGCCTTGGATTTCCCATTGTCCCGTTAAATTTAATTTGTCATAAACTCACCCAAATCTCACCCCTCCCGAGCCATCCCGTGCTCTCCGCTTTTAGATCTCCCTGTGTGTCACCTCCGTAGGCGAGAGCCTCAGCGTGCCTGCTGAGCGCCCTCCCCACCTGCAGTTGCTCCTTCCCTGATCTCGTTCTGCTCCTTCCCAGAGCCTTGATTGCTCCCTGCTTCTTACAGAGGAAATTCCAGACTTCTTAGCTTGTCACAGTCTGGCTTTAACCTGCTCCTCTCACTGATGTGACGTTTCTGACTGTCCCAAGACCTTTCATCTACCCCAGATGGTGGTGTTTACCTCTGGCCTGTGCTTTCAGTGCTCTGCCCCACTCCTGTGATAGTATTGGAAGCTCGGAGCAGGCGCCATATCGAGCACCTCTTTGGCCTTTCCCCCGTTGCCTGGCACTTTTCTTTGCCAGACAGCCTTCAGTCTGGCTGCAGGGAGACCTCTGTAGGTGGCTTTCCTGGAGAGGGGGCGTGGTGAGGGACAGTCTGTTCTATGAGAGCAATGCATTTGTTCCCAAAGCTCACAGGAGGAAGAGGTGTAGTGGGGACAGGACCCTGGCCCGGGAGGCCGTCCAGCTCTGTGTCATAGAAATGATGGCGCTCTGGTGACTGGGTTGCTGCTTGCCACATCCCCTTCCTCGCTTTTTCTCCGACCTCTAAATTAGAAGGTAGCCTCCACTCCAGCCTCAGAGAGAAACTGAGAGGAGCCGTCTGCCCTTGCTTGCTGGACTCATTAACTTAAAGAAATGTATCCTGTTTACATTTCTGGCAGCATTTCTTTTATTTGGATGCTGGCCAAAGGCAAACAACTCAGCCTAGTGGGTTTAAAAAACAACAAAAACAGAGCTTTCCAAGTACATATGCTGTTATCTAATTGGGTGAACATGCAAAACCTTAACATTTTCTTCATGTAACTTTCATTCTGTAGAGAAAGCTCATTTGATCTACTAGCGTTTTACATCTTTCTTAGCTTTAGTATTTATTGTGGGAAGAGTTTAGTAAGGAATGACTAATCTGAAAAGATTTGGTTTGATTAGGGGCTAAACTAACAAAATCTATTTTGAAACGAGTTAACAGGATTTGCAGTTTTTGGTCTTCATCCAGTAAAACCGAACACACACACACACACACACACACACACACACAAATCTACATCCCCAGCAGACAGGGAAGCTATTCTTTGACTAAAAGTTTAAATTGCTGGATTTATAAGTTGTCTTAAAAATGTGTTCTTTGAGCAGAAGCAAGAAGAACTACAATTCTGCCACCTGTGGAAGGAAAACCACATTCACAGAAAGATAGACAAAATGAAAAGGCAGAGGACTTTGTACCAGATGAAGGAACAAGGTAAAACCCCAGAAAAACAACTAAATGAAGTGGAGATAGGCAACCTTCCAGAAAAAGAATTCATAATAATGATAGTGAAGATGATCCAGCACCTCGGAAAAAGAATGGAGGCAAAGATGGAGAAGATGCAAGAAATGATTAACAAAAACGTAGAAGAATTAAAGAACAAACAAACAGAGATGAACAGTACAATAACTGAAACGAAAAATACACTAGAAGGGGGGCTTCCCCAGTGGCCCAGTGGTTGAGAGTCCACCTGCCAATGCAGGGGACACAAGTTCATGCCCCAGTCTGGGAAGATCCCACATGCCATGGAGTGGCTAGGCCCCTGAGCCATGGCCGCTGAGCCTGCGTGTCCGGAGCCTGTGCTCCACAACGGGAGAGGACACAATAGTGAGAGGCCTGCGTACCGCAAAAAAAACACAAAAAAACACTAGAAGGAATCAGTAGCAGAATAACTGAGGCAGAAGAACAGATAAGTGACCTGGAAGACAGAATGGTGGAATTCACTGCCACGGAACACAATAAAGAAAAAGAATGAAAAAAAATGAAGACGGCTTAAGAGACCTTCGGGACAACATTAAACACAACAGCATTCGCATTATAGAAGTCCCAGAAGGAGAAGAGAGAAAGGACCTGAGAAAATATTTGAAGAGATTATAGTCGAAAACTTCCCTAACATGGGAAACGAAATAGCCACCCAAGTCCAGGAAGCGCAAAGAGTCCCAGACAGGAGAAACCCAAGGAGAAACACGCGGAGACACATAGTAATCAAATTGACAAAAATGAAAGACAAAGAAAAATTATTGAAAACGACAAGGGAAAAATGACAACATACAAGGGAACTCCCATAAGGTTAATAGCAGATTTCTCTGCAGAAACTACAAGCCAGAAGGGACTGGCACGATATATTTAAAGTGATGCAAGAGAAGAACGTACAACCAAGATTACTCTAGCCAGCAAGGATCTCATCCAGATTCGACGGAGAAATCAAAAGATTTACAGACAAGCAAAAGCTAAGAGAATTCAGCATCACCAAACCAGCTCTACAATAAATGCTAAAGGAACTTCTCTAAGTGGGAAACACAAGAGGAGAAAAGGACCTACAAAAACAAACGCATAACAATTAAGAAAATGGTAATAGGAACATAAATATTAATAATTACCTTAAACGTGAATGGATTAAATGCTCCAACCAAAAGACACAGGCTTGCTGAATGGATACAAAAACAAGACCCATATGCTGTCTACAAGAGACCCACTTCAGACCTAGGGACACATACAGACTGAAAGTGAGGGGATGGAAAAAAATACTCCATGCACACGGAAATCAAAAGGAAGCTGGAGTAGCAATACTCATATCAGATAAAATAGACTTTAAAATAAAGAATGTTACAAGAGACAAGGAAGGACACTACATAATGATCAAGGGATCAATCCAAGAAGAAGATATAACAATTATAAACATATATGCACTCAACATAGGAGCACATCAACACATAAGGCAACTGCTAACAGCTATGAAAGAGGAAATCGACAGTAACACAATAATAGTGGGGGACTTTAGCACCTCACTTACACTAATGGACAGATCATCCAGACAGAAAATTAATAAGGAAACACAAGCTTTAAATGACACAACAGACCAGATAGATTTAATTGATACTTATAGGACATTCCATCCCAAAACAGCAGATTACACTTTCATCTCAAGTGCACATGGAACATTCTCCAGGATAGATCACATCTTTGGTCACAAATCAAGCCTTGGTAAATTTAAGAAAATTGAAATCACATCAAGCATCTCTTCCAACCACAATGCTATGAGATTAGAAATCAATTACAGGGAAAAAACCGTAAAAAACACAAACACATGGAGACTAAACAATGTGTTACTAAATAACCAAGAGATCACTAAATAAATCAAAGAGGAAATCAAAAATTACCTGAGACAAATGACAATGAAAACACAACGATCCAAAACCTATGGGATGCAGCAAAAGCAGTTCTAAGAGGGAAGTTTACAGCAATACAAGCCTACCTCAACAAACAAGAAAAATCTCAAATAATCTAACCTTACACCTAAAGAAACTAGAGAAAGAAGAACAAAAAAACCCTAAAGTTAGTAGAAGAAAAGAAATAATAAAGATCAGAGCAGAAATAGATGAAAGAGAAACAAAGAAAACAATAGCAAAGATCAATAAAACTAAAAGCTGGTTCTTTGAGAAGATAAACAAAATTGATAAACATGTAGCCAGACTCATCAAGAAAAAGAGGGAGGGGCTTCCCTGGTGGTGCAGTGGTTGAGAGTCCGCCTGCCGATGCGGGGGATACGGGTTTGTGCCCCGGTACAGGAAGATCCAACATGCCGCGGAGCGGCTGGGCCCGTGACCCGTGGCTCCTGGGCCTGCGCATCCAGAGCCTGTTCTCTGCAATGGGAGAGGCCACAGCGGTGAGAGGCCCGTGTACCGCAAAAAAAAAAAAAAAGAAAAAGAGGGAGAGGACTCAAATCAATAAAATTAGAAATGAAAAGGAGAAGTTACAACGGACACCGCAGAAATACAAAGCATCATGAGAGATTACTACAAGCAACTATATGTCAATAAAATGGACAACCTGGAAGAAACGGACAAGTTCTTAGAAAGGTATAACCTTCCAAGACTGAACCACGAAGAAATAGAAAATATGAACAGACCAATCACAAATAATAAAATTGAAACGGTGATTAAAAATCTTCCAACAGGGCTTCCCTGGTGGCACAGTGGTTGAGAGTCCGCTTGCCGATGCGGGGGACGCAGGTTCGTGCCCTGGCCCAGGAAGATCCCACATGGCATGGAGCGGCTGGGCCCATGAGCCATGGCCGCTGAGCCTGCGCGTCCGGAGCCTGTGCTCCGCAACAGGAGAGGCCACGACAGTGAGAGGCCCGTGTACTGCAAAAAAAAAAAAAAAAACTTCCAACAAACAGAAGTCCAGGACCAGATGGCTTCACAGGTGAATTCTATCAAACATTTAGAGAAGAGCTAACACCCATGCTTCTCACTCTTCCAAAAAATTGCAGAGGAAGGAACACTCCCAAACTCATTCTGTGAGATCACTATTGCCCTGATACCAAAACCAGACAAAGATACTACAAAAAATGAAAAATACAGACCAATATCACTGATGAATATAGATGCAAAAATCCTCAACAAAATACTAGCAAACAGAATCCACCAACACATTAAAAAGATCATACACCATGATGAAGTGGGATTTATCCCAGGGATGCAAGGATTCTTACTATATATACGCGAATCAATCAATGTGATACACCATATTAACAAATTGAAGAATAAAAACCATATGATCATCTCAATAGATGCAGAAACAGATTTTGACAAAATTCAACACCTATTTATGATAAAAACTCTCCAGAAAGTGGGCATAGAGGGAACCTACCTCAACATAATAAAGGCCACATACGACAAACCCACAGCAAACATCATTCTCAATGGTGAAAAACTGAAAGCATTTCCTCTAAGATCAGGAACAAGACAAGGATGTCCACTCTCGCCACTATTATTCAACATAGTTTTGGAAGTCCTAGCCACAGCAATCAGAGAAGAAAAAGAAATAAAAGGAATACAAGTTGGAAAAGAAGAAGTAAAAATGTCACTGTTTGCAGATGACATGATACTATACGTAGAGAATCCTAAAGATGCCACCAGAAAACTACTAGATCTAATCAATGAATTTGGTAAAGTTGCAGGATACAAAATTAATGCACAGAAATCTCTTGCATCCTATACACTAACAACGAAAGATCAGAAAGAGAAGTTAAGGAAACAATCCCATTCACCACTGCAACAAAAAGAATAAAATACCTAGGAATAAACCTAGCTAAGGAGGTAAAAGACTTGTACTCATAAAACTATAAGACACTGATGAAAGAAATCAAAGATGACACAAACAGATGGAGAGATATACCATGTTCTTGGATTGGAATAATCAATACTGTGAAAATGTCTATACTACCCAAAGCAATCTACAGATTCAGTGCAATCCCTATCAAATTACCAGTGGCATTTTTTACAGGATTAGAACAAAAAAATCTTAAACTTTGTATGGAGACACAAAAGACCCCGAATAGCCAAAGCAGTCTTGAGGGGAGAAAAATGGAGCTGGAGGAATCAGACTCCCTGACTTCAGACTATATTACAAACCTACAGTAATCAAGACAGTATGGTACTGGCACAAAAA
Organism: Delphinus delphis; assembly: GCF_949987515.2. Classification (NCBI taxonomy): domain Eukaryota; kingdom Metazoa; phylum Chordata; class Mammalia; order Artiodactyla; family Delphinidae; genus Delphinus; species Delphinus delphis. The sequence continues at coordinate 86,022,607 of NC_082697.1, forward strand.
CAGAAATATAGATCAATGGAACAGGATAGAAAGCCCAGAGATATACCCACGCACCTATGGTCAACTAATCTATGACAGAGGAGGCAAGGATATACAATGGAGAAAAGACGGTCTCTTCAATAAGTGGTGCTGGGAAAACTGAACAGCTACATGTAAAAGAATGAAATTAGAACACTCCCTAACACCATACACAAAAATAAACTCAAAATGGATTAGAGACCTAAATGTAAGACCAGACACTATAAAATCTTAGAGGAAAACATAGGAAGAACACTCTTTGACATAAACCACAGCAAGATCTTTTTTGATCCACCTCCTAGAGCAATGGAAATAAAAACAAAAATAAATGGGACCTAATGAAACTTAAAAGTTTTTGCAAAGCAAAGGAAACTACAAACAAGACAAAAGGACAACCCTCAGAATGGGAGGAAGTATTTGCAAACAAATCAATGGACAAAGGATTAATCTGCAAAATAAACAGCTCATGCAGCTCAATATTGAAAAAACAAACAACCCAATCAAAAAATGGGCAGAAGACCTAAATAGACATTTCTCCGAAGAAGACATACAGATGGCCAAGAAGCACATGAAAAGCTGCTCAACATCACTAATTATTAGAGAAATGCAAATCAAAACTACAATGAGGTATCACCTCACACCAGTTAGAATGGGCATCATCAGAAAATCTACAAACAACAAATGCTGGAGAGGGTGTGGAGATAAGGGAACCCTCTTGCGCTGTTGGTGGGAATGTAAATTGATACAGCCACCATGGAGAACAGTATGGACGTTCCTTAAAAAACTAAACATAGAATTACCATATGACCCAGCAATCCCACTACTGGGCATATACCCAGAGAAAACCGTAATTCAAAAAGACACGTGCACCCCAATGTTCATTGCAGCACTATTTACAATAGCCAGGTCATGGCAGCAGCCTAAATGCCCATCAATAGATGAATGGATTAAGAAGATGTGGTACATATATACAATGGAATATTACTCAGCCATAAAAAGGAACGAAATTGGGTCATTTGTAGAGACGTGGATGCATCTGGAGACTGTCATACAGAGTGAAGTAAGTCAGAAGGAGAAAAACAAATATCGTATATTAACGCATATATGTAGAACCTAGAAAAATAGTATAGATGAACCAGTTTGCAGGGCAGAAATAGAGACACAGATGTAGAGAACATATGTATGGACACCAAGAGGGGAAAGTGGCGGTGGGGTGGAGGTGGTGGGATGAATTGGGAGATTGGGGTTAACATATATACACTAATATGTATAAAATAGATATCTAATAAGAACCTACTGTATAAAAAAATAAACTAAAATTCAAAAAAATGTGTTCTTTCAACAGTCTAAAGTGTTACATAGTATTGAGATGAAGTCATCAATCTGCTTAATACTTTAACTGTTTATATTTGGGCAACTGAATAAAAGTGCATGGTTATTGAAAAAATTAATACTTCAGTAACACTGTTACTGAAAGAAGGGCTTTTTAAATAGCCATTACTGAGACTTCAGTAAATTGTTTTCTGCCTTAGTTTTTTCTTTTGTGAGTATATATGGATTTTAGAATTGTCCTGGCCTTTGTGTTTTAGGAAGTTGGTTTTTTATTGAAAAAGGATGGGGCAAGATGTTTTATTATTCTGTTATGCTTGCTGTATTAGTATTTTTTAAGACTTAGCAACTCTATATCATGATGGGGATATATATAACTATCATTTCTGCAAAATACAGTGAATGTAACATTTCCAAAGACCTTAAGCTCCCGCTGAAAAGGAGGAAAAAGCGGACTCAGATTTTAAGCAGATGTCCCAGAGTAGAAAAGTTCCGTAGAGCTCAGCTTTGAGATTCAGAACAAAGTTAACAGAGAGTAGTTTTTGGCTAGAATAATTTAAAATAAGGGCAAAAGAGAGATCTTTTTTTCTTGATGCCCTTTCCCTCCAAATGAAGTGAGCAAGATATAGAAAATGGACTATAGCTCACTGGTAGAATTCAAAGTTGGTCAGCAGTTTTGCCAATTTCCCTGAATTTCTAAAAAGGAGAAATAAGGAGCCTTTTCTTCGTGTTTGGGTGAAGTTAATCTGGACCAGTTCCAGCTTGCCTGGGTGGCAGTGTGCAGTGGGAACACAGGCTGCTTTTGGATACACCGGGCTTTTTTAAGCCAAACCTATGTTCACCCCAGTAATTAGGGCAGGCCTGGTCTGTGCAGCATTGAAAGCAGTCTTGGTAAACGACGGCTCAGGCTTCTAAAGGCCTGTTTGGTTCCCTGCCTTTGCCTCCAACATCAATTCCCGAGGGAGTAGAGACTCGCTTTAACCCATGAGTGAGGCTGTGTGTGCTCCTTGGGAAGTAAACTTTTTAACTCATAAACAGAGCACTGGAAAGATAGCTCTTGTGTCAAGTCGGAGGTGCTGCATTTGAGTCGTGCGGGCAGAGCCATCATGAATGGTAGGTGTGTTGGCTGCCTGACTCGGGGGCAGGTGGGGCTGAAGTCCTGACCCAGCTCCTTGTCGAGCCTGCGGGAACCTTCCTGTGATTCACACAAAGGTGCTGTGACCCTTTGCCTAGAAGCTCACCAGAGAAATCGCTTCTCCTTTCTCTGTGCTCGGATGCTTGCTGTTGCGCGTAATGTGGAGAATGTGAAGCATCTTTGTCTCCATGGTTCTGGAACATTTTAACTATTGTCCTCTGGGGCGGTGGGGGAGTCGGGGTGATGTCGCCAGAGAGAGTGCAGGAATGGGTGGAGGAGGGGACAGGGAGGAAGGAGAGCTGAGGATTGATTTGAGTCCTGTTTCCCTTCTGGGTCGGTTCTGATGCACTGTTGCCACTTGTTGAAATTATTCGGCACTTAGGGTTTTCTGAGCCTCACCTCTTCCTACCAGTCTCTCTTCCTTTGGCCTCTAGTAATCTTCCCTTTCCACACCATGTCATTGGAACATATATCGCTGTAATTGCTAGTTAACTTTTTTTTTACTTTTATTTTGAAATAATTATAGGTTCACAGGAAATTTCCCCTAGTGGTTACATTTTATGTATCCATAGTGCAATATCAAAACCAGGAGACTGACATTGGTACAATGTATGTGTGGGATTCTGAGACTAACTATCACCTGCGTAGTTTTGTGTAACCAGCGCTGCTTATCAAGATACAGAACTGCCCCGTCACCACAGAGATCCCCCTCCCCTCTCTAGTCACACTCACCCTCTTTCCTCTACCAGCCCTAATCCCTAGCAGCCACTAATTTTGTTTTCCATCCCTGTGATTTTTTCACTTCAAGAATATTATATAAATGGAATCACATAGTATGTGACCTTTGAGAGCCATCTAAGTTGTGTGCTTTAGTAGTTCGTTCCTTTTCATTGCTGAATAGTATTCCATGGTGCAGAGGTACCACAGTCGAACCATTTGTTTTATTGAAGTACATCTGGGTTGTTTCTCGTTTGTGGCCATTGTGAATAAAGCTGCTGTGAACATTCCTGCACAGGTTTTTGTGTGGACATAAATTTTCATTCCTCTGGGATAAATGCCCAGGAGTGAGGTTGCTGGGTTGTATGTTAAGCGTATGTTGAATTTTTTTAAGAAACTGAAAAACGATTTTCTAGAGTGGTTGTCCCATTTTACATGTGCACCAGCAGTGTGTTAGAGATCACAGATCTCTGCACTTGTTGTCACTGCTTTTTGTTTTCGCTGTTTTAATAGACGTGTAGTGATGTCTCATCACAGTCTTAGTGTGCTTTTCCCCGATGGCCGGTGAACTTGGACATCCTGTTTTTCACCTGCTTACTTGCTGTGTGTGTGCTCTCTGGTGAAACAACTCTTCATGCCTTTGTCCACTTTCCAACTGGATTGTTTGTTTAACTATTGAGTTTTGAGCATTCTTTGTATATTCTAAATATGAGTCCTTTGTCAGATATGTGGTTGGCAGATATTTTCTACCAGTCACTAGCTTGTTTTTTCATTTTATTAAGAGAGTCTTTTGCAAAGCAAAAGCTTTAATTTTGATGTAGTCCAGTTTATCGATATTTTCCTTTTATGAACCATGCATTTTGTGTCATGTCTAAGGACTGTTCGCCAAGTTGTAGGTCCTGAAGTTTTCCTCCTATGCTGTAGTTTTACGTTTTGAGTCAATTTTGTATAACGTGTGAGGTTTAGGCCAAGGTTTTGGTTTTTTTCGTTTCCTTTGCTTATGGATATCCAATTCCTCCAACATCATTTATTGAAAAGGCTACTCTTTATTTAATTGCTTTTGGGTCTTCAAAACAATCAATTGACCATACTTATGTGGGACCATCTCTGGGTTTTCTGTTATGTTCCATTGATCTATGTGTCTAGTCCTTCACCAATACTTCATAGTCTTGCTCACTGTAGCTATGTAATAAATCTGGAAATTGGATTCCTCCCCCTTAATTTTTCTTTTTCACAATTGTTTTAGTTAATCCAGTGCCTTTCCATATAAATTTTAGAATAGTTATATCTATATCTATATCCATAAAAGATTTTGCTGGGATTTTATAGAAATTGTTAGGCCTGTATATCAATTTGGAGGGAATTGACATCATTATTATGTTGACGCTTCCAATCCATGAACATGGTATGTCCCTCCATTTATTAGATCTTTGAATTCTTTCATCAACACATTTCTTTCATCAACACATTTTATAGTTTTCAGCATACACATCCTGTACATGTTTTGTTAGATTTATACCTAAGTGTTTCATTTTTGTGTGATTATTAATAGTATTACATTTTAAATTTCAATTTGCATATGTTAATTGCTAGTATATAGAAAGCCAGGTGACTTTTGTAGGTTGATTTTTATATCCTATATCCTTGCTGAATTAACTTGAATTCTAGGAGTTTCTTTGGTATATTCCTTTGGATTTTCTACGTAGACCATCATTTCATCTGTAAATAGGCTTAGTTTTATTTATTTTCTCTCTAATCCATGTACCTTATATTTCCTTCCTTCACCTTACCACACTGGCTAGAACCATGCAGAATAGCAGTGATAAAAGTGGGCATCCTTGTCTTGTTCTCATTCTTAGAGGGAAGCATTCAGTCTTTCACCATTGATTTTGATGTTAGCTGAGAGGTTTTGCCCGTGTTCTTTATGAAGTTAAAGAAGTTCTCTATTCCTAGTTTTCTGGGAGTTTTTATTATTAGTGGGTGTTGATTTTTTAATTTATTTATTTATTTTTTGCGGTACGCGGGCCTCTCACTGTTGTGGCCTCTCCCGTTGCGGAGCACAGGCTCCGGACGCGCAGGCTCAGCGGCCATGGCTCACGGGCACAGCCGCTCCGCGGCATGTGGGCTATTCCCGGACCGGGGCACAAAACCGTGTCCCCTGCATCTGCAGGCGGACTCTTAACCACTGCGCCACCAGGGAAGCCCAATGGGTGTTAATTTTTTTAATCCACATATCTGTCTCCCTAGCCAGATTCTGAGCGTCCAGCGCTCGGACATTGCTTCATAAGCATTTTCTTTTCCCACAGTGCCTATCTCAGGGCTTCGCCCCAGGGAAGCATTAAACAAGTTTGTGGATCAGAAGGACAGGCCATGGCCACCAGTGGCAGATGGGCATATGGACCCTGAGGAGGGAGCTCACAGGAACATCTCTAACCAGGCAGTCCAGGTCCCTGGGTCTGGAGGGGAGACTGTAGCTAGCTTCTGGTCACCGTTACCACTCACCTTGGTGGTTCAAGGCAGGTGCTACAGCAGAGGCAGGCAGCACGGACTCGTCTCCTTTGCCCTGGTTTGGGGTAAACCGTCGAGCTGCACACTGTCAGTGGGCGATTGTATGTTACGTGACTTATACTCCAAAAGGCTGTTCTTTGTTTTGAAAACAGCGAGTACCAGCTGGGCAGTGGTGTCCTGCCGCCCTCTGCGCTAGGGGACAGGGCACTGCTGTCCATCGCCCCAGGCCCCCAGCCACTCGGAGCCAGCCAAGGCCTTTCCAGGTAGGGAGGGGCCCTTTTGCTCTGGCTCATCCAGTACTGATGCTGCCAGGGAGTGTTCAGGGGCTCCAGTCTGGAGAACTTAGAAACTTCCTCAGATGCTGTGTTGCTAACTTTGAAGTACTCACCTGAGAAAGATGGAATAGACCTACTTCCTTCCTGCCCAGGGAGGCAGTTTTCACCACGACAGTATTTTCCACAATTTGGCCACTTTCCCTAATACTATTTTAGTTTAGGCTGTTTCTCTGTCCCCTTGACCCTGTCAGTGAGGTAAGGAAAAGGCAGAAAATCCTAACTTTATTTTTAACAGTGAGGAAATAAGCAAATCAATGAAAAATAGTTTCTCATCATCGCAAATCTAGAATGTGATCCCCCAGCTCCTGTTTTCAGTGGGCGGGCCTCTTGACTTGTGTCCATTTCGGTCTGTTTCCATCTCATGACTGCCTGTGTGTTTACGCTCCCCACTCCTTTGAAGTTGGGATGAGCAGCGTCTCCTCTGGTGTTGAGGAGCTGCCAGACTTCAGTGATGATGACAGCTGTAGTGCTACAGTTGTAGTTGTCTTAAAACACTGTCTCTTTCACTGACGTGGTTCACGCTTCATTTGCAAATGTCACTTTGCTGAGTTTGTTGCCGCTTCTTCCCCATTCAATTTTCTGCCTTCCGGGACCTTTTCAAACGAGTGACAGCAAAGGGCAGGCCTGTGATGTGATCTGTGTGTCCATCTGTCTTAATACAGTTACATTCCTGGGAGCAAGACATTCATGCCAGGACAAAACAAACCAAGAGACAAGTCCTGGTTGCAGCTTGTGAGTTTTCTGCTGTATGACGATTAATGCCCACATCGAGGTCCTCTGTTGTGATTTCGCCTTTGCAGCACAGTGAAATCCTTTGATTTCTTTTCTTTCCTAGGGCTCAAGGGTTCTGGTTGATGCACGAGACAAGCTTGGTATTCCTTGGCAGTATTCCGAAAATGAGAAGCACGGGATGTTCCTCATGGCCTTTGAGAACAAAGCGGGGCTGCCCGTGGAGCCTGCCACCTTTCAGCTGTACGTACCTGCTCTGAGCGCGCTCTGGAGGGATTCTGGCATCAGGGAAGCTTTCAGCCGGAGGAGCGAGTTTCAGCTGGTGAGTGAGCCCTCTGTCTGGACTACACGACTGTGTTCTTGACCTTTGGTAGAATTTCCTTTAAAAACTGTAAAAGTACGGGCAAGCTGTAAATTGCTCTAAACCCTGATATTTAAGAACAGAAACACATAACAGAGGCTAATTAAGCTATCTAAATGGTTTGAGAGGAACAAAATTAATTAACTCAGACTAGATAAATGTTTCTGTCCAAGGAATATGAAGGATTCTTAAAATAGTCAAGATTGGTGTAACTCAAGGAACTCACATTTTCTAGATCTTGTTCATAGTAGGAAATGAATGTGTCCTTAGGAGAACTTTCCAGCTGTGAAGTATGGGTCCTGCCTGGCAAATCATGAATGTTTTCAGATCTATGCCTGGGAAGCTAACCTGAACCCTTCCAAGTTGTCCCCTTAGGATTCTTTCCTTTTATTTTAAGGTCTGAAAGTTTCACACAGCCTTGTCATCTTTGTCACTTAGCTTCATTTAGGATATGAGTCTTTAAACAGAAAATTTGGGGTGTTTAGCCTATTTGCATTCTGGTTTTTTCCTAAGTATCCTTCAACATTGACTGCATATGAAGATGAGTATCATATTTCTCCTATAACTAGAATAGATGTGCCCGGCTGATATAAATACACCCCCTGGGGGGTGTCCAGAAATCACACTGACCTTCACATCCCTTTGCCCCTGAGAAACAGGTTCCCAAGTTTTAAGTCACCGGCCCCTTGCCTTTCTTTATGGTGTTGCCATACTATGTATTTATTTTTAAAAAAGTCTTGAGTTTTCCCTGTTTTCAAACTTTACATAAATGGTTTCATCCTGTATGTATTCTTCCGTGACTTGCAGTTTTCACCCAGTATTTTGAAATTTATTCATGCAGTGCATGTGGCTGTGGTCCTTTCATGTTCGCTGCTGTCTGCTACCCTGTTGTGTGGACGTACTCGCGTGCATCCGTTCTCTCGTGCGTATACTTTGGAATCGTTTTCCATGTTTTGCTATTACAGACAAATTCACTGCGCTCTCTCCCGTGCGCCCCCAGGTGCACGTGTTCAGGGGCCTCCAGGACATCTACCAAGGAGGGGAATTGGCCAGTTGTAAGGCATATATGCCTCCAAATAGACAAGATATGTCACATTATTTTCCAAAGTGATTATACCAATTGTGCTTCTGCCAGCAGCACAGAGCTCCTGTTGCTCTCATCCTTGCCAGTCTTTGGTGTTATCAGACTTCAAAAATTTTTAAGAATCTCCTTTTAGCCGAAGGAGCCAAGGTATGCTCTATTTTTATAGTATCTCCTTAGGGTTTAATTGACGTTTCCCAGACTTATTGGCTGTATGTGTTTCCTCTTCTGGGAAATGCCTATTCATGTCTTTTGCCAGTTTTTTACTAGTGAGTTATGTGTATTTTTCTCATTTATTTGTGGGGTTCTGCACAGTCTGCCTGGTAATCCTCTCAGTTCAGCTTCCATGTACTCTTCACCTGATCTCCCCTGATGCTCACATCTTACACAATCGTAGCACACTCGTCAAAAGCGGGAAACTGACGTTGGTACGGTACTGTTAATTAACCCGTAGACCTCATTCAGGTTTAACCGCTTTTCCTCCAAAAGCCCTTCTTATAAGGCAGGATCGGGCTCCGGACGCCACCCTGCATTTAGTCCTTGTTTCTCCTGAGCCTGCTGTCAGTGACAGCCCCTCGGTCTCTCCTGGGTTTTCATGACCTTGACACATTGGAAGAGCACCAGTCAGTCATTTTGTAGAATGTCCCTATTTCGGTTTGTCTGGTGTTTTCTCATCATTAGAACGAGATGATGCGTTTTTTGGCAAGGAAACCACTGAAGTGATGTGTCTGCTCAGAGCATCCTGTCAGGGGTACACGCTCTCGATATGTCCAGTTCCTGGCGATGTGAGCCTTGATTACTCGGTTAACAGGGTGTTTGCCAGGTTTCTCCACTATAAAGTTACTACTGTCTCTGTAACATAAATATTTGGGGGAGATACTTTGCAACTATGCAAATACCCTGTTTCTCTGCAAGCTTTTGCCCACTAATCTTACTGTCCATCGGTGGATCTGAAGGATGACATTTTTATAACTCTTTCATTTTCACATTCATTCTCAAGTTAAGTTTAAAAATTAAAGTGAAAGAGTCAGATGAACTAGAAGACAGAGTTGCCATAGAAAGGAAATTTTAATCTTCTAAAGGACAGGAATATCAGAAACAGGGAGGGAATGCACAATATCTAAGTGTGAAATCGTGGTTTAAGTCTCCCCTTCCCCCTCCGCCCCAATAGACTCACATGGTCTGGGGAAGAAGATTCTAGTGTCTTCAGAGCTTGGTTGGAAATTGCTGTTATCAATTGAGAATTTACCAAAGAAGGAAATATAAACGTCCTGAGCTGAATATTTGCAAGTAGTGTTTAACAGCGTGGTGGGATGGTTTTGTGAGACTTGTGCGTTCGCCGTTCTCGGTGGTGCGCAGTGTTTTGGAGCAAGAAGGGCCCTCCTGGCTGGTACACGGAGCCCTTGGCTCGCTACACATGGGGAAATAAGCCCAAAGGTCATGGCTTCCCAAGGCCCTATCTTTTTTTTTTTTTTTTTCAACCGTGGCATGCAGGAATCTTTGTTCCCTGACCAGGCATTGAACCCGTGCCCCGTACAGTGGAATCGCAGAGTCTTAACCACTGGACCACCAGAGAAGTCCCCAGGGCCCTGTCTTCTTAGCAATCACTATGAGGAACTCGGGCCTAAAAGGCCAGTCTGCTTATTTCTTTCTCTAGTCACTTACTAGTTAAGCATTTCTGGGGCACCTACTGTGTGCGAGGCACTGTGCAGTATGCTGGGGACATGGCAGGGAGTAAGGCCAAAAGTGAGCCTGTCTCCAGAGAGCCTTTGCTCTGGACCTGAAGCTGGCGAGTGATTAGGGGGCGGTTGGCTCCAGGTGGGTCCGTCATCCCATCGTTTTGATCTTACGCTTCAAACAGCCCGACTTTGTGAGGGTGTGGTTACCTGACAAGTGTTCACATGTTGTGTGCTTTTGAACTGCGATGACCGAAAGCAGACATGGAGCTGCTGATTTTGTTTATTGGAGGGTAGGTGTGTGAGTGTCTGTTATTCTGATGTTTCGTACTTTTCTATATTTTTATTTAAAAAAATTATAGAGCATCTTGTTAACTCCATGGACAGTAGGCCCTTAGTAGGCTTTATGTCAAGATAGACAGTTGCAACCTAAGCGTCTTAACATGGTGTGGTCAGTTTTCTCTTCAGATCCTTTGCTTAGTGTCAGAAACCTTTCCAGGGTGATGTTTCAGCAACTAGTTTTGTTACCTTTCTTCCCTCCCCAGGCGACGGAACTCTTAGAGCCTCTGACAGTCTCTCAGTGGAGACCCAGCCGCCGTGAGACCTGCTGTCAGCCTGGTGTTAGACGCCGCCTGTTTCCTCTGCTCCCTCGGTTTTCCTTGCCATTCCAGGCAGAGGCAGAAACAAAAAGGGGAAGAAGAAAGGCAGTGTCTGGTGACTGCCTTGTGAGGGCCTTTCCTCCTCAGAGGGGTCTCTCCCTGTCCCGAAAAGGAGAAGCCTTGCCCTTCTCACAAGTCACCTGTTCCTGCATAGTCACTGATGTTGACTGCCGTTTAGACACAGGACTCGATAGCACTTCTCTGGCGTCATAAAAAAGAAAGGAAGATAACCTTGCTATGTTAGACCTTATCTTTTAAAACACATTTGAGGAAGACAAGCACACTCAAAGAGAAGTTTTTGTCCTAAGTATAAGTCACATAAATATCATCTACTTACATGCCCTTTCTCCAGTAAGAGAATTTCGAACTTGTTAAACACATCTGGCAAATTATCATTAACTAACGTGCTTATGATACAGCACATGGATAGTAGTTCCGTGATCTGCTTTCTGTTACATACGCCTTTTAACCTGGGGTCTAGTTCTGGAATGGTGCCGCAGGGGGACCGCTGCTCTTTCGTGTGTGTGTAAGTCCTGCACTGATAGTGACTGGGAACTTGTACATCATGGTCCTCCTTGCCGGGCGGTGTGGTGGGTGCTCTTCCCGTGAGCCTTTTCTGTGTGCTGGGCACTCTGCCAAGGTCGAGTGCAGTGTCCTCACAGAGCTGGTAAGACAGATGTCCAAACAAACAGCTGGAATAAAGTGTGCCGAGAAGTATAACAGGAATATCCAGCTACATCAGGCATAAAGGGAAAAGGTAGGCAATCCCACCTGGCAGGAGGAGTGGGGAGATGTTTTTGGAGGAGATCCTCTCAAGATTAGGTAGGAACGAACCAGGGGCACGGTTGGGAGTGAGGTGGCAGGGGGAGCCTCGCCAGGGAGCTGCAGAGCTCCGCGCAGCCCGAGCAGCGGTGCTGCCCCAGGAGAGGCCGCCCAGGCCGGTCGGCAGGCTTTGGTATGCAGGGAACAGCTCTCCCACTCAAACTGCCTTAATGATAAGGGACTCGGTTGGCTAAGTGCGGGGCTGGGGGTGAGGCGGGAGCTTTACGTGTGGTTTGCGCTGCTTCTCCGCGCTTTTCGTGCCTCTGCCCCTCCTCTGCCAGGTCAGTTCTGGCCTGGCTGCCCCTGAGCAAGGCCTCGGCAGTGCCCGCCACCTCCCGGAGCAGAGGGGTCCCGTGCAGGGAGATGCTGTCCAGGGCTGCCGAGGCCTGGGTGAGTCTCCACCCCTCACCCTCCTGCCGCGGGCACGTGGTCTGCAGGCAGCACAGCGGGGGTGGGGGGTTGACCACGCGGGCCACACCGAGCAGCTGGGAGTCACCTGTAAGCAGAGGGGCCAGTGAGGGGTGTAAAGAGAGAGGAGCAGACCCGATTGCCAGTGCTTCCAGAAACCTCTGTCGGTAGCACGTACGATGGGCTGAAGGGGGGCAGACTGGAGGCGAAGGCCATGGGGGGCTCCTGTAGGAGTCCGGTTAAGGGCCTGTGAACTTGGACCTGGGCAGGAGGGGTTCCCTTAGCCTTAGGCCTTAGTCTTAGGATTTACCGCTCCTGGTTCTTTGCATAACTCTTTGCTTGTTATCTAGTTAATCGTCCTCTTCATCATCGTCGTGCCTTCCAAACATGCCGTGTGAGCAGGGAAAATCAGTAGGTACAGAGCTGCCGGGATAAACGGAACCAGTTTTTGCTTTTCACAATTGTACTCTTGAAATTGCAGCCCAGCAGCTGCATTTAACAGCTTACTGTTCCTGTGGGTTCCGTGTGTCTTTTCTTAGAGGATTGGCCAGTTACAGGGTTGTTTGGTACCTCTGCTCGAGTCCTCACCTAACTTCCTCTTGTCCGATTACGAGCTTGGCATTCGCTTGTTCAGAAGCTTGGGGGACTTGCCGCAGATGAATGCTCAGCACACATGCAGAGTACAGTTTGTTCTCTCCTCGGATGCTTTTTGCTTCACACTTGGATATTAAAAAAAAGTTCAGTGTATTGTGAATCGTTTTTTACTTCCTTCCGGTTCCTATTTCAAAGTGGCAGGGCCTTGTGCTCTCTTGAAAATGTCTCCATCCTCTTGGCTTTGGAAGATGGAGCTGGAGGCTCAGTTCAGAGGAGGGAGTTTCTGTTGATGGCACAGTGTTTCTTGATTTCTGGAAGTCAAGTGATTCTGCTAATTACAGAGGTTTCTTTTTTCTGTAGTGTTTGGAATTGAGTCTTTGTAACACTACCAGAGATGGCTAAATTGCTAGAAAAGGCTCGCTCTCAGGCTGAATTTTAGATGTAGAGGAGAGATCCATCGCGGTTGTGTGTGTGTGTGCTGCTGCGTTAGAACCAGTTGGGTGTGAGGGTTTAAGAGGAACATTACCCTGCGGCGAAGTGAGTAACGTGCTAACTACAAGAAGAATCACCAGAATTACCCGCCTAGTTCCTGACATAAAATCCACGTGTTGGGCTCAATTTTTGTAATGTCTGGGGCTTCGGAATTACTCCGGGTTTATTGCATCAGCTCACGGAGGCATGGTCCACATTGTCAGCATGGCCTGTGGTCTTTGCCCACCCCTCACCCGATGGATGTGCCTTTTAAGGGCTGGAGAACCGTGGTTTACAGGTTCTCAGGCTTGGAATGCTTCTTTGGTGAAGCTCTGGGATAAAGTAGTGCCCAGAATTCTCCTTTGCATTCGTGAAACAAACATCAGGTTGTGCTGTGTGGCGCTTACACCTTTTTAGAAAAAAAAAAGAATGAACCAGTCACTTTCCAGAAAGGCCTGACACCCCAGGTTAATGTTCCTTTGGTAACTTGCCTGTGCTTTTGATAGTATTATTTTAATTGGGTTTCAAAATTCTTTCCCTGAGCTTTCTTAGTAAGGAAGTTTCTGAGGCGCTAGAGGGCAGGGCTAGATGGAAGATGGGGTGATTTGCAGCCACAGTAACTTTTTGTAACTTTCTTTGAGTCCACATGAAACAAAGTGACATATAGTGAACAGGCAATTTGGGGCATTTTCTGTGCCCAGTCCCCTGTCCTTCTATGAAAGGAATCTACTCTATAATGGCTTGGTGGTTACTTTCAGCAACTTGAGGAACAGTGTCATGGTAGCTGGTTGACTAGGAATAAGTCCTGAAGTAGCAGCATGTTTGGCAAGTGACAGGTGACACCCGAGTGCTATTTGGGGGTAGCAGTGCCGTGAGAGTCTAGAGGTCTCTCTGCCAGTCTTGAGTGTTTCCCAGGTCCACCCCTTGTTCGTTGTAATCCTTTTGCTTCTTCCTCTTTTCTCTGCTATTAAGATATCCTATCTCTTGATTTTTTTTTTTTTTTTTTGCTGTACGCGGGCCTCTCACCATTGTGGCCTCTCCCGTTGCGGAGCACAGGCTCCGGACATGGCTCACGGGCCCAGCCGCTCCGCGGCATGTGGGATCCTCCCGGACCGGGGCACGAACCCATGTCCCCTGCATTGGCAGGCGGACTCTCAACCACTGCGCCACCAGGGAAGCCCCTCTCTTGATTTTTTTAAATACCGTAATCCACGGTTTAGATCAGAGGGAGACAAGGGAACCCCAGAAAGTGTGATAGGGACGGTGCCTTCAGCCCCAGATTTTCCTGTGGCGCAGTCTGGAACATTTCCAAGAGTCTTTCTACTTCGAACGCCAGTGGTCCCCTGCTGTTTGTGGCAGGTGGCAAGATTCCTGGGTGTCTGTACTTTTACCGTGAAGCTGGGTTTCATGTGATGGGAAACCCCAAACAGCAGTGACTCTTCCTTTTCCCTGTCACATGAACGAAGGGGTAGCCGGGTGGGTCTCTGTCCAGACCCTTCCCCGTGTCCTACTCCGTGGCGCCTGTCCTCAGACTTGGCCACCAGCCTGCGTCCCAGCCAGACAGGAGGGGGCGGAGGGGGCGGAAGGAGAGTCCACGCTCTGCCTTTTAGGGCGGCTTCATGCAGGTGCGGTCCAGCGCGCCCGCCTCGCCCCCGCCCCTGCCCTCGCCCCCTGCCGGCTGGAACTTGGTCCTGCAGCCTCTGCCAGAGCCCTTTTTGGACCTTTTGCCTCTGAGATGACGGGGGAGGGGGGCGGTGATGGGGGGCTGCTGGTACTTTGTGTGGGCCCCAGGGAGGGCAGGGCCGGGTGTGCTATTCTCGCAGCGTTACATTCGGGCTAACTGTGAAATCTCGCAACTGTGCTTACGGTCTCGTGTGTCTTTTTTAATTTCATGGAATTCATTAATTCAGCAAATTTGTGGAGCAGCCACCCCGTGTCAGGCACTGTTATAAATCCTGGGAAATAGTAGCGAACAAACAAACAAAAAATCCCGGCCCATGTGGAGCTGACTTTCTGACAAGAGGAGAGCAACAGTAAATAAATCAGTAATAGACATGTGTGTGCACACGCACATGCAGTATGTGTATTCGTGTGTGCACGCATGCACGAGCATACATGTTGTGTGATTAGAGAAAAGTGAAGCAGGGAACTGGGTAGAGAGTGTGGAGAGGAGCCTCGATGGAGGAACAGGGTGGTCACGGGGAGTTTCCGTAGCGATTCTCGGGCCTCCCCACCTTCTGTTTTCCCTTCCATCGTGGTGGCCGAGCTGGGAGTGTGGCCGCAGGGCCAGGCTGCGTGTCCTACTCTCCCTGGTTGGGTGCAGCCTTGGAACCAGGGTCTGAGACTGGCCCTGAAAATGACCGGACAGTCCGTCCCGGCCTCTCTCCTCCTTCCCGCAAGCCGCCCAGTGTCGAGAACGTGGGCAGTGGGCAGCCAGCGCAAACCTAAGAGGAAGCAACACACACCATGTGGCCGAGGCACCCCAGCCCACGTTGCTGAAGCCTCCATGTTTTGGCTCGTTGCCCTAACTGATGGAGCTCCCCTGAGTAGCGTTTGAGAACTCTCTGAAGGAGACGGAAAGGCAAGCCCTGGGGGAGGAGGGAAGTGTGTTCTAGCCCAGAAGAGTAACAAGTGCAAAGGCCCTGGGGTGGGGGCAAGTGTTGTGTCGCAGAGCAAGCAAATGGGGGGCGGGGTCTTCAGAGCAGAGGGGCTTGTGGAGGCCTTGTGAGGGGCCGCTGGAAGGACTTTGGGCAGAGGAGTGACACGGTTTGATTTACGTTTTACTCGGATCACTTTGGCAGCTGAATGGATAAAAGAAACAGGGAAGCCCTTTGGAGGCTTTTGCCGTGATCTCGGTGGCAGGTGACGGTGGCTGAACTGAGTGTGGTGGTGCCGGGGGCGATGAGGAGTGGTTGGGTCTGAGCATCTGAGACCCGGAGACGAGTGTGTAGGTTACCTAGTGTCACTGCCCGTCCAGCTTAGGGATTCTTTCGGCATCAGGCCTGATGGTCGATATTGAGCCCGGTATTTTATCTTTCAAATTTCGGACACTGGTGGAGAGTCCATTTCTCTTCTTTGCGATGGCTCCCAGGCTGCTCCACATGTCCGGCCCAGCACCCACAGCACAAAGCACGTGCAGCCACACCCGTGCCCATCCAAACGTGTCTGGCACCGTGCTCTCCGCCAGGACACACATTTCAGACTGTATGGCCCAGTCTTTCTGCGAAGATCAATCGCCCCTCGTTTCCTCAGGTCTTACCGTTAGGAATGCCAAGAGGGAAGATCTTGAGCTGAGGAAGGCAAAGTTAAAAAGCAGCTTAGAGACGCCACACCTCCCCCAGGTGGTGTCAGTCCCAGTGTGTGCTGGGTGGCGATGAGTTGTGTTCTGAAGTCTCCAGGTAGTATTTGGTTAGGGTTTAGTTAGTGAAAACTGAAGCCAGCAAATGGTACCAGTTTACACTCCTACCAGCTGTACCTTCTTGAATGGTGTATGAGAGGATTTTCCTCCAATCCCTCAGTCATACTAGTTTTATTCTTCTTCTTAAATTTTTACCAGTCTGATAAGTGAAAATTCCCATGATTTTTAGTTCTTTTCGTGTGTTTATTAGCCATTTATACTTATTCTTTTGTGCGTTGCTATTGATACCCTTTGCTTCTTTTTTTCTGTTGGGAATAAGCACCACTAGGTGCTCATTTTTTCTAACACATTTTGTTTTTAACTTTTTATTTTGAAATAAGTATAGATTCATGGGAAGTCTAAAAGATAGATTAAAGAGGTCCCTCACATCCTTCACCCAATTTCCCCTAATGGTCAGGTTACATCTTACGTGACTACAGTCTGATATGAAAACCATGAACCGGCCACCGGTACCCTGTGCGTGTGTGGGATTGGTGTGACCACCCTCCTGCAGCCCTCCTGCTGACCCTTTATAGTCACCCTGCCCTCCTCCCTCCCCCATCCCCCACCCCGGCAACCACTTATTTGTTCTCCATCTCTAACATTCTATCATTTGGGGAATATTGTGCAAATGGAATCAGATAGAATGTGACCTTACGAGGCTGACGCTTGTCACTCATAATGCCCTTGAGATAGATACGCCCAGGTTGTTGCAGTATCGATGGAATATCTTTTCTGAACCATATTCCATGGTGTGGCGGTGCCACAGTTTTTTGTCTAATTATAGTCAGATACACAGACATGCACACATACAGCTAGATATACACATACATACATATATTTGAAGAATGCATCATTTTTTTCTGACGTCAGAAATGTCAGAAGTTAGTGAATAATTTCTAGAGAAAATGGAATTATCGGCAATTACTTTCTTAGTTTGGGTTTGATACGGTGTGTGTGTGTGTGAGTTTTTAACCTTTCAAACTAAATTAACTTTGCTAATGTGGTCCATAGGGGAAAATCTCAGTCTTCCTAAAACTTACTGTTAAGGTCAGAGGGACTTGAGAAACCCTCTAACCAAATCCTATTTGATACTGAGGCAGTTTGCGGCCTGGGAGTTGAAGAAATGTGCCTGAAGTGGCAAAGCTGCTGAATGGCCCAGCCAAGATGAGGGCACAGGAACCTTGTCTAGTTGCTGGAGGCATGTCGAGGCCTTGGACCCAGCTCCGCAGAGGGCGGCACTCTTAGTTGCCTCTGGGGTGGCTCTTGCCTGAGGACACAGAAGCAGGAAGCGGAGGTATTTGCTATTCTTGGATCATGTGCTGGTGAGAAACTTATGTGTTCCTGCTTGTGATGCTGGCCTTTCCCCTCCATTTCATTAATCACAAAGAGTATTGTATACTTACAGACCTCAAAAAAGCTATTCCTTAAAAAAAAATGCAGTGTTATGCATTTTAACATAGATCTTTGTGAAAAATGTTGCTGTAAACCTTTACCTCTGGAGGGTTTGTAAGCCAGTGACTTAATGGCCCAGGGTGGAAATGTGATATATAGTAGAATCAATAATGGAATATGTTGCATGATAACAAGGCCAGAAACCCCAAAGAAAAAGAATAATGGATTTGACTAAGTAAACATTTTTAACTGTTGTATGGGAAAAGTCAGCATAAAGAAAGTTAAAAGACAGATGACAAATTAGAAAAAAAATCCGCAACCTAAAACAAAGGTGTTTTCTATATGTTAAGAGAGATTATGAAACAGCTGCAGCCTGCATGAGAGAGCTCTTGTAAGTGTATAAAAGAAGACTGAGTGAAAGAAGAAGCAGGATTACCAGCCTTGCTACTAACTATGGAAATGCACATTAAAGCAGTAATGAGGTAATCTTTGTCGGTTAGATTGGTGGTGATTAATAATGTCCTGGGCTGATTGGGGTCATACGAAATAGGTCCTGCATACCTATGTGTGGCGGGAGTATAATGTGATTCAGTTTCTCAGTTTATGTCAAAACATAAAGTGCTGTATCCTCTGGAGGTAGTTCAACTTCCAAGGAATTTATCCTAAAGCCATAATTATAAGATTTCCGGCTTCTAATTACAGTGGACTAGTTATCTAGAGACTTCTGCTGAAAGTAATTTAAAATGCTAGATAAAATGTTAAAAATAACTTTATGAAAGCAGCTAAGCGCTGACAAGATTATAAAGTATGACCAGGCCGAACCCTAAGAGAGAGTTGAACCTCGAGAGATAAGCAGACCCCGAGCAGCAGTTATTTCCTGAGAGAGCTGGTGATCTAAACCATGAACCTGAGCTATGATGTTTGACAGACTTTTCAGGGGCTCAGAAAGAGGTAGAAACTTAAGATCATCAAAGTTGAGGAATTGGTAGGAGACTCTTCCATAACAAGCTGGGACCTCAGAGGGTGAGGATGAGCCAGAAGGAAACCCACAAAACGGGGAGAGACGAGAGCTTTGCTTGGCTGCTGAGCCAGGGCAGGGAGGAGGGAGGAGGCAAAAGAAGACCCCCCTGTAGACCGGCTCCTCGGGGGACTTGCCACCCAGAGTTACAAGAGCAGTCCAAGAACCCCAGTGCTCTGAATTTAGGTTAAAGTGACACCAGACAGGTAGTGTGCCCAAGTAGCAAATGGAAACCCTCTCTGGAAAAGACACTCGAGTCCTAAACCTTGGAGATTCCCCGCAAATGATGTTTTTGAGGACAGAGGGCATCACAGAGATAGCCAAAGTCACCAGGAGACAGGGCACAATGCCTAGAATCAGAGGAAAGAACAGACGGCAGAAATGGACCCACAGTCTTCAGGTATTAGACGTATCAGACACAGGTTTTGAAACAACTATACTTTATACCCATGTAAAGTTGTACGTATAAAGTATGTGTATAAACAACTATTCTTTCTACATATATAACTTTATATGTGTATAAAGAAATAAAAGTTAGAAAATACCTTCAGGAAAAACTGGAAACTTACTAAAAGTGCTGTAACATATTTTGAAAGAACAAACCAGAACTTCTAGAATTGAAAAATACAAAAACCAAAAGTAAAAACTCGGTAGTTTGTACCCCATAAAAGAGAATATTAATAAAGTAGAAGAAATATTGGAAGAAAGTATCAAGAATGTAGAACAGAGAGACAAAAACAGGGAAAAGATGAAAGATAGGTTGAGAGGTATCAAGGATGACGTGAGAAGGTCTAATATACCTTTAAGCAGGACTTACAGAAAGAAGACCAGGGCAGGAGCAGTACTGGGACAGGCAGCGGCTGACAGAGTGTGTCAGGTCACAGGGTCAAGAATCCCAGTGAATCCCAAGCAAGATGAGTAATTTAAAAAGGCTATAACTAGATAAATCATAACGAAACTGCGGAAAACCAAAGACAGAGGAACATCTTAAAAGTAGCTACAGAAAAAGGTAGAGATTAACTCTCAGTGAGTGACGGTATGACAGTTTTCTTCCCCAAAGCTGCAACAGAAGCCAGAAAGATAAACGATACTTTGAGGTCATGCCTGTGAGAGAATGTAACTCCTAATCTAGAATTCTGTAAAATTGAGGGCACAAAAGGGACATCTTCAAACAAAGTTGATCATCAGCAAATCCTCCTAAAGGAATCATAGGGGCTACACAGGAAGCAAGAGGAAAGGGATTCCAGGTGGAGGGTTTGAAACATAAGAAAGAATGGAGACTAATTTGCCTGGTATTTTTTCTTTTGTTGGTCATGCTTTTGGTGTCGGATCCAAGATCAGGAAGGTTTACCCCTGTGTTTCCTTCTTATATTTAGGTTGCTCAACTACATTGTGGTTGTCTATCCATTCTGGGTGAATGTTTGTATATGGAATGAGGTAGGGGTCCAGTCTCCTTCTCTTGCACATGGACATCCGCTGTTCCAGCACCGTTTGTCGAACATCTGTTCTTTCCCCATCGAGTGGTCTTGGCACCCTTGATGAAAATCAATTGGTCATACATGTCTGGGTTCATTTCTGGATTCTCAGTTCTATTCCATTGGTCTATGTATCTGTCCTTATGCCAGTAACACACTATTTTGATTACCGTAGTTTTGTAGTAAGTTTTGAAATCCGGAAGCGTGAGTCCTTCAGCTTTGTTTTCTTTTTCTCATTGTGGTTTTGGTTTGCATTCCGCTGAGGATGAATGATGTCACACCACTTTGGAAGAAGAATAAAGTGGGCGGGACTTGCTCTTCATGGAGGTCAGCAAACCACTGCCTGAAGGGGAACTTTCCTTTGGCTTATTTTTGTTTGAACCCCTAGTTTAAAAAAAATTTTTTTTTTACATTTGAAGAAGAAGAATATGCAGTAAGGATGACTGTATGTGGTCACCATAACCTAAAACATTTACCATCTGGATCTTTACAGAAAAGGTTTGCTATCCCCTTCTGTAATAGATACTGAGATTTATTTTTTAAAACAATTTAATAACCAATATAGTGGAGGTATTGGAACAGAATAAGGTAAGCAAATTGGTGGAACCACATAGGGAACAATGAAAATGGATCCCTATACACACACCCAATTTCAAATGGCTTAGAGACCTAAATATGAGAAGCAAAACGATATATCTTTTAGGAGGTGATATAGAAGAATCTTCATGATCTTGGGGGTGGGGAAGAGTCGAAGTCATTAAAACTGCAAATGCAGAAGGAAAAGATTAATACTTTGACTGCCATCAAATTAAGAACTTCTGTTCATCCAGAGAACACGTTCACCATCTATAACCTGCAAAGGAAACGTGTCCAGAGTGTTTAAAGAACCTCCACAAACCTGCGAGAAATAGGCAATTCAATAGAAAAATGGATTCAAGGCTTGAAAGGCATTTCTGAGAAGAGGAAATGATATTATACACTCACCAGATTTCAGAAACTAAGACATTTGACAGTTCCAAGAATTGGCAAGGATGTGGAGTAACAGGAACTCTCATATTGAATACATCCTGGTGCTGGGGTGGGGGGTGTAGACTGGGGCCCCCAATTTAGAAAACAGATTGGTATTGTTCACTAAAGCGTAAGATATGTATTCCTTGTTGCTGAATAGTCCCACTCCTAGGAACACACAAAGGCAGGTATGCAAATGTTCATAGCAGCATTATTCATAATTGGAAACAATCCAAATGTCCCTCAAGAATAAGATGGTAAATACACTGATTTTTATTCCTGAGTACTGCAGAGAACGTGGGCAAAGGACAGCTCCCCTCAACAGATGTGTGACGTTGAGCTAAAGAAGGCAGGCACAGAAGAATACGCATTGCACGCGTGCACTTTCATGCCATGAAACGTACATACGCACAGCATGATTACCTTAAAAATGCAGCCACCGTGCTGAGGAACACATGCTAATGGGATAAAACTACAAGGGAGAAGTGACAGGTTAAGAAATAGTATCACCAGCATCAGCATAGGAGTCAGAGAGCATATCATGAGGGCATTTCTGGGGTGCAGGTCATGGTCCGCTCCCGGCCCTGGGGGGTTGCTGTTTTGTCAGTTCAATTGTGCATTTTTCTTTTATGCACTTTTCTTATATGATGCCATAATTTATAAGAATAATGATAAGAATTTGAAAGGGAAAATATAATTAGATGAATACACAGAAATTATTTGTGAACAGTGTTGATTGTATTGCTTATAAAAGGAGAAACAAAAAGGAAATAATCTAAGTACTGTCCAGTAGGGGTTGGCTGACTAAATTAGAATACTGACCACGCGACAGAATGCTATACAGCTGTTAGAAAACCTAGAAGAGAACTGTGTGTTGGCATAGAAAGAAGTCCCTGAAAAATCAAGTGGGAAAAGCAGATTAAAAATCAGTTATATATACAGCAGAGTCCTGTCTCTGTTTAGAAAGTGAAAAAATTGTGTGTGTGTGTGTGTGTGTGTGTGTGTGTATAAATGCATAGAAAATCTAAAGCTGGAGAAAACATATCCACTGAACCATCTCAGTTGTTATCTTCCTTTTTTATTTTATATATGTTTAAAAGTACAAAAATATATATTCTTAAAATTACCTAAAAATTTTAATTGAGGTAGAAATATGTATTATTTTTGTAATCAGAAAAGGCCATGGAAACATTTTTAAATGAATTAGAAAAATTAATGTCTGCAGAAAACAATTTTATAAATCTTATGCATTGTTTCTGAAAGAAATCTTAGGGTTTAAATAATTCTGGTTAGCTATAACGTACTATTAATCTGAAAGTTTCGAAGGATGGTAGCGTCAACCTCCTTCCCACCTCCTTTTACCAGATTTTAACAAATTTAGTCAACCTCGGCAAGTGCTCAGTGAGCTGGAGGAATGGGAAGAGCCCCGGCCTCACTCATCACTTTTGCTCCATATTTGTGGAGCTTCAGCTCCGCAATCAGAGGGCAGCAGTGCCTTCCTGTTAGGTCGACTCTGAGAAGTGTGGTAGCCCCGGGCACCACGCCTGGGGTGCAGTGTTTGTTTAATTATCCAGGTCACATATGCGGAGTTTCTCCTGTGCTCCCTGCAGCCATGGGCTGCAGAAGGAGCACCTCACCCCTTCCCCTCACCCAGAGCCAGGGTCCAGACGCCTGCAGAGGGAACCTGCCTCACACAGAGGGTGGAGAAATCCATGCGAGCGGGAATCATCGGTCAGGGTGTGGTGGAGGAAATCAGACCTTAACTTGGACGGGGTTCTATTGAAAGATGGAATTCTCAAAGGAAGCTGGGAGGGAGGAGGGTGTTGATGGTCGATAAAATCCATAAGTCGTAATCAGACTTTGAAACACTTAGTTAACTTGTGAAAGAAGCACCTAGAAAAATCAAGGCTTGCTCTATTCTGGCTGCCCTTAAAAAAGCTTTCCTGAGAATTTCTCATTTAAGCCAACTGAAACAGTTGATTTATTAACTGGTTAGACCTTTTTTCTTTTTTCTAAATTTTGGTAAAATATGCATTTTGCTTTTTTATGTCTCTTGTCACTAAACCTTTCTAGCAGACCAGTGTTAACAGTTGAGCAGGTGTATCCCAGTGAGTCTTGGGAAAGTTCAGGTTAAGGTGCTGCAGCTTAGTCTGTGTGTGTGAGCATTTCCTCCAAGGGATCGGTTCCCTGTGGATGTGACTGCAGCTGTGGCTTACCACTCAGTACAGAGGTGAGAAGATGGGAAGCGTTCCTCATCTTCTGAACTTGGAAGGCATCTTTGCTAGGATCACCAGGAACCCCTCAGAAGTTTTTATTAATATTCTCTGCTTGTAAGTAGTTTCAAGGTGTAGAAGTACCTCAGAGTTATTATTTAGGAGCCTTTCAGATCTGAGTGGGCGGATTCCGCAGCAGTAGTATTTGCCCCACGGTGTCTGTCTGAGTCTGCTCGGGCTACCATAACAAAATACAGCAGGCTTGGCAGTGTAAACAGCAAACATTTATTTCCCACAGTCCTGGAGGCTGGCAGTCCAAGACCAAGGTGCCAGCAGATTTGGTTCTTGGTGAGGGCCCTGCTCCTGGCTTGCAAACGGCTGCCTTCTCTGCTCACGTGGCCTCTTCTTTGTGCCCTTGGAGAGAGAGAGCTCTGGTCTGTCTTCCTCTTCTTACAAGGACACTAATTCCATCATGGGGACTCCACCTTGTGACTTCATCTAAACCCAGTTACTCCCGAAGGCCCCACCTCCCAATACTATCGCTTTGGGGTTTAGGGCTTCAACACAAGAATTTGGGGTCGGGGGGACGAACAGTCAGTTCACAGCCGTGTCCCTTCCCTTGCTCCCTCTTCCTCACTACCTTTCCCAAAGGCAGTTAATTAACCAGCCTCTTTTTCCCTCCGCTCACTCCAGTCCTCTGTGTTTATTTCTATAAGGAGACAAGTTTTATTACGTGTTCAGCTACATTACCAGATCTGTGTCATCATTTTCATATGCTGGAATAAGAATGCATTATAATTAAAATGGGATTTCCCTCATTTCCGGCCAAGAGTTTTAAACTCAGAGAATTAGATTGAATTAAATTTTTTATTTTAAAAGAGACCCCAGCCCCATGAACTTTGAGAAAATCAGAATGCAGTGAGAGAAAAGTAGGGACCAGGGTTTGAGTTTGCCCGGTTTAGAATGCTGATGTAGAAATAGTAAGGTAGCTCTGAGGCACATTCAGCCCTGATGAGCCACAGGACATCAGGCTTCTTTTTTGGCTTCTTCCTCTGCCATTTCGAGTCTGGTATAATGTTAACAAAACTCGTTACAGGAATCTCTGGGCAGTAAATGGGTTTTATTCCTTGAAACACAAGTTAATTTTTATTCACAGTCTGGCACCTGCTCCTTCCATGACAGTGTTTCATTGTAAAGTTCTTAAAGACCAAACTAATGGTGGGAATGAGATGCTTTGGTGACATGGACACACGACACTGGAATAAGCGGTTCTGGTTGGAACTTGTTTTAATAAGGCTTTGATCTCCCCCCTTAAGCGATGTTTGATATAAAAGGAATGCCGTTTGGCTGTGGTCTGTTGCACTGGGCATTCTGCATCATTCTGGGGCATTTTAGCAAATCCTCCAGAGCTTTTTTCTGAGTTTGTATTTCTCAAGCAGTATAATGGGACAAGCCTGCCTGTCTCACCAACACAGTTCATGTTTCAGACCAAATGTGACTGTCCCTGGAGTCCGGGCGTCACTCCTTGCTCTGCTGAGCCAACGGGGCAGTGACTTCTGCGGTGACCAGTGCAGCCCCCAGGTCCCCTCTTCTGCTTAATCCAGGCTCTGCTGTCAACTTGCTGATCATCGGCTGCCTGTTCTTGCATCTCTCTCCTTTTCACTCTCTCTTTCACAATTCTCACATTTCAAATATTTTATCCTTCAGCTTCTCTTCCAGGATACCTTTCTCCACCCGGCTTTTGTCCACGGGGATGCGTTCCTCCTCTTTGCTGGTGTCATGGCAACTGCAGAATTGCAGAAGTCTGCTCTAGCCAGAAAAAGACTGGCGGCCCGCCAGCGCGGCCCCAGGTGTTGTCTTGGGGAAGGATTGGGGGTGGCTGAGAGAGGGAAGAGGGCAGCAGATGAGCAGGAGCGAGCCACAGAGTGTAAGCCAGGCGTCCTGGCCTGTCCTTCTCTGACACTAACTTTAATCACTCACACTCCTCAGAGCCCTCATTTCCTTCTTCTCACTGTCTCACGGGTGTGCTGCCTGCCAAGACAGTGTCTGCGGAAGTGCTCTGAAAGCACAGGCACCAGGTAGAGGAAAGTTACAAGGCTGCTGTCCAGATGATACCTTCAGTATCCTTCAGCGGTCCTCATGTATTAACAGAGCTGGCAAAGAACTTTGGCCACAGTTCTGTTTGAGACACTGGGCAGAGTGGTCCTCCTGAGCTCTGGTGACTAAGACAGAGGGATTGCGAATCAAGGCTCTATTTTCAGATATTTTTTCTTCCTCTCTGTTACTCTTTACCTGTTCTTTATCTTCCAGAACTTCTTACTTAAATCTCAGTCTCCCAAGACTGTTCAGGATGGCTCTATCTCATTCCAGTCAATGTATATGGTGATATTTAGCCCCAAACAAGGTTTTAAAATACAGAAAAAGCAGTGTAGTAACTCCAGAAAATGGACAACTCGATCAACCCTATTAAAATAAAACCTTAAAACCCAAGAAACTAGTTGCAGTGGTTGCCTATAGAGAGGAGAGTTGGGTAGCTGGGAGACAGACTTACTTCTCCAGTGTCCCACTTCCCACCCTCCCTTTTTTTTTTTTAACTTTTAATTTTGTGCTGTGTTGTATTACCTATTCAAAAATTTCCTGGTTTCAAACCTTACTACAAAGCTATAGTAATCAAAATAGTATGGTATTTGCATAGAGACAGACATTTTGACCAATGGAATACTATAGAGAACCCAGAAATAATCCCTTGCATATATGTTCAAATGATTTTTTGACAAGGGTGCCAAGACCATTCAATGGGGAAAGGACAGTCTTTTCAACAAAAGATGCTGGTGCTGGAAAAAACTGGAACTTCACATGAATGAAGCTGGACCCTCGCCTAATACCATATACAAAAATGAACTCAAAATGGATTATAGACCTAAATATAAGACTGAACACTCTAAAACTCACAGAAGAAAACATAGGGCAAAACTTCATGACATGGGATTTGGCGATCATTTCATGAATATGACGCCAGTGGCACAGGCAACAAAATGAAAAATAGACAAATTGGATTCTACAAGAAAATTATAAGATTTTGTGCATTAAAAGACACTATCAGCAGAGTAAAAAGGCAACCCACAGAATGGGAGGAAACATTTGCAAATCATGTATGTTATAAGAGATTAATATCCAGACCATATAGAGAATTCTCCAAACTCGACAAAAAAATAAACTCTCTGACTCAAAAATGGACAAAGGACTTGAACAGACACTGCCAAAGAATATATGCAAATGTCCAGTGAGGATATGAAAAGATGCTCAACATCACTGATTATTAGAGAAATACAAATCTTCCACCTCATACCCATTAGGATGGCTACAGTGTTTTAAAAAATAAGTGTTGGTGGGGCTTCCCTGGTGGCGCAGTGGTTGGGAGTCCGCCTGCCGATGCAGGGGACACAGGTTCGTGCCCCGGTCTGGGATGGTCCCACATGCCGCGAAGCGGCTAGGCCCATGAGCCATGGCCGCTGAGCCTGCGCGTCCGGAGCCTGTGCTCCGCAACGGGAGAGGCCACAACAGTGAGAGGCCCGCGTACCGCAAAAAAAAAAAAAAAAAAAAAAGTGTTGGCGAAGATGTAGAGAAATTGGAACCCTTGTGCACTGTTGTGGGATTATAAAAAGGTGTGGCCACTGTGGGAAACAGAATGGCAACTCATAAAAAATTTAAAATAAGATTACTGTGTGATCCAGCAGCTCTACTTCTGGGTATACTCAAAAGAATTGAAAGCAGGGTCTTGAGATATTGGTACACCCATGTTCATAGCTGCATTATTCACAATAGCTAAAGCATGAAAGCAACCCAGGTATCCATCAGTGGATAAATGGGTAAGCAAAGTGTGTTGTATATACATACAATGGAATATTATTCAGCCTCGGAAAGGAAGTCCTGTCACGTACTGCAGTGCGTGAATCTTGAGGATCTATGCTAAGTAAAATAAGCCAGTCTACTAAAAGAGAAATACTATATGATTCCAGTCATATGAAATACTTAGAATATTCAAAATCATAGGCACAGAAAGTAAAATGGTGATTGCCAGGGGCTAGGAGCAGGGGAGAATGAGAAGTTATTTTTTAATGGTTCCAGAGTTTCTGCTTTACAAGATTAAAAGAGCTGTGGAGAATAGCGGCAGTGCTTGCACAACATGATGAATGTATTTAACACCACTGAACTGTTAAGCAGTTGTATATAAAAGACAAAAAGGGGGGGGAACAGAAACAACGAAGGTAACAAGTAGAAAACAGTAACAAATGTGACAGATGTTAATCCAGCTATATCAATAATCCCCAAATACTGGAGATTAAACAACATACTTCTGGAACTTCTCTGATGGCACAGTGGTTAAGAATCTGCCTGCCAATGCAGGGGACACAGATTCAGTCCCTGGTCCGGGAAGATCCCAGATGCCGTGGAGCAACTAAGCCCGTGCACCACGAGTACTGAGCCTGCACACTAGAGCCTGCGAGCCACAACTACTGAGCCCACATGCCATAACTCCTTAAGCCCATGCACCTAGAGCCCATGCTCCACGACAAGAGAAGCCACTGCAATGAGAAGCCCACGCACTGCCAAAAAGAGTGGCCCCCATTCACTGCAACTAGAGAAAGCCCGCGCACAGCAATGAAGACCCAACACAGCCAAAAATAATAAATAAATTTTAAATAAATAAACAATACACTTCTAAATAACACGTGGGTAAAAGAAGAAATCTCAGGAGAAATTTTTAAATATTTTGAACCAAGTAAAAATGAAAAGACTTATCAATTTGTGGGGTGCAGCAAAAGCAGTGCTTAGAGGGAAATTTGTAGCATTGAATGCTTATAGTAGAAAAGTATCTAAAATCAATTATCTAAGTTTTCACCTTAGAAAATTAGAAAAAGAACAGCAAATTAAGTCCAAAGTGAACAGAAGAAAGATTTAAAACAAAGAATTAAATAGATGAAATCGCAAACAGGGAATCAGTAGAGAAAATCAACAAAACAAAAAGCTGTTTTTTGAAAAGATCAATAAAATCGATCATCCTCTAATCAAGCCATCTAAGAAAAAAAGAAAACATATAAGTTACTGATACCAGAAATCAGAGAGGACATCATTACAGATCCCATGGTAATTGAAACGATATTAAAGGAATATTATGAACAACTCTGTGCCCATAAATTTGATAACCTAATGAAGTGAACCAATTCCTTGGAAGTCACAATCAGCCAAAACTCACACAAGAAGAAGTAGATGCTCTGAATAGGCCTTTATCTATAAAAGAAATTGAATCAATAATTAATTACCTTCCTAAACCAAAAGCACCAGGCCCAGGTGAGTCCACTGGTGAATTCTACCAAATATTTAAAGAAGAAGTTATACCAATTCTCTGCAGTCTCTTTCAGAGGACAGAAGCAGAGGGAATAGTTCCTAACTCATTCTATGAAGCTAGTACTACCCTAATACCAAAATCAGACAAAGACATTCCCAGAAAAGAGAACTGGAGAACAGTCTCTCTCATGAACATGATGCAAAATTCTCAACAATGTTAGCAAATCAAATTCAAAAATGTATAAAAAGAATTATACACTATGACCAGGTGGGCTTTATACCAGGTACATAAGGCTGGTTCCACATTCAAAAGTCAGTGATTTGAATTCATCAAATCATCACATCACATCAACAGAGTAAAAAAGAAAAATCACATGATTATATCAATAGATACAGAAAACTCATGTGACAAAATTCAGCACCCATTCGGGATAAAAACTCTCAAACTAGGAATAGTGGGAAACTTTCTCAACTCAGTAAAGATGATCTACAAAAAACCTACAGCTAATAACGTCATGCTTATTGGTGAGAAACTCAAAGCTTTCCCATTAAGATCATGTACAAGGTAACAGTGGCCCCTCTCACCACTTCTTTTCTACATCATATTGGAAATCCATGCTAACGCAGTAAGGCAAGAAAAGGAAGTAAAAGGTATACAGATTGAGAAGGAGGACATAAAACTGTTTGCAGAAAACGTGATCATCTATATAGAAAATCCAAAAGAATTGACAGAGAACTCACAGAACTAATAAACAATGATAGCATGGTTGCAGGATGCCAGGTTAATTTCCAAAATTCAATTGTTCTCCTATATACCGATAATGAACAAGTGGAATTTTAAATTTAAAATACAATATCATGTACATTAGTGCCCCCCAGCCAAATGAAGTACTTCGGCATAAACCTAATAACAAAATATGTACAAGGTCTACATGATGAAAGCTACAAAACTCTGATGAACAAAATCAAAGAACTAAATGGAGAGATATTCCATGTTTCATGGATAGGAAGACTTGATATTGTCAAGATGTCACTTCTTCCCAACATCTATAGATTCAGTGTAATCCCAATCAAAATCCCAGTACATTATTTCATAGATATCGACAAACTGATTCTCATGTTTATATGGAGAGGCAGGGACTCAGAATAGCCAATACAATATTGAAGGAGAAGAACAAATTTGGAAGAGTGATGCTACCTAACTTTAAGGTATGTCCCAGTGGTTGCCTGGAGACAGGAAAGGACTGCAGGAGAGAGGAAGGGACATGTGGGAACTTTTGAGGGTGATGGATTCATGTTCATTACCTTGAATGTAGTGATGATCCCCCAGGTGTATGCATATGTCAAAAGTTAATAAACTGTACACTTTGAATATGTGTAGTTCCTTGTATGTCAATTATACCTCAGTTATGCTCTTTTTTAAAAAAATAATTTTCTTAATTCACTGGATCAGGTTTTAAATGGATTCTTTTCCTGGTGCCATATGAAAGTAACTCATTGAAAGGCAGCTTCTTTGAATGTCACTGTCTTTTTTTTTTTTTTTTTTAAACATGTACTCAGTTCTCCAATACCTGGGATGTGACTTGATGATGGGGAGGGGAAGGAAAAGACTGCCTTTCTTAAAGAGTTCCCAGAACAAAGCAATCTGGGTGCTACCCTAAATCCCAACTGATAATACTTTGTAATGTATAGCCTATGTGCCATAATACTTTCCAAAATCTGAAATTTCTTTTTTTTAATTTATTTTATTGAAGTATAATTGATTTACAATGTTGTGTTAACTTCTGCTGTACAGCAAAGTGATTCAGTTATACATATATATACATTCTTTTTCATGTTATCATCCATTATGGTTTATCATGGGATATTGAATCTAGTTCCCTGTGCTCTACAGTAGGACCTTGTTGTTTATCCATTCTATGTATTATAGTTTGCATCTACTAATCCCAAACTCCCAATCCACCCTTCCCCCACACCCCTTCCCCTTGACAACCACAAGTCTGTTCTCTATGTCTGTTTTCTTTTTCGTAGATAAGTTCATTTGTGTCATATTTCAGATTCGACATATAAATGATATCATATGGTATTTGTCTTTCTCTTTCTGACTTCACTTTAGTGTGATAATCTCTAGGTCCATCCATGTTGCTGCAAATGGCATCATTTCATTCTTTTTTATGGCTTAGTAGTATTCCATTGTATATATGTACCAAATCTTCCTTATCCATTTATCTGTTGTTGGATGTTTAGGTTTTTTCCATTTCTTGGCTGTTATGAATAGTGCTTTATGAACATAGAGGTGCATGTATGTTTCTGAATTATAGTTTTGTCTAGATATATGCCTAGGAGTGGGATTGCTGGATCATATGGCAACTCTAGTTTTCTGAAGAACCTCTATATTGTTTTCCATAGTGGCTGCACCAATTTACATTCCCACCAACAGTGTAGAAGGGTTCCCTTTTCTGCACACCCTCTCCAGCATTTGTTATTTGTAGTCTTTTTAATGATGGCCATTCTGACCAGTGTGAGGTAGTACCTCGTTGTAGTTTTGATTTGCTTTTCTCTAATAATTAGCGATATTGAGCATCTTTTCATGTGTCTGTTGGCCATCTGTATGTCTTCTTTGGAGAAATGTCCAAGTCTTCTGCCCATTTTTTGATTGGGTTTTTTTTTGTTGTTGTTATTGAGTTGTATGAGCTGTTTGTATATTTTGGAAATTAAGCCCTTGTTCTCTTCATTTGCAAATATTTTCTTGTAGGTTGTCATTTTGTTTATGGTTTCCGTTGCTGTACAAAAGCTTGTAAGTTTGATTAGATCCCGTTTATTTTTGCTTTTATTTCTATTGCCTTGGGAGACTGACCTAAGAAAACATTGTACGATTTATGTCAGAGAATGTTTTGTCTATGTTCTTCTCTTCTAGGAGTTTTATGGTGTCATGTCTTATATTTAAGGCTTTAAGCCATTTTTAGTTTATTTTTGTGTATGGTGTGAGGGTGTGTTCTAACTTTATTGATTTCCACGCAGCTGTACAACTTTCCCAACACCACTTGCTGAAGAGACTGTCTTTTCTCCATTGTATATTCTTGCTTCTTTTGTTGACGATTAATTGACTGTAGGTGTGTGGGTTTACTTCTGGGAGCTCTGTTCTGTTCCATTGATCTATATGTCTGTTTTTGTGCCAATACCACACTGTTTTGATTACTGTAGCGTTGTAGTATTCTCTGAAGTCTGAGAGGGTTATGCCTCCTGCTTTGTTCTTTTACCTCAGGATTGCTTTGGCAATTCTCGGTCTTTTATGGTTCCTTATAAATTTTTGGATTATTTGTTCTACTTTTGTAAAAAAATGTCATGTGTAATTTGATAGGGATTGGATTAAATCTGTAGATTGCTTTGGGTAGCGTGGCCATTTTAACAATGTTCATTCTTCCAATCCAAGAGTGTGGGATATCTCCATTTCTTTGAATCATCTTCAGTTTCCTTTATTAATGTTTTGTAGTTCTCGGCATGTAAGTCACCTCCTTGGTCAGGTTTATCCCTAAGTATTTTATTTTTTGATGTGATTGTAAAAGGGATTGTTTCCTTGCATTCCCATTCTGATATTTCATTGTTAGTGTAAAGAAATGCAACCGATCTCTGTATGTTAATCTTGTATTCTGCTACCTTGCTGAATTCACCTATCAGTTCTAGTAGCTTTTGTGTGGAGTCTTTAGGGTTTTCTATATATAGTATCATGTCACCAGCATATAATGACAGTTTTACCTCTTCCCTTCCAATTTGGATATCTTTTATTTCTTTTTCTTGTCTGATTGCTGTGGCTAGGACTTCCAGGACTGTGTTGAATAGAAGTGATGATAGTGAGCATCCTCGTCATGTTCCAGATTTCAGCAGGAAGACTTTCATCTTTTCACCATTGAATATTATATTGTCTGTGTGTTTGTCATAAATAGCTTTTATTATGTTGAGATATGTTCTGTCTATACACACTTTGGGAAGAGTTTTTATCAATAATGGATGTTGAGTTTTATCAAATGCTTTTCTACATCTATTGATGATCATGTGGTTTTTGTCTTTTCTTTTGTTGATGTGGTGTGTCACATTGATTGAATCATCCTTGTGACCCTGGGATGAATCCAACTTGGTTGTGGTGTATGATCTTTTTTATGTGTTGTTGGATTCAGTTTGCTAATGTTTTGTTGAGAATTTTTGTATCTATATTCATCAAAGATATTGGCCTGTAATTTTCTTTTTTAGTAGTGTCTTTGTCAGGTTTTGGTATCAGGGTGATGGTGGCTTCAGAGAATGTCTTTGGAAGTGTTCCTTCCTCTTCAGTCTTTTGAAAGAGTTTGAGAAGGATCAATATAAGTTCTTCTTTGTATGTTTGGTAGAATTCGCCTGTGAAGCCACAGGACGTCCTAGGACTTTTTTGTTTGTAGGGAGTTTTTTTTTTCAATTACAGACAAAATCTGAAATTTCTGAATTCCAAAATACATTTATCTAGTCCTAAGGGTTTCAAGGAAAGGGATTGTAATACAAATGAAGTGAAGAATAAAAAATTAAAATTTGAAATAAGCCAGTCAAGAGATAACTCTAACTCCTAAAAAGACCGGGAGATACTTGTTCTCATGTGTGTGAGAAACTTACATAAAGAGTATTCATGTCATCATTGTTCACAATAGCAAAACACTGGCAATACCCTAAGTGGCTGTTGATAGGCTCAGCTAAGTTTTTGTACATGTATTCAGTGGAATGCTGTATAGCAATTTCTTTTTAATTTGGACACTTATAATACATAGGTTAACTCAAAATGGATCAAAGAACTAAACCTAAGACCTAGAACTAGAAACACTTAAAAGAAAACTGGTGGAGAAGCTTCATGACATTGGACTTGGCAATGATTTCTTGAATAGAACCCTGAAAGCACTGGCAACAAAAGCAAGAATAGACAAATGGAACTACGTCAAACTTTTGTGCATCAAAGGGACACAGTCAACAGAATGAAAAGGCAGCCTGTGGAATGGGAGAAAATACTTGCAAATCATATAGCTGATAAAAGGTTAATATCTAAAATATATATATATATATATATATATATATATATATATATATAAAACCTCTACGACTCAACAGCAAAAAAACAGCCCCTATTTTTAAATGAACAAAGGATTTGAATAGATATTTCTGCAAAGATGATAAACAGAAATGGTCAACAACATATGAAAAGATGCTCAACCTCAGTAATCATCAGTGAAATGTAAATCAAAACCACAGTGAGATATTACCTCTCACACCTGTTACGATGGCTATGATAAAAAGAAAAAACAGAAAGTAACAAGTCTTGGTGAGAATAATGATAAATTGGAACCCTTCTGCACTGTTGCAGGGATTGTAAAATGGTGCAGGTGCTGTGGAAAACAGTATGGTTTCTCCAGAAATTAAAAATAGAACCACAACATGATCCAGCAACACCACTTCTGCACATGTATACAAAAGAATCCAAAGTAGATTCTCAAAGAGATAGTTGCATACCCATGTTCATATCAGCATTACTCACAATAGCCAAGCAGTGGAAGCAACACAGGTGTCTTTTGACAAATAAACAGATGAACAAAAATGTGGTCCATCCAAACAGTGGAATATGATTCAGCCTTAAAGAGGAAGGAAATCTTGTCACATGCTACAGCAGAGATGAACCTTGAAGACATTATGTTAAGTGAAATAAGCCAGTCACAAAAAGACAAATACTGTGTGATTTCACTTACATGAGGTCCCTACAGTAGATTCATAGAAACAAAGTAGGATACCAGGGGCTGAGGGAGAGGAATGGGAAGTTGTTGTTGGATGGGTTCAGAGTTCCCGATTTTCAAGCTGAAAATATTCTGGAGACCCATTTCACAACGATGTGAGGGTACTTAACACTATGAGCCACACACTTAAACATAGTGAAGATGGGAAGTTTTATGTTACTTGTTTTTTACAATTCTTAAAAAAAAAAAAAAAGATATGTGTGTGTTAATATGCAACAGAGCATGCAAGGTACATTGTTGTGAATAAAGACAGGATACAGAACTTCCAACTTGTTACTGATTTTCTTTACCTTTTTAAAAAAATTTTTTAATAGATCTTTATTGGAGTATAAATGCTTTACAATGTTGTGTTAGTTTCTGTTGTACAACAGTCAGTCAGCCATATGCATACATATGTCCCCGTCTCCCTCCCATCCTCCCTGTCCCACCCCTCTAGGAGGTCACAAAGCACTGAGCTGATCTCCCTGTGCTGTGCTGCTGCTTCCCACTATCTGTTTTACATTCGGTAGTGTATATATGTCGGTGCCACTCTCTCACTTCGTCCCAGCTTACCCTTCCCCCTCCCCGCGTCCTCAAGTCCATTCTCTACGTCTGTGTCTTTACCTTTAATTGAATGTTTGAGCCACAAAATTCAGGAGTTCTCAGCTTTAGAGAGTACCCACTATTCCTGCTCATTCATTCACTTAACAAAATCTCGTATTGGCCTCTGCCATCGATCAGCCTGGCAAAACTGGTGTTACCTTTCCTTTAAATTTTAATGAAAGTGATAAATGTCAAGGGTTAAAATTTTGGAAAATTAGTTGGGGTTCCTTGGGATCCGAGTTCCTAGGATTATGCCTCCCGTCCCTTCAAGGAAAGGTCTTCGTTTTCCTCATGATGCAGATTATTACTTTTTCACTGCACAAAATCTAACAGCCCTACCTCAACACTTTGTGCATTCAGCCTGAACAGAAGCATTTTAAATAATTAATTCTTCCTTAAGTCTCCAAGGATTTCATGCCTTAAGAGGATCGGGCCAAAGTAAGTCCAGCTGTAATTAATCCCTGCATTCCCTTCAGGATTCGTTGGCACCTGCTGTGAGAAATGAGAGAGGAAACTTCAGGTGCCTCCCTAGAACCCAACTGTGGCTGAAACCTCCAGGGCCATTTATTCAGCTCCCCTCCAGTCCCAGAGAAACAAAGACGACTCAACTGCACGCATGTGCGGCTACAGTTGAGAGGACAGGCCGTGGCTCTGATGAAGCCAGCTGACAGGCACTGGATTAGAGATGGTTTGGGTTTCTTTCCCTCAAGGAAGAATATTAGAATTGAAGCGTTAGAAATTGTTTTGAATTCTTTTTCAAGTTATCACTTTCACAAAATACTTGAGTAAGAAGAAATTCTTTAGCATTAGGTGAAATAAAATTACGAATGTGGATCCCTAAGCTGTGGTAGAGAAAATCATTCATTTATATGTTGGAAACAAAACCTGCTCTCCAGATGCCAACGGAGAGGAGTCTGGGTTATGAAATAAAAGTGCGCTCCCCCGTGATACTAACACGTAAGCTGTTTGTTAGGAGGAATGGCTTGGAGGATTCAAATAGCTGAACAGATAAACTTCGTGCATAATCTCAACTGGAATCTAGTCAGCAAATTCCCAGGAACGTGAATGATACACCAGTGAATATAAACAGTAATGAGCCAGAGAGGCTACCAGTACAGCAGCCTTCAGGAGACTCTAGAAAATGTATGCCTTTCAGGGGGGAGCCGTGGACCTGTCCTCCCGTAACATCTTTATGGGGCAGTTCAGTGCACGACCAGGCAGACACAGTTGGTCCTGTGTGTGAGTCCCTAAAGCAGCCCTTCTGCAGAGCGGCACCATCTGACTATTACCTGTGCAAGAGGATTTCTGGAAACAGACTCTGAGTACCTATTTCACTGGCTGACTTTTTGAAGTATTGTTAACAGCCTTCCTCAGATAGCATTTGTGCCCATGTTTACAAGCATAGAGTGTCTCCGATTATCATTTTTAATTTCTTTAACTTTTTGTTTTGACATCATTTCGAACTACAGAAAAGTTTCAAGAGGAGTGCTAAGGACTCCAGTC
The DNA here is from genome assembly GCF_949987515.2 of Delphinus delphis. Lineage (NCBI taxonomy): Eukaryota > Metazoa > Chordata > Mammalia > Artiodactyla > Delphinidae > Delphinus > Delphinus delphis. The sequence goes on from NC_082697.1 coordinate 86,059,191, forward strand.
ATTGGCTTACTCTCATTTTCTCCCCACTGCCTTTCTCATTCTCTGTCGCATATAATTTTTTCTCTGAATGCTTTTTTTTTCTATCCTTGTCTTACGTCAAAATTGTAAGACACGGACGGCCTGATATACTTCCAGTCAGATGCCAAAGTGTTTTTAAAATTTTTTTTTTTTAAATATTTTTTATTTTATCTTCTTTGCGGTACGCGGGCCTCTCACTGTTGTGGCCTCTCTCGTTGCGGAGCACAGGCTCCGGACGCGCAGGCTCAGCGGCCACGTGAGCCGCGGCATGTGGGATCTTCCCGGACCGGGGCACGAACCCATGTCCCCTGCATCGGCAGGCGGACTCTCAACCACTGCGCCACCAGGGAAGCCCCAAAGTGTTTTAATAAATTAACAAGGATAGCGATTTTCTCCCTTTTTCATAAGGACACATTGTAAAGAGGGCTTTGTTTCTAATTTCTAAAAGAGGGTACACTTTTAGTCTAATGTGAAGGAAGATTTTGACAGTGAATAAATGTGAGAAAAATGGGGAAAACGCGGCTAAGCAGGCCTCTCTGGGCAGAATATGTCCAGGCCTCTCACGATGCTGCGGCTCCCAGGGAAGAGGGGCCGTTTGCTTCGGCCCAGACCTTGCTCCAAGGACGTCTCGGCAGAGGGGATGCACTTTGGGAATCCCTGGACTAGAAGGTAGATAGGCCAACACCAAAATTCGCTTTCGCCTTCCTTCCTTAGGGGGTTCTGAGAGGCCCAGACTCGCATCTGCACAGGAAGGAAGGTCAAGCTCAGACCCTCCAGGGGTCCCAGTGCCATCCTCCTCCACTCACTGTGGCAGCACCAGCCCAGGCCTGGGGGGGCCGGGGATGGGGGCTCATGCAGGAGCCTGTCGTTCCATTTAGTGACAACTTGGTGTCCGTTTAAGTGACGTTCAGGGCCTGTGTAATTCCAGCCGCTATTTTGTTAAATAGCTGTGGTTTAATAAAGATGATAACAGACTTTATAATTGGAGTTTTACCTGCCCTGAAAATTTCGAGCCCCTGAAATAGTTCTTAGACCTGAACCAATGTTCACCTACTTAGGAGTCTTTAAATGGAGATGATTAATTCTCAGTATGAGCAAAAGAGCATTTTTGAATAAATAACTTGATTTTATGGACACTTCCTTTTTTTACGCAGCTTTTTAAAGTGTACAAATCAGTGACTTTTAGTAAACTCGCCCCGTTGTGCAGCCAGCACCATAGGCAGCTTTAGAGCCTTCCCATTGTCCCAGTAAGGCCCCTCGCGCCCAGTCCACTGACGCCCAGCGCCCAGTCCCCGACAGCCCCACATCCACGTTCTGTCTCCGTAGATTTTCTGGATATTTCCTATAAATGGAGTCATACAGTGTGTGGCCTTTCGTGCCTGGCTTCTTTCCCTTAGCTTAATGTGTTCAAGGTTCCTTCATATTGGAGCATGTGTCAGTATTCCATTCATTTTTATCCCTAGATAGTATTCTGCTATGTGGGTAAACCTTTCCTTTATCTATTCACCAGTTGTGTGATGGGCATTTGGGTTGTTTTCCACTCTTTGGCCAGAAGAAGAACGCTGCTATGAACATTCTTATGCATCATTCTTAAAGGAAATATAAATATATTAATGGTGCTTACGAGAAGGAGGAAAGTTTGCTCTTTGGGGGTGGTTTTCACGATAGGTGGTATTTTATTTTTTCCCTGTCTTTCCTCTTACCCAACATTGCATGAGAATTTAGGGTCCCTTAACGATGGTGAGTTGGTGGTCGGTTCTGTTGAAAGGAAAGGGCAAGCCTGTCTCTCCAGAGAAACTCCGTGGAGCACCATAAATCAGCAGTGGTGGCCCCGAGAGGGAAGTTCCCCCCTTTCTCTCATTATTGCTCATTCCGGCCTTGGCTGAAGCTGGTCACCAGGAACAGCTTTTAGTTTATGAGGTTGGAAGTGCGTCGTATAATCTCTACTTTGGCTTCTCAGTGGATATTCTCTTTTAAAAAGGAACTTGGTCTACTAGTCTTAGTGCCGGATGTGATAGAACGTTGTGTCTTCCCTGAGCTTTAAGAAGCAAGATTTTGTGAAATAACCCTACAGTTCACCCTTTTATTTACTGAGCTTAAAAAAGTGTTTTTTGGAAATGTCAAGCAAAACTCCCCATCTGAGAAGGTGGAAAACATGTTGTTTTGAGAAGCAATTTATTGACACCTTTCAAATGTGCCCTTTGTCAGGAGGCCCCGCTGCTCGGGCTGTGGGTGGCTTACGTCTCATTTGGCTCTGCTCCTGAGCAAATCCCTGAGGTTGTTCTAAGGAGGAACCCCAAAAGTAGCCCGGATTGGGGTTTCCACACGTTCGTGGCTGCTCCACCGGGGCGCGCCCTCTGGGACGTGGCAGTTCGCTCAAGGGCCAAGGTCGAAGTTCTCTCTGGCCGGCTCTGGTTTTGAGGGAAGAAAGCCAGCTGGATGTTTATTTCACATGCCATTTTCTGCTGCGGAGAAAAGAGACAGGGATTGATCAGGAAGCCTCCTTACTGACAGAGGTTGGTTCTCCAAATGGCCTGGCAAATCAGTTTCACAAAAGTAATGTCTTAAGACTCATCTTGTGTCTTGAATTGCACGTCACCTTTATAGGTGATTTTGACAGGCTGGTCTTTGTATTGAATTGTCTCCTTTGGTGACAAACTGGAACCTAAATAAAGATCACTTTATTCAGCCTGATTTGTTTTGTAACGTAACCTTTTTTAAGGCAGAGGTTTACTGATGTGATTTTTTTTTTTAGGTTAGTTTTAAGAGTAGTTACTGGAAGTGCTGAATTTTGAAGTACCACAGCATGACCCAGTAATAAATACGACACAGGTACCAGTCAGTGCCTGCTTCCAGAATCTTCTTTACGATGCTTCTCATTGGGAAACATACATGTTTTTGTGGCAGCTCTCTCCAGGTATTGCACATCTTGAAATAATTCTTTTTTGTCTAGATCACTGGTCCATTTACAGTTGAAAAATGAGTTAGTACACGTCTGCAGAGCTTCATCCCACCCAGCAGAGCTGCGTGGTGGCTGAGGTCGAGGGAGCCCGGGTAGCTTTTCCAGACGAGCATGTGCTCAGACAGTTGGCAAGGCCAAAGGAAGACGCCCTTGGTGGGTCACCTGTGCTGGACTCCGCGTGTTCTGTGCCAGGTGAAGCAAATAAACGTGGGTGCTGAGTGCCCATTGGCCCGCCCGCAGCCATGAAGCCGTCCTGTTCTAAACCTCCCTGGTTCCTGTCACATGTCGCGGGGACTGAGTCTCTCCTGTGAACCGTAATACCTTTGGCACTTACACTAAGCCGTGTGTTCTGGTGGGGTTTTCCTTTTTGGTGGGGGGGTGTCTCATGAAATCCTGCTTAACTTCGGGTCAGCAGCAAACTGGAGGCATGGCTGAGGGTGGAGAGGCAGTGGGCTCGTGGGGAGGCCCCAGGTGCAGAGGGCCTGCGGGCGGGGGTGCCGAGTCTGGGGTCCTGGGGTCCGGACCTGCCCGCCACGGGGGTGAGCCGCCGGCCCCCGCCCACGGGAGTGTCTGGCACGGCCCCGCCCCTGGCCTCCCGTCCTCCCCGCCGGCCGCGGCTCCGGTTCCCTGAGCAGAGCTTGCCTTTTGCTGATTCCGAGCGCCAAGCGGCGAGCCCGCGGGTGAGTCAGGCTTTGGCAAACAGAGGGCTGCTTTGAGCCCTTCACTTCCCCTTTTGTTCGGCCGAGGTGGGGGAGGATGGAGCGCCCGCTGCAGGCGCCCTGGCCCGGCCCTGGCGCCCTTCCGCCGTGGGGGCGGGGCCGTCCCGACGACGTCCCCTCTCGTCCCGCTGCCTGGGCGCCGCCTCCCCGGCCTTCGTGGCAGGAATGGGATTCCCATGCTTGTTCCGATCTCTTAATTTCTGGGAAGTGCCCTCGCGCTTATCCCTGGAGGTTGGCGGGTGGTCTCTGGTCGTGGGTTACAGCCCAGCCCTGCAAGTGGAGGGGTGAGAGCCTGGCCTTGGGGTTGAGCAGCCTCTTTGACCTTGAGCAAGTTAGCTTCTAAACTTTGCGTTCTTCCCCTGGGGAGCAGGAATAATCATACTATGTTTGGATCAAAGAAGATAACATATGTCGCCAGCGTAGCACAGTACCGGGCACCGAGAGCCTATTATTGGCGTTGTTGTCCAGCAGGGTGAGTGGTTTCCGCTGATCCAGTCCCTTGCGCATCTGTGATTGTCCATAAATCAAGTACCTATGAGCATTTGTTAGCCAGGCACTGTGCTAGGCCCTTATAACTCCTCCCAGAAACGAAACCTGTGTTCACCTCCTCGACCTCAGAGTCAGAGCTTTGTGGTGTCTGGATCAATATTTTTGGCATGTCTTGATTTCACGGATTTCTCCACCGCTTTAGATTTTTCTTTAGGGGCTGGGGGCAGAGCTGGTAGTCGTGGTAGGAATGAGGGTAGAGCCCAGCATCTCTGCAGGCATGTGAGGTGGTCAGGTGACGCCGGGCTCCTGTAATGGCTAAGCTGGTGGGCAGCCGGACAGCCTGTGCTGTTCTCAAGTTCAGGCATTTTGTTGGTGTGACAGATGGGATGACGTGGGCTGGTTGGGAGCTGAATTTTAAGTGGCCATCTAAAGAGCTGGTTGGCACCAGCCACTCCCAGAAGTGTGAGTGCAGCCCTTCTAGCTGCTGTCTCTTCACATTTTTATCGCAGCTGTGCTGGTGAGTTTTTGTTTTCCAGGAGCCCATTCTGGCAAGTGTTCATGATTTTTGTTAAAGCAAATTCAAGTAAACGGGAAAGAAGAACCATTAGTTTCCAGATTGTAAATCAAGTGAAATTTTATGTGGGTTTAGGGTTGAGAGGCTTGTTTTGGAAGCATGTGTGCTGTAAAGTGGGAATTGTCTCTATCCTTAGGAATTAAAAGAGACGAGCTAGTCATGATTCTGGAGAATCTCACAGTCACTTCCATTAGCTACAGAAGAGGATGTAGGTCTTTAAGCTTTCTCTTTCTGTGTAGCCTGAACACCATCAGGTAAAAAAAAAACCTCACTGGGTTTTCTCCTTTCCTTTTACTTCTGTGGTATCTCAGAGTCTGTCACCAGGTCAGCCATCTTACAGCCCTATGTGGCAGGAGGTGTGGCCTCAGCCGAGGAACCACGCCCCTTGGAGAGCCCACACCCCAGAGAGCCGGCCCCCCGCGGTGAAGCCCCCCCGCCCCGGAGCTGGGGCTTGAACTTCACATGAACTTTTGTGCAGGTCGTCGTCTTTTTCCTTCCATAAGTTAACTCGAAAAGGATTCCCACGGCTGAGACCCAGGTGATGTAGGAAACCAGAGTGGGTTTTGTGAGGTCTGTGCTGCAGTTTGACTCTGTTTAAATTTTATTGCTTTGGGTTGAAAATAACAAGCCGTCCCAAGATGAGACAGGGACCGTGAGGGTTGACCTGGCTGACCTTGTCGAGACTGTGGAAAGGATAGGATGAGCTGGAGTGAAGAACAGTTCTCCCAGAAGATGCTCCCTCCCTACCACACCCCGCCTCCTCCCCCCTCCCCCCGCCAAAAAAAAAATGCTGTGAGGAGAGACCCCTTCCTACCAGGGATTTGACAGCCGCTCTGCTTTGATTCTTCTGGGGAAGCAAGTGCTCTGTTGCCAGGGCGGCCCCTCCAGCTAAGTCGACATCCCTCGAGGAAAGATTAGCATTTGGAGCATTTGGTAGCTAAACTTAGCTCCCTGGATAAGCTGCCAGTAGAAGGAAGTGAAGATGGATTTGGGGGGAGGGGGTTGGGAAGATTTAAAGGGGCAGCGACAGGTTTTAAAAGATGGTTCTGGGACACTTGTGGGATGTGTGTGCTTGGCTGGATCCTACCAGGCTCCCATGTGGCATCTGTGAGCATGGTCACCTACCTGCCATCGTGTCAGAGGTGTGTCTTTGGAGCAAAGAATAAATGGTGCCCAGAAGTAAGGAAAACCATAGTGTGGACTTCTGGGTGGAAAGGCATTTTTAGCTCTTAAGTGCTTCGCGTTGTGTGTGGGAAAGACCAGTAGGATTGATTACTTAGGTTTGTCAACGAGCAGTGATCAGCCCCGCTGAGGTTCTGATGAAGCGCTTGTTGACTCAGGGATGTGTAGGGAATGAGATGTGTGGACTTCACAAAAGGCAGCTACCCAGAAGTAAGCCTGAATCATTTGTCTGGGTAAAAGTGACCTCTCTCCTACTTGGAAAGCCTGAATAATTCATAATTTACTATCGTTTTAGTCATCTCTCAAATTTTCTACTTCTTCCCCAAGGCAAAAACGGACAATAGGGAAGAGCAGAGCGGAGACTCCGACTCTCCAAAAACACACACGGACCTCATCACATGGTGCTTTTTTCTTTTCTCAGCCGTGTACCCCACCTAGATATTGCTAACAGAGGACTTTCTTTCTGACTTTTAGTTCGTCAGCCTTGAAATACCAGGTGTTTTTCTATTTCAATGCTTTAAATATTGAGTATCTGTGTTGCTTTATGTGTTTATGGTCATATGACAAGGCCACTGGTGGCAGTCCGGTGGCAGGAGATCAGGTGGTAGAAAGAAAGTAGCCCCAATCGTGGGACTTGGACAAAAGTGGTGGAATGATTATATTTAATGAGATCTGCACACTTTTCGGAAAAAACACTTGGAGGGAGTGGCCAGACCTCAAGGGTTGTTTTGTAATGCCCTTCACTGTGTTTCCTTCTCTCTTGCTCTTTTTAAAAATTGTAAAATATACAAATGTTTTTCATATCCTGTACAGAAGAGGGTTTGAAAACATATTTAGTTTAAAACAGTTTAAACGTTTAAAAAATAAGCCAATCACGTCTGTACCTTCCCCTCAGATTAAGAATATCAGCGGTAACTTATAAACCCCGTGGACCCCACCGTAACCACCGTTCTGATGGTATTTTGACCGCCTGTGTATCCCTAAACAGGACCAAGGAACCATATGACTTCCCATTGGCCAGGTTACTTAAACACTGTTTCAGTTTTCTCATCTGTAAAATGGGGATAACAGTATACCTCCCTCCAGTAGTGTTGTGAGGATTCATTGAATCCATAAGTGAAGAGCACTCAGAACAGTGTCTGGCCCGTAGGAAGTGCTACATGTGCTTTAGCGACTGTGACTGTTGCATTTTGTTTAGCTCTGCCTGTTTTCAAACTTCATGTGAATAAAGGATAGTGTAAATCTCTGACTATGACTTGTCTCTCCAGCTCCCCGTTTTGTTTTGAGATGCGCGTGGTGGTGGTCCCCTCATATTCGTTCTCCTGGGTTTTCTGTTCTAAGACGATGCTGCAGTTTATGCATGAGCTGCGCATGGGCCTGGGGTCGCTTCCAGCCTTGGCTTTGGTGATTATGCTGTGCCAAAGCTCTCTAGGGCAGTGGTTCTCAAAGTGTGGGCTGCAAGGCCCTGAGACCCTTTCAAGGGCCCCACAAGGTCAGACTGCTTTCATAATAACACTAAGACATTATTTGCCTTTTTCACTTCCATTCTCCCAAGAGTGTAGAGCAGGGTTTTCCAGAGGCCGTGTGACATGTGACAATGTCATCACTGGTGGCTAACTAGGGATACGCTTGTATGTTTTTGTATTTTTAAATTCTCTCAGGTTTAATTTCTAATACGACACATACTGGTAGTTTGGGAGCTGTTGCGTTTTGGAGGCTTTTTTTCTTTGTGTTATTTGAATGTTAGTAGAAGTACAGGGGCTTTCCATAAAAAGCCTGAAGAAACCTGACTCATCCTATTTGTTTTGAGTTAGCTAATGACTAATGCCTAAGCAAGAGATTTTTCAGACATTTATTGGGTTTTTAATGCTTCTATTTTATGTTAATCGGGAAGGAGGAGGAATCATTTCTTAGTATTGCCATTCTGATGGGGGGTGGGGGGAGAGCAAGCTTTTCTAAATAGGTCCTAGACAGCAAACAGAGGTCAGGAATTCACTGTTATTAAAGGAAATAATGTTTAAGCTCACATTAAGATTCAGCTTTGAAAAAATACGCATCTTCATTCAGTAGCTACTAATGCAAGCAGATATACAAGAGAAGTGACCTTTTTCTCTGATGGTTCGTGGGGTTTTGCCCTAAGAAATGTATTAGTTTAATTGCTGTTTACAAGTTATTACAGTGTAGAAACTTCAGACAATAGCACAAATGTGTGTTTCACGGTGTGTACCAATCAGGAGTACTGCTGCCCCGGGTTGACGGTGTCCCCTGCTCTGGGTCTCGCCAGGCTGAGGTCAGGGTGTCAGTGCGGCTGCAGTCTCATCTAAGCTCCAAGGTCTTTTCCAGCTGACCTGTCTTTGGCAGAATTCATCTCCTTGCAGTTGCTTGACTGAGATCTTCCTTTTTTTGCTAGTTGTTGGCCGGGGACCACTCCCAGCTCCCAGGGGCTGCCCTCGGTTCCCTGCCATGTGGTCCCCTCCTCTCACAACATAGCTGCTTCCTTTCCTGTAGGCCAGCAGGAGAGGCCTCTTTGAAAAGCTCAACTGATTAGATCAGGCCCACCCAGGATCGTCGCCCTTTGAATGAGCTCAAGGAGCCGTCCCATACCAGTGTTCTACATTTTTCAACGAAGAGGTTTTTTACTTTTTTCTTTTTTAATTGTTTTGGCTAGTGCAATAAGGCAAGATATATAAGAAAGGAAATATAAAGCATACAAATCAGAAAAGTTCCTCTTATCAGATGACATAGAAAAATCCCAAGGAATCCACCCCAAAAGCCACAGAACTAGTAAGTCAGTCCATCCAGGTTACAGGATATAAAATCAACATAGAAAAAAAACCAGTTTTATTGCTATATACTAGCAATGAACATATTGAAACAGAATTTAAAATGCAGTACCATTAACAATTTCTCCCCCGAAAAGAGAAAAACTTTGGTGTAGATTTAGCAAAACATATATAGGACATATAAAAACTATAAAACATTCATTAAAGAAATCAGAGAAGATCTGAACTGATGGAGAGACATACCGTGTTCATGGATTAGGAGACTCAACATAGTAGAGATGTCAGTTCTCCCTAAATTTATATACAAACTTTAATACAGCTCCTACCCAAATCTCAACAAAATCTTTCGTAAATATAAGTATGATTATTCTAAAATTTATACGGAGAAGCACTAGAATAGCCAAAACAATTTTGAAATTGAAGACTAAAGTGGGAGGAGTCACCTCTACCTCACTTCAAGACATTTTGTGTAGCTACAGTAATCAAACTGTGTGGTGTTGGCAAAGATATAGACACATAGGTCAATGGAACAAACCCAAAGATAGCTCCATACAAGTATGCCCAACTGATTTTTGACAAAGGTGAAAAAGCAGTTCAATGAAGGAAGAATCGCCTTCTGATGATTATTATTAAATGGTGGGGAGCAATTGGATATCCGTAGGCAAAACAAGGAAGAAACAAAGGACCTTGACCTAAATCTCATACCTTATACAAAAGTTAACTCAAACTGGATTATAGACTTAAATGTAAAACTATAAAACTTGGAGAGAGGGCTTCCCTGGTGGCGCAGTGGTTGAGAGTCCGTCTGCCGGTGCAGGGGACGTGGGTTTGTGCCCCGGTCCGGGAAGATCCCACGTGCCGCGGAGCGGCTGGGCCTGTGAGCCATGGCCGCTGAGCCTGCGCGTCCAGAGCCTGTGCTCCACAGCGGTGAGAGGCCCATGTACCGCAAAAAAGAAAAAAAAACTTGGAGAGAATAACTTAGTAGAAATTCTTTGGGACCTGAGGCTTGGTGAAGAGTTCTTAGATATGACACCAAAAGCATGACCCATAAAAGAAAAAAATCGTTTTGGGGGGGAAAAAATCAGTTTTGTTTTCATCAAAATCCAAAACTTTTGCTCTGCAAAAGACCCTCTTAAGAGCATGAAACGACAGGCTACAGACTGAGAGAAAGTATCTGCCAACCACGTATCTAACAAAGGACTCAATATCTAGAGTATATAAAGAACACTTAACATTCAACAGTAATAAAACAATCCAAGTAGAAAATGGACAGAAGATAAGAGATTGCACCTAAGAGGACATACAGATGGCAAACTTCACTAGCTGTTGGGTCACTGCGGATTAAGGGAAATGCAGATAAAAACCTTGTGGAGACACTTCTTAGAACGTGAAAACTAGCAAACACCACCAAAGGCTGGTGAGGACGTGGAGAAACTAGATCCCTCATACATCGCTGGTGGGAATGTACAGTGATATAGCCATGCTGGAAAACAGTTTGGGAGTTTCTTTAAAAAGTAAACATACTTAGCATAAAACCCCGCAATCACATCCTGGGCATTTTTACTCCGGGGAAATGGAAACTATGTCCATACAAAAGCTGTACGGGAATGTTGATAGCAGCTTTATTTGGAATTCCCAAAATGTGGAAACAACCAAAATGTCTCCGGATCGGTGAGTGGTTAAATAAGCCGTGGCACATCCATACCAGACGTTACTACTCAGCAGTAAAGAGGACAAACTGTTGATACACACGACAACTTGTTGAATCTCAAGGCATTTTGCCGAGTGAAGGAAAAAAGCCATTTTTAAAAGGTCACTTGCTGTATGAGTCCATTTAAAGTACATTCTAGAAAAGGCAAAACTGTACAGACAGAAAACAGGTCAATGACTCTAAACTGTAGAGACGGCAATCAGATTAGTGTTTGCCAGAGACGAGGACTGGTAGAGGAAAGAGGGTGGGTGTGGCTGTAAAGGGGGCTGGACGGAGATCTTGTGGTGATGGATCAGTTCTCTACCTTGATCGGGGGAGCAGAGCCTGGGGGGGGTGGCTCATTACGTGAATCTACAGATGTGATTGAAGTGCATAGAACTATACACATATGTTGTACCAATGTCAGTTCCCTGATTTTGATATATTATAATTACATAAGGTGTAACCATTGAGAGAAATGGGGTGACAGGTACACTAGACCTCTTTCTGCTATCTTTGCAACTTCCTGTGCATCTAGTTATTTCAAAATACAAAACATAGCAAAACAAAAAAATTTTTATTCCTAAATATTTTATGTTTCTTAGTACTACGTGGAACTGTTTTTTTCAAATTTTAAATTGCAGTTGTGTGCTGCTAGCCTGTAAGAATACACTTTTATATATTTATATATATTAACCTTGTGTCTTTTATATATATATATATATATTAACCTTGTGTCTTGTGAATTTGCTGCACTCACTTCTCGGTCAAGCGTTAGCTTTTCTGTAGCTTCCTTAGGATTTTGTATGCAAACGGTGATGCGCTCTGCAGATTCAGTCTTGCTTCTTGCTTTCCAGTCCTTGTGCCTTTCATTTGTTTGCTTGCGTTTTTGCACCGGCCAGGCTCTCCAAAACCGTGGTGACCAGAAGTGGTAAGAGTGGGCATCCTTGCCTTGTAACCAGTCTTAGGGTGAACGTAGTCAGTATTTCATCATTAACTGTGATGTTAGCTGTGGGTTTTTCATAGATGCCCTTTATCAGAGTGAGAAAGTTCCTTTCCATATATACAGTTTGATGAGAGTTTTCAACTATGAATGACGTTGAATTTTATCAGATGCTTTTTCTGCATCTATTGAAATGTTCATCTTTTCTCCTCCTCGTTTTGTTGAAATGGTTTTAATTTTCTGTTTTATTGATGTATTATCCTTTTTATACAGTGTTGGTTTTGACTTGTATGGAAAAACACATTCCTGTGTGTCTCCTTTACTGTTCACAAGAACACTGCTGTGCCTAGATGTGTGGGGATTTCCCCCACACCCAGCAGTTCTCAGATTCTCCAGACACCAGTTGGGTGTCCTACAATTTAACTAATTTAACTCAATTCTGACAGTATCTACCTGGAGGTAGCATCAGATCCCAAGGTTGAAGGCTCAGTCCCACAAGACTGTCCCCCAGTCACATACTTCACATGCCAATCACAAGTCCAGATTGTTACCTGTATAATCTGAATCACGTTGCTGTTTGCCTGAAACATTGTAAGTCAACTATACTTCAATAAAAAATAAACTAAAAAATAATTTTAAAAAATATCTTATTAGCCTTTTTTTTTTTTTTTTGCGGTACGTGGGCCTCTCACTGTTGTGGCCTCTCCCGTTGCGGAGCACAGACTCCGGACGCACAGGCTCAGCGGCCATGGCTCACGGGCCCAGCCGCTCCGCAGCATGCGGGATCCTCCCGGACTGGGGCACGAACCCGCGTCCCCTGCATCGGCAGGCGGACTCCCAACCACTGCGCCACCAGGGAAGCCCTCTTATTAGCCTTTTAATGTCTATAGTATTGGTAGTGTAACTCCTCTTTCATTCCTGGTACTAGTGATTCGATTTCTACTTTTCTTACCTGATTACTCTAGCTAGGAGGTGATCAATTTTGTTGATCTTTTGAAGAACCAACTTTTTGGCCTTGTTAATTTTTTCCATTACTTGTTCATTTTCTGTTTCAGTGGTACCTGGTCTTACTTTATTATTTCCTTTTTTCTACTTACCTTGGGTTTACTTTGCTCATTTTTTAGAAGCTCTTTGAAATGGAAACTTTGGTCAACGTTTTTGGATCATTTTCTTTTCTAATTAAAAAAAAAAAAACCCTACAGATTTCTCCCCTAAGTACTACATTAACTACATCTCACAGATTTTGGTGTTTTATTTTTGTTATCTTTCCATTGAAAATACTTTGTAATTTACTTTGTGATTTCTTCTTGGTTTCTAGCATTTCCATTTGAATCTTGGAGTTTCCATCTGTCTGCTTATATTACCCAATCTATTCTTGCAGGTGTCTCCTTTTTCCATTAGTGACCTTAGTATATTAATCATAATTATTTTAATTTCCTGATCTGTTCATTCCAAAGTTTTTGCCAAATCTGAATCTGGTTCTTATGCTCGCTTTATCTCTTCAGACCGTAAGTTTTGCCTTTTAGTATGCCTTGTAATTTAATGAAAACCGGACCTGATGTGTCAGTTGCTGGCTCCAGCCATGTCTTCTGTTCCTGGTAAGCCGTAATTCTCTGTATTTGCCTGTCTCTCCAGTTGGGAGAGCAACAGTTGGCCCTGAAACATCAATTCTCTGATGGATCTAAGAAGAGTTGTTGATTTTCAGTTTGTTCAGCTTTTTCTTTGTTGTGAGGACTGGAGTGACTACTGCCAAGCTCTTTACATGTCAGACAAAAAAAGTGTGTGATGACTTCTTTCACCCGTGGATTATTTTAGAAGTGTGTTGTCTAATATCCTTGGTATGGTTTTCTTCATATTTATTGTGTTTGGAATTTGTGGAGCTTCTTGGAATCTGTAAATTTATGTCTTTGACCAAATTTGGAAAGTTTTCTGCTTTTTTTTTTTTTCTGCCTGATTCTCCCTGTTCTTTCTTGTTGGATTCCAGTTAAGGTATGTTCGACCTTTTGAAATCACCCCCAAAGATGCTGGAGTCATTATCTTCTTTTATTCATCTTTTTTTTTTCTCTCTTTTCGGGATTGGATAATTTTTATTGCTCTAATTTCAAAGTTCACTAATTCTTTCCTGTGTCATCTCCAGTCTGTTAAGTCCATCAGTTAAGTTCTTTATTTCATATATTATACATTTTAGTTCTAAAATGTCTATTTGGCTGTCTTTGTATTTTGTGTATCTGCCAAGATTTTTTTGTGTCTTTATTCATTATAAGCATTTCTTAATCTAACTGAACATAAAGCCTTCGTCTAATAATTCCAATATCTGGGTTGAGTTGGTATCTATTGATTATTTTTCCCTTGAAGATGAGTGCCATTTTCCTGGCTTTCCATACATTGAGTAATTTGGGATTATATCCTGGACATTATGAATGTTGTTTTAGGGACTCTAGACCCTGTTATGTTCACCAGTCAATGTTGAATTTTTTGCTCTAGCAGGCACTTAACTTGGTGAGACCTAGAGTCCCAGCTCTGTCATGCCTGTGTTGGTGGTGGCTCAGATATCAGTTCAGACCCCTTCCAGGGCCCTGTGCACGAGTGGTTGAGGGACAACCAGAGTCTTGGGCAGCGTTTATACACAGAATCTGAGGTTTCCCTCCTCACCCCCTGCCAGCCCTGCTTGCCCAGGCTCCTTCCCCTGGTTCCTCTGGCCAAAGAGATGGGAGCCTTTCCATCAGAGTGTTAGTTGTTGCCACATCCCACCGGACTGTGGCTGACCTCGGGCAAAGCCACGGGAATTCGCCCTGTGCTGTTCACTTCCTCCAAGTTTCTACTCCCCTCCAAAAATGGGCCTGCTTTTACTCACTCTCCAGAACCCTCAGATCTTTGTTTTTTTGTATTTGACCAGAGTTTATGGTTGTTATCTGCAGGAGACTCTCTTTGCTAAGAGTTTAATCCTTCATGCCGGAAGTGGAACCACAGGAATCGTTTTTAATGATTAAACATGGAAAGTTTTCCCTCTGAGATAGAAGCAGGCAAGCTGCAGTGACTAACCAGCTCCACTGAGCACTGTCTTAGAGCCCTCAGCCAGTGCTCTAAGGCAAGAGAGAGGAAGAAACCAAAATGTCTTCCTTTACAGACGATGTGCTTGTATACCTGGAAAATTAACAGGGAAGTACAGACACACTGTTGGGATGAATGTGAAGCTTAGCAAAGTTACTAGACACAAGTCAATGTACAAGAATCAATTGTATTTCTGTACACTAACAACAGAATTAGAAAACGAAAAATGTTTAAAGATGCTGTTTAAGAAGCACCATAAAAGGATAAATACTTAAGAAGAAATCTAAGACAAGACGTGTAGAACCTCTGTGCAGAAAAACGTATAAAGCATTACCAGGAGGAATTAAAGGCTGTTCAGGTTTGTTGTGGGGAGGGAGGGTAGAGATTGACAGCTGGTTTCAGAACTAAGAGGGAAGTGCAAAGGGCCAACACCGTCTTCAGTTCAAGCACCAAGATAATTAAGGACAGCAGCGAATTGCAAACCTTGAGAAATACAGGCATCTATAAGCCCATGTAGATAATGAAGAGAGAAACAGGAGAGAAGGGAGGACTCTTGTTTACAAGAGAATGTCAACCACAGACCAGTGGTTGTAGCATTGATTGGAAAACCATTTTGCAACTGTCATGGTGAAGATTGGAAACATCACAAAAACCCCCACCTGAGGCGGTGGGGGGGGGCAGCTGTATTCTTCAAAAAGATCAGTGTTTGAGATTAAAGGAGGCGAAAGAGACATGACAGCTAAATGCAGTACTTGGTTCTGGACTGAATTCTGTGCTGGAGGAGGAAATGCAGCCAGGATAAACGGATTACATCAACATCAAGTCTCCCGGGGTTACAGGGTCGTAGAAGCAAAGGTCCTTGTTCTTAGGACGGGTCCACTGAAGTTTTTAGGGGTAAATGGACAACTTCCTCTCAAATGGTTTTAAAAAACAAAATATATACACTGTTGACCCTTGAACAACACGGGGGTGGAAGGCGCTGACCCCCATGCAGTCAAAAATCCGAGTCTAACTTTACACTTGGCCCTCTCCATCTGCGGTTCCACATCCGCAGATTCAAGCAGCCTCAGATCGTGTAGTACATATTTATTGAAAAAAATGTGCATATGAGTGAACCCATGCCAGTCAAACCCATGTCGTTCAAGGGTCAACTGTAAATTGAAGGGAAGAGAACAAAGGTTAAAGCAAATGAATGAGGCACAATGTTCATGATGGGTGAACCCACACAAAGGGTGTACGGGTATTCTTTGTATCCTTCTTGCAACTTTTTCACGTGCGCTTCTATCCCTGCCCCGGTGAGACTTGGAACTTGGGTTCTGGATGCTACATTGCAGAGGCTGTAATCCTGGTGTGAATTTCCCCAAGATGTAGAAAGGCGATAGGCAGCCATGGTTATGACACGCCCAGTATATCATGTACTGAGTTTCTAGGGATTCTGTGGTGGAGGCTATAAAAATTGGCTAAGCCCTCATCTTCCCTACACCCCAGGTGTAGGTGCTTTCTTATCTGGAGAAAGAGAATATCTAAGAACATGCTCTGGAACTTCTTTTTAGCTCATTTTTCTATGATGGTCTGGTCCCTGAGATACAAATGTAGAATCTAAATCCATAGTTTTAAAAGCTGAATCTGTAATTTGGACTGTTAAACTTTTTATGGAACATTTAACATAATGAGCCTAACAGATACTCATATACCCACTCCCAGTAGTAACATGTATTTACACTTTGCCATCTTTGCTTCTGATGTATAAAAATCCACGACTTCATAGTGCTACAGACATAACCACCATAACACCCGGACAAGACCATGAAGAGATGCCACTTCACACCCACCAGGATGGCTACAGTTTAAAAATCAGAAAATAACAAGTATTGGTGAAGATGTGGAACCTTTGTGCCTTGCTGACGTGAATGTGAAACAGTGCAGCCACCGTGGAAAATAGTTTGGTGGCGCCTCAAAAAAATTAAACATAGAATTCCCATGTGACCCAGTAATTTCACTCCTAAGTGGACTATATACCCAGAAGAACTGAAAACAGGTGTTCAAACAAAAACTTTTACATGAGTGTTCATAGCACTATTCACAATAGTCAGAAGCTGGAGATAATCTGAATGTGCATCCGCTGACAAATGGATAAACGTAATAGGGGCCATCTGTTCAGTGGAATATTACTCAGCTGTAAAAAAGATGAAGTCCTGACAGCTGCTACAACATGGATGAACCTTGGAAACATGCTGGGTGAAATAAGCCTGATGACACAAAAGGGCGCACAGTGTGCGGTTCTGTTTGTAGGAAAGATTCAAGGCAGGCAAATCCGTAGAGACAGACCACTGAGTGGTTGCTGAGGAATAACTGCTTGTGGGCACAGGGTCCCGTTTGGGGTGACGAAATGCCTTGGAACTGGGTACGGGAGGTGGTGGCACAGCCTGGCCAATGTGCTCAATGCCTCTGTGTTGCACACTTTAAAATGGTTAGTCCTGTCATGTGGATTTTACTTCAGTTTAAGAAACAGAAGAATCCCAGGCACGAGGGGCCTGGCGCTCTGGCCTGTGGCTTCAGCCCCATTGCACAGGCCAAGGAGACCCACCCAAGCCAGGCCAGCCTCCAGGGCCTGTTTGGACCTTTTCCTGGGGTCTCACCTTGGTTGCCAAGCGGCAGCCGTTGTCAGGATCTCAGGTGGGGGGCTTGGAGCTTGGGTGCAGGGACTTAAGCACGAGCCCGGGCACAGGCCTGCACAGCAAAGCTAGAGAGCCCGTGCTCCAGGGCAGAAGGTCGAGGCCTCCAGCTTGATACACTGTTAGGGTCCTTTGTTTCAGTTTGCCTAAATTTTGAGGGGGTGATTATTTTTTAATTTAATTTTGCTTTTAATTATGTAAGATGTTTTCATGGTTCTAAAGTCAAAATACATTCAGAGAGGTCTGCTTCCACCCCGTCCCACCTTCCCTGTTCTCCCCTCCCTGTACATCATCGTTTTTACTTCTTGCTGGTTTATCCTTCAATGTTTCTTTTTTAAAATATAAGTATAGATGTTTTCATTTCCCCACCATTCCTTCTACAACAGGAATCACACTGTTTTCTATTTTGCACCTTGGTTTTTTATCTGTCTGTAAGTCACTCTGTAACTGTCCCTAGAGGCCCCTCATTCCCGTCCACAGTTGATGGTACGGGCATTTGGCTTGTCCCCCGTCTTCTAATGTTGTAATAGTGGTGCAGCGAGCAGCTTTGTGCATTTTCTACTTTGCCACTGAATCTTTTGCCTGATATATTAGGATTATAATTAGCAACAGACAGTTATAGGCACCCAAAGTAAAATGTGAGAAACTTAATTTTTCTAATACATATTAATATGATGCTTAATCTTTTTCCAATTACTTTCAGAGCTGTGATAACAATTTTAATCTCGCAAGATCCCAGTGAGATATCGTAGTTACTAATTTAGCAAAGCCTGATTTCAAAGTTTCTTTTGGGGAATTATATAATATTTTTTTAAGTATTTTTTTAACATCTTTATTGGAGTAAAATTGCTTCACAATGCTGTGTTAGTTTCTGCTGTATAACAAAGTGAGTCAGCTATGCATATACACATATCCCCATACCCCCTCCCTCTTGCGTCTCCCTCCCACCCTCCCTATCCCACCCCTCTAGGTGGTCACAAAGCACCGAGCTGATCTCCCTGTGCTCTGCGGCTGCTTCCCACTAGCTATCTATTTTATGTTTGGTAGTGTATATATATCCATGCCACTTTCTCACTTCATCTCAGTTAACCCATCCCCCTCCCCGTGTCCTCAAGTCCATTCTCTACGTCTGCGTCTTTATTCCTGTCCTGCCCCTAGGTTCTTCAGAACCAATTTCTTTTTTTTTAGATTCCATATATATGTGTTAGCATATGGTATTTGTTTTTCTCTTTCTGACTTACTTCAGTCTGTATGACAGACTCTAGGTCCATCCACCTCACTAAAAATGATTCAATTTTGTTTCTTTTTATGGCTGAGTAATATTCCATTGTATATATGTGCCACATCTTCTTTATCCATTCATCTGTCGATGGACACTTAGTTTGCTTCCATGTCCTGGCTATTGTAAATAGAGCTGCAGTGAACATTATGGTACATGACTCTTTTTGAATTATGGTTTTCTCAGGGTATATGCCCAGTACTGGGATTGCTGGGTCGTATGGTAGTTCTAGTCTTAGTTTTTTAAGGAACATCCATACTGCTCTCCATAGTGGCTGTATCAATTTACATTCCCACCAACAGTGCAAGAGGGTTCCCTTTTCTCCACATCCTCTCCAGCATTTATTGTTTGTAGATTTTTTTATTATGGCCATTCTGACTGGTGTTAGGTGATCCTCACTGTAGTTTTGATTTGCATTTCTCTAATGATTAATGATGTTGAGCATTCTTTCATGTGTTTGTTGGCAGTCTGTATATCTTCTTTGAAGAAATGTCTGTTTAGGTCTTGTGCCCATTTTTGGATTGGGTTGTTTTTTTTTTTTTTATTGAGCTGCATGAACTGCTTGTAAATTTTGGAGATTAATCCTTTGTCAGTTGCTTCATTTGCAACTATTTTCTCCCATTCTGAGGGTTGTCTTTTCGTCTTGTTTATGTTTTCCTTTGCTGTGCAAAAGCTTTGAAGTTTCATTAGGTCCCATTTGTTTATTTTTGGTTTTATTTCCATTTCTCTAGGAGGTGGGTCAAGAAGGATCTTGCTGTGATTTATGTCATAGAGTGTTCTGCCTATGTTTTCCTCTAAGAGTGTTATAGTGTCTGGCCTTACATTTAGGTCTTTAATCCATTTAGAGTTTATTTTTGTGTATGGTGTTAAGGAGTGTTCTCATTTCATTCTTTTCCATGTAGCTGTCCAATTTGCCAGCAACACTTACTGAAGAGGCTGTCTTTTCTCCACTGTATATTCTTGCCTCCATTATCAAAAATAAGGTGACCATATGGGCGTGGGTTTATCCCTGGGCTTTCTATCCTGTTCTGTTGTTCTGTAATTCTGTTCTTGTGACAGTGCCATACTGTCTTGATTACTGTAGCTTTGTAGTATAGTCTGAAGTCTTGGAGCCTGATTCCTTCAGCTCCATTTTTCTTAAGATCGCTTTGGCTATTCTGGGTCATTTGTGTTTCTATACAAATTGTGAAAATTTTTGTTCTAGTTCTGTGAAAAATGCCATTGGTAGTTTGATAGGGATTGCATTGAATCTGTAGATTGTTTTGGGTAGTATAGGGTAGTTTGATAGGGATTGCATTGAATCTGTAGATTGCTTTGGGTAGTATAGTCATTTTCACAATGTTGATTCTTCCAATCCAAGAACATGGTATATCTCTCCATCTGTCTGTATCGTCTTTAATTTCTTTCATCAGTGTCTTATAGTTTTCTGCATACAGGTCTTTTGTCTCCTTAGGTAGGTTTATTCCTAGGTATTTTATTCTTTTTGTTGCAGTGGTAAGTGGGAGTGTTTCCTTAATTTCTCTTTCAGATTTTTCATCAGTGTATAGGAATGCAAGAGATTTCTGTGCATTAATTTTGTATCCTGCTACTTTACCATATTCATTGATTAGCTCTAGTAGTTTTCTGGTAGCATCTTTAGGATTCTCTATATATAGTGTCATGTCATCTGCAAACAGTGACAGCTTTACTTCCTTTTTTCTGATTTGGATTCCTTTTATTTCTTTTTTCTTCTCTGATTGCTGTGGCTAAAACTTCCAAAACTATGTTGAATAATAGCGGTGAGAGTGGGCAACCTTGTCTTGTTCCTAATCTTAGAGGAAATGGTTTCAGTTTTTCACCATTGAGAACAATGTTGACTGTGGGTTTGTCATATATGGCCTTTATTATATTGAGGTAAGTTCCCCCTGTGCCTACTTTCTGGAGGATTTTTATCATAAGTGGGTGTTGAATTTTGTCAGAAGCTTTTTCTGCATCTATTGAGATGATCATATGGTTTTTCTCCTTCAATTTGTTAATATGGTTTATCACATTGATTGATTTGCGTGTATTGAAGAATCCTTGCATTCCTGGGATAACCCCACTTGATCATGGTGTATGATCCTTTTAATGTGCTGTTGGATTCAGTTTGCTAGTATTTTGTTGAGGATTTTTGTATCTATGTTCAGCAATGATATTGGCCTGTAGTCTTCTTTCTTTGTGACATTTTTGTCTGGTTTTGGTATCAGGGTGATGGTGGCCTCATAGAATGAGTTTGGGAGTGTTCCTCCCTCTGTTCTTTTTGGAAGAGTTTGAGAAGGATAGGTGTTAGCTCTCCTCTAAATGTTTGATAGAATTTGCCTGTGAAGCCATCTGGTCCTGGGCTTTTGTTTGTTGGAAGATTTTTAATCACAGTTTCCATTTCAGTGCTTGTGATTGGTCTGTTTATATTTTCTATTTCTTCCTGGTTTGGTCTTGGAAGGTTGTGCTTTTTCTAAGAATTTGCCCATTTCTTCCAAGTTGTGCATTTTATTGGCATATAGCTGCTTGTAGTAATCTCTCATGATCCTTTGTATTTCTGCAGTGTCAGTTGTTACTTCTCCTTTTTCATTTCTAATTCTATTGATTTGAGTCTTCTCCCTGTTTTTTCTTGACGAGCCTGGCTAATGGTTTATGAATTTTGTTTATCTTCTCAAAGAACCAGCTTGTAGTTTTATTGATCTTTGCTATTCTTTCCTTCCTTTCTTTTTCATTTATTTCTGATCTGATCTTTATGATTGCTTTCCTTCCACTAACTTCGGGGGTTTTTTATTCTTCTTTCTCTAATTGCTTTAGATGTAAGTTTAGGTTGTTTATTTGAGGTGTTTCTTGTTTCTTGAGGTAGGCTTTTATTGCTATAAACTTCCCTCTTAGAACTACTTTTGCTGCATCCCATAGGTTTTGGATCATTGTGTTTTCATTGTCATTTGTTTCCAGGTATTTTTTGATTTCCCCTTTGATTTCTTCAGTGATCTCTTAGTTATTTTGTAGTGTATTGTTTAGCCTCCATGTGTTTGTATTTTTTACAGATTTTTTTCCTGTAATTGATATCTAGTCTCATAGTGTTGTGGTCGGAAAAGATACTCGATATGATTTCAATTTTCTTAAATTTACCAAGGCTTGATTTGTGACCCAAGATATGATCTATCCTGGAGAATGTTCCATGAACACTTGAGAAGAAAGGGTATTCTGTTGTTTTTGGATGGAATGTCCTATAAATATCAATTAAGTCCATCTTGTTTAATGTATCATTTAAAGCTTGTGTTTCCTTATTTATTTTCATTTTGGATGATCTGTCTTTTGGTGAAAGTGGGGTGTCCCACTACTATGTCTCCTACTATGATTGTGTTACTGTCGATTTCCCCTTTTATGGCTGTTAGCATTTGCCTTATGTATTGAGGTGTTCCTATGTTGGGTGCATAAATATTTACAATTGTTATATCTTCTTCTTGGATCGATCCCTTGATCATTATGTAGTGTCCTTCTTTGTCTCCTGTAATAGTCTTTATTTTAAAGTCTATTTTGTCTGATATGAGAATTCCTACTCCAGCTTTCTTTTGATTTACATTTGCATGGAATGTTTTTTTCCATCCCCTCACTTTCAGTCTGTACGTGTCCCTAGGTCTGAAGTGGGTCTCTTGTAGACAGCATATATATGGGCCTTGTATTTGTATCCATTCAGCCAGCCTATGTCTTTTGGTTGGAGCATTTAATCCATTTACATTTAAGGTAGTTATTGATATGTATGTTCCTATTACCATTTCCTTAATTGTTTTGGGTTTGTTATTATAGGTCTTTTCCTTCTCTTGTGTTTCCTGCCTAGAGAAGTTCCTTTAGCATTTGTTGTAAAGCTGGTTTGGTGGTGGTGAATTCTCTTCTCTTTTGCTTGTCTGTAAAGGTTTTAATTTCTCCATCGAATCTGAATGAGATCCTTGCTGGGTAGAGTAATCTTGGCTGTAGGTTTTTCTCTTTCATCACTTTAAATATGTCCTGCCACTCCCTTCTGGCTTGCAGAGTTTCTGCTGAAAGATCAGCTGTTAACCTTATGGGGATTCCCTTGTATGTTATTTGTTGCTTTTCCCTTGCTGCTTTTAATATTTTTTCTTTATATTTAATTTTTGATAGTTTGATTAATATGTGTCTTGGCGTGTTTCTCCTTGGATTTATCCTGTATGGGACCCTCTGTGCTTCCTGGACTTGAGTACTTCCTTTCCCATATTAAGGAAGTTTTCAACTATAATCTCTTCCAATATTTTCTCAGTCCCTTTCTTTTTCTCTTCTTCTTCTGGGACCCCTATAATTCGAATGTTGGTGCGTTTAATGTTGTCCCAGAGGTCTCTTGAGACTGTCCTCAATTCTTCTCGTTCTTTTTTCTTTATTCTGCTCTGCGGTAGTTATTTCTACTATTTTATCTTCCAGGTCACTTATCCGTTCTTCTGCCTCAGTTATTCTGCTATTGCTTCCTTCTAGAGAATTTTTAATTTCACTTATTGTGTTGTTCATCATTGTTTGTTTGCTGTTTAGTTCTTCTAGTTTCTTGTTAAATGTTTCTTGTATTTTCTCCATTCTATTTCCAAGATTTTGGATCATCTTTACTCGCATTACTCTGAATTCTTTTTCAGGTAGACTATTTCCTCTTCATTTGTTAGGTCTGGTGGGTTTTCACCTTGCTCCTTCATCTGCTGTGTGTTTCTCTCTCATCTCATTTTACTTACCTTACTGTGTTTGGGGTCTCCTATACGCAGGCTGCAGGTTCATAGTTCCTGTTGTTTTTGGTGTCTGCCCCCAGTGGCTGAGGTTGGGTCAGTGGGTTGTGTAGGCTTCCTGGTGGAGGGGACTGGTGCCTGTGTTCTGGTGGATGAGGCTGGATCTGGTCTTTCTGGTGGGCAGGACCACGTCCGGTGGTGTGTTTTGGGGTGTCTGTGACCTTGTTATGATTTTAGGCCGCCTCTCTGCTAATGGGTGGGGCTGTGTTCCTGTCTTGCTAGTTGTTTTGGCATGGGGTGTCCAGCACTGTAGCTTGCTGGTCATGAGTGGAGCTGGGGCTTAGCGTTGAGATGGAGATCTCTGGGAGAGCTTTCACTGTTCGATATTACGTGGAGTCAGGAGGTCTCTGGTGGACCAATATCCTGAACTCGACTTTCCCACCTCAGAGGCACAAGCCTGACAGCCGGCTGGAGCACCAAGACCCTGTCAGCCACATGGCTCAGAAGAAAAGGGAGGAAAGAAAGAAAGAAAATAATAGTAATAAAATAAAGTTACTAAAATAAAAAATTAATTAAAAGGAAAAATTAAAAAGTAATAAAAAAAGAGAAAGAAGAGAGCAACCAAACGAAGAAACAAATCTACCAATGATAACAAGCGCTAAAAACTATACAAAAGAAAAAAGAAAAAAAAAACGGACAGAGAGAACCCTAGGACAAATGGTAAAGGCAAAGCTATATAGACAAAATCACACAAAGAAGCATACACATAGACACTCACAAAAAGAGAAAAAGGAAAAAAAAAAATATATATATATATATATATATAATATATCTTCTGGGAAGTCTGAGGTCTTCTGCCTGCATTCAGTAGGTGTTCTGTAGGAGTTGTTCCACATGTAGATGTATTTCTGATGTATCTGTGGGGAGGAAGGTGATGTCCGCGTGTTACTCCTCCACCATCTTGAAGGTCTATCCTCTAAAGTATTTGTAAAAGTTCTCTATTCAAACAGGTTGTGGGGTTAGCATCTCTATTAAATGGAAATTAAATCATAAATTCAATATTTATTAAGTGATGGAAATGAAAATCTGACATCTAGAGTAGTCTGTTGTTTCTAATATACAGCAGCTTTGAGGTTTGTCTCCTGATTTGCTGCGTCTGAGCGAGTGAACTAAATCTTCGAATCCCCGTGCTCACATTGACAAGCCCTGTGTTAGAATTCTACAGTTACTTCCGCTGAGTCCAGGAACACAGGAACCGCTCGTGTGTAGACAGATACAGGACTAGGAACTGGAAAGCTGCCTGTCCCGAAGTGGGCGTTAGTGTTCGTTTCCTCTGTAACCACTCGCTGGCCCTTGCTTGCTTCCTGCCTCCACCTTTGCATCTCGGACTAACCCACGCCCGCCTCTGTCCTTTCTCCATCCCCTGTGGGGCCTCTGCCAGTGATTCTTGACCTGGACGGGCTCTCTTTCATGCACACAGCTCCCCTGTGACACTGACAGAACGGACCAGAATTCAACCAAGTATGGGAGGCTGGATCGATTACTGTCAGAGAAAGAGATGTGACCAGAGTGGGCTTGCTCCGCGCTGCAAGAGCTGAGGCTCTGTCCTCAGGCCTAAATGGGCTGAATGGGTGCCTGAGGCCGACGTGCGACGGAGGAGTGGCTTCAGTATTGCGGGGGCTGTCACGGAGGGTGGGGTGGGTGTGCAGGAGGGTCTGTCTGATGGTGCCGGACAGAAAGAAGCCTTGAATATGGAGCCCTGAGTGTGTATGACCTCCGCTAGAGCTGTGGGTGATAGGAGCGTCCAGTGAAGATTCGGTGAAGAACAGAGTCCATTTGCCAAAAAGATGATTCTCTTCGTTGGTGCTATGAGCCTGGCCCCTGCACACGTCCCTCATGTCACGCTCGGCGTCTATGCCTAGCACAACTGCACGGGCCCCAGATAAACCTGCTGCTACTTCTTGAAACAGCCCCCTCTTCACCCGCGAGGCCCCACCTCAGCCATCCATCCGGAGCTAATAAGGGTCAGTGCTTTGCCGGGAGCGTTGGGTCGGGAGGGTGGGCTGATGTCAAGTATGTGTTTGGTGGCCTCTGAGCTAATGAATTTGTTGTGTTTTGTCTAATCCATGAATCCATGATTTTAGCAATCTTAAGTGATATAGATTTTTCAAACCAAGCAGGGTTGTAAAAAGCCCGTTTTCCATTTACTCCTTTTTGTTAGACCACGTTGCCCCAGTAGCTGTCAGGAGAAGACTGGGATCATGTCGCCTCCTTCTACCAAGGTGCTGTCTTAGTGCATTCAGGCTGCGGTAATAAAAACGCCACAGACTAAACAACAAGCGTTTGTTTCTCACAGTTCTGGAGGCTGGACGTCCGTGACACGGGCAGATTCAGTGTCGGGTGGCGGCCCGCTTCCGGGTTCATAGACAGCGTCTTCTCGCTGTGTCCTCACGTGGCAGAGGCAGGAGGGAGCCCTCCGGGGTCCCTCTGATACGGGCACTGATCCCATCGTGAGGACTCCCTCTTCATGACCTCAGCACCCCCAGAGGCCCCACCTCCTAACACCATCACACTGGGGAATAGGCTTCAGCATGTGAATGGGGGGCAGGGGGCACAGACATTCAGTCTGTAGCAAAGTCTGAGTGGTTAATCTCAGGTTAGCATCTCAGGTTCTGCCAGACACTATTCTCTGAAGACATGACCGCGTTCTCCTGGTGTTGAGGATAGATCAGAAGTGTAAACCTGGACCTTTAAATGAGCTGACGCTGTGGGGATCGTGAAGCCTATTGCTACATGTCCAGTGGAGTGACGTGCTCTCCAGTCTCTGACAATAAACCACAGTGACCTCGACCGCGGTTCCAACTCAGCCCAGCAGGATGGCGCGGCGCGCCCAGGTTATGGGCCAATTTCTGGTCTGAGCACGTTGGTTTCTCATCCCCTCCTGTCCCCTTCCCGCCAGCCCCGCGTTGGAGAGCAGAATGGTGTAGTCCTCTGCCTTACGGTTCAACAGCGGCTCTAATGTGGACCCGGTAGCTTATTGTCCAGGTGAAGCAGGATTTCTCCCCTCTCCGACGTCATACATGATTCTTCTGGAAAGAGTCAAGGCCACCAACCATGCAGAGCAGCAGAGTCACCAATAAGTCACCGCCTTTGAGGTTGTGAAACAAGCTGGTGAGATGATTAAACAGACCGTTCTGGTGGAGAAACAAACTGTAAAGGTCCGTTTATGTTAGCATTTGGTGTGTTTTAAGGTCCATTGGTCCGACCCTGATTTCAAACGCAATCGTTAGAAATAAAGTCAAACTGGGGGAAAAGGATTTCCTCCCCTTCTTAATAGTCTGTGTTTAGCTCATGCCTACTTTTGTCCTCGGGACGCTTTGCAGGTCACGTCTGCGTGTCAGGGTTCTGCACTTGCACCCATGTCGCGGTGCCTGCCACCGGGACGACTGTCATGCCGTGGTGACAGAACATGGCCGGGGTATCTGCGTTGCCGTGACTTTTTGTGCCCAGTCAGGCCAAGACCCCTGGCCGGGTGGTGGTGGGAGCGGGTGCTGGTCCCACTGTCTTTGTGCCTGGAGCCCCCGCCCGAGTCGGGCAGGAGGCTGGCTGTGGGCCGCCCCTGCTGCCCCGCCTTCCTGGAAGGATGCACGGGGGACACGGGCAGTGCCTTGATTGTTCTTGAGCTCTCGTCGTGCCTCCGAGGGCCCCGAATGAGAGGCGGTGGGGGGTAAGAGAGATGGGAGCTTTGGGGAAGGAGTAGCCGTAAATCAGGTGAGTTGGCATCCACTCCGGCAGCTCTTCGCTCACCAGCTGTTTCCTGTCCGGCCATGGGAGGAGGCAGGCTGTGCCAATCAGCAGGGCACGATCGGCAGCTGCGGGAAGGGGCACGACCTCCCGCCGCACTGAACCCAGCTTCCCCTCCACGGGGAGGAGCTGTGTGCGGGCTGGGGGCCGCAGCTGGAGGCGAGGTGTTCGTGCCGGCCCGGACCCCGGCCTCCCAGGGCAGAGTCGGCCTGTGCCCTGACAGCACGGGTGCCCAGGAGGAAGGTCATATCGCAAATCGTGGTCTGTGCTGTGACGCAGGGAAGGTGTGTTTCTGTTCCTTAAACAAAATGCTCTCTGCCGAATCACCCACAGGCCTCCATTTTAACATGGGAAGGTTGATTCTTCACTGAAGGAAGCCCACCCGTCGGCTTCTTCTTCAGGCCCGGAGGAGGCCCGTGGGGAGGGAGGAACCAGGGCTTGCCGCTCCTGTCTTTCCTCATCGTCTTTTACGAGTCTCAGCTCAAGCTGCCATCCAGGACCTTCCAGATGATCTTCCTCCCTAAAAGCCCAGAGTGCCACCTCCTTGCCACCCTCCACTGTCGTGAGAACACGGGGCTGGCGTGGCTTCCCTGGGGGACTCTCCCAGCGTCCTCGCCGGTCCCTGTCTGCAGAGTGAGGCTCAGGGTGCAACCTTGCAGGAAGCCGTGTCCTCTGGGCACACGGGGTATAATCAACGTCCCACTTTTTAAGGGGAGCTTTTGCTCGTTCACTTCCACTGCCTCTGTTCCCTCCATGTAATCGACATTGAAGGCCCTCTGAACGCTCCTTATGCCCCGTGAGTGCCGCCGCGTTGGGGGGTTCAGTCCTCCGAGAACAGGACCGTGGGTGATTTTCAAGGTCACTCTGGCTATTGAACGGCCCTGGTTTGTATCGACGTTCAGTCCGGAGAACGTCCAGTGGGTAGAGAAAGACTGGTCATCCCAGCACGGAAATCCAGACCAAAGAGTCCCCTCGTTCGAGGCTGTAAATCAGGTCGTACAAATATGTGACGTAATAATGGAATGTCAGGCCTGTTTCCAGAAACTGGTGCGTGTTTTGTCATGTGCCTCAAAGACGGTGGCTAGAGTGCCTTGGGCCAGCTGTCCAGGAGCGAAACCATTCACAGACACTTAATCTCACGCGCTAGCTCCCTGGTGGCGTGGCCTGGAGCAGGCCAGTCTCCATATCTGGGAAGGAAGGGAGTCAGTACCCTGCCCATCACCAGGATCAAGCCAGGGGCGCTTTGGAAAACACAGTCTGAATTTGAACCTTGGGATCAGAGCTAGAGAAATTGCATTTTTAAATTTTAATGGTGTTTTTAATTTAAAAAAATACATGTATGCTATTAGCCTTTTTACTTTGCCTTCCTGTTTACACAGAGGCAAAGTAGCAGTCATTTTACCAAATCAGGGTTCCTCAACCTAGACTGAGTTGTGACTCTTATTTCCTCCACGACAGGGTGAATCAGTGAAGTACTTCCTGGATAACTTGGACCGGATTGGCCAGCTGGTGAGTAAGACCCCCACCCCAGGCGTCTGTGATCCAGGATTAGAAAACATTTGTGTGGAGACCAAAGCAGCCCAAGCGGTGAGGGCTTTCGCCATCCTCATGAGCCGTGTTTGTGGTGTCAGGCGACTGCAATGCCATTATTGCTCCTAAAAAATTAGCGGTAATTCCTTAATATCAAGTCAGTTTTGAGACTTTCCCAGTTGTCTCATTAGAGTCTTCTTGTGGCTGCTGCTTTATTTCAGTAGTTTGAGTCAACATCCTATTACGGTCCATCCATTGCAACTGGTCCATGGCACTTGGACTTCTTTTATTCTTTAGGTTTCTCCTTCCATCTTTTCCTCCTTTCAGTTTATTTGTTGGAGTAAGTACATTATTTCTCCTGCAGGGTTTCTCGCGTCTCAGTTTTGCTCTTCCATCCCTGCAGTGTTGTTGAAGGTGTTTCTCTCCCCGCTCTGTGCCTCATGAATTGGTCGTTGGCGCTAGAGGCTTCAGCCCTGTTTGGATCTTTGGCAAGGATGATGCGTGAGTGCTGGTGTGCAGTAATCACTGGAGGATTGTTAATAGTGCAGGATCAAAGTGGTTTGAGTGACCACAGTTGCCCGTGTGTTGCTAAAGACTTTAAGAGTCCTCCAAGGATAACATATTAAATATATTGCAGGCTAAGTTTAAATAGCGTTGCAAAACCTAAGTTAAGTCAGTTCATAGTAAGGGTTTGGAATGCGTGTGCCCTAGAAGTTAGAAAAACAGAAAGGTAGCTATGGTGCAGGAAAAACAGATGGAAGTCTCCTGTGGAGAAGAAAGCCGATGAGGTTGCAGTGGGGCCTAACAGTGAAGATTCTGATAACCCTTCCTCAGCCTGATGAGACTTTGTTCATTTTGAAATGAGCTGTTTAGTTCCTTCACTTTTTGTTTCATGGTGAGTTTATATTTTTGTAATTGAAAGTTGCTTCTGGTATTTGGTTCAGCTTCTCTCAAAAGTCACTGTAACTCTCTTTCCTTCCACCCCATCTTTTTGTTCTTGTTTTCTCATGTTCTTCCTCTCCTGAATTTCTCCCTTATCCTATTTTACAGAATTACTTTCCTAGCAAGCAGGACATCCTGCTGGCGAGGAAGGCCACCAAGGGCATTGTGGAGCATGACTTTGTCATCAAAAAAATCCCTTTCAAGATGGTGGATGTGGGCGGCCAGCGGTCTCAGCGCCAGAAGTGGTTCCAGTGCTTTGATGGGATCACGTCGATCCTGTTCATGGTCTCGTCCAGTGAGTACGACCAGGTCCTCATGGAAGACAGGCGCACCAACCGCCTGGTGGAGTCCATGAACATCTTTGAGACCATCGTTAACAACAAGCTCTTCTTCAACGTCTCCATCATCCTGTTCCTCAACAAGATGGACCTCCTGGTGGAGAAAGTAAAGACTGTCAGCATCAAGAAGCACTTCCCAGACTTCAAGGGTGACCCCCACAGGCTGGAGGACGTCCAGCGCTACCTGGTCCAGTGTTTCGACCGGAAGAGACGGAATCGCAGTAAGCCACTCTTCCACCACTTCACCACCGCCATAGACACCGAGAACATCCGCTTCGTGTTTCACGCTGTGAAGGACACCATCCTGCAAGAGAACCTGAAGGATATTATGTTGCAGTGAAGGAGGACGCCCCTCACTCTTGTGGTCCTTCAGCAGCCTCGCCGGCCACAGGCCAGATCTCCCCGGTGCCCCGGAGCGGGTTTCCCGAATCCGTGCCCCCAACACCTGGCTCAGGGGTGCCGTGAGGCCCGCCACGCTCTAGGCCAAAGGACGCGACACTTTGATGTTAGCTACTGAATCCTGGGGACTAGTGAAACTACTGAAAATCCGAGCGATCACTTTGGTATTAACGTGTAGTGCTTAATGACACAGCTTTCTTTCTTTTTACAGCTTTCTTCCTTCTCTTTCTTTTTCCTTCTCTGACACAATGTAACCGAGGACTGCGTGTGCGTGCGCGCACACTCTGTCTTTAACGACAGAGACACGAAAACCGACATCTTTGCAGATGGCTTTTCTCTCTAACTCGAGAGTGCTTGGTGAGGAGTGTTGCCGGGGCGGGGGGGGAGGGTGGTTTGTAGGAGGTGAAGCGTGGGCTGTCGCCACCACTTCCCCAAGGGAGCGTGCTGCCTTTTAAGTCTCTTGTGCCGATGTCCCGAGAGGCCCTGGCCCGGCTGTCAGATGAGAGGGTGGCAGTGAGAGCTGGCAGTGTGGACTTAAGGCCCCACAACCTGCACTTTCTTCCCGCCCTGCCCCCTCCCCTCTGCACAGGGCAGTGCCCGCTGCCTCTGTGCCCACCCTCCCTGCCCCTCGGCAAAAACTTCAACCAGCTGGCCTTGCAGATGACTCTTCTGTCTTCTCAGTCGTCTCCGACGCTGCAGTCGGCTGCAGGGAGCCTTTCCTTCTTTGGAGGAAGTGGAGAGCTCCTTTCCTCTCAGGGGCTTCCGAGAGCTGGCGGCATTGCCAGCGGAGCCCTCGTTATTGCCCCCGGGCTCCGCGCTGCCTCCTGGTGGCCGAGAATCGAGGTTCTCATCACGGTCTCTTGCTTCTACTAACGTACACATGTAGCAGGAAAAGTGTTGGACGTGGTCTCCTCTGAGTGAAACTGCAGAGGCTGTGAATGTCGACGCGAGCTGGTCAATCTTACACTCAGTTAACTTGTCCGGTTACTCTGTCCAGGTGTCTTTCACTGTGTTTAAAAATACATTGCATTCCAAACTGGTCCCCACTGTGTATTACTCTACTCAAAAGTGTCTGGCGTGTTGAGGACCCTGCCTAGCATTTAAAAGAGAAAAAAGCTTCCTCTGTCAGTGGCACCAGAATGTTCCTGTGGTTGAGTAACCGTCCCCGGGCCCCATCCCCAGGCCACACTGTTCCCGGTCCTGTGTCCCTGGTGAGTGGCTTGCTTGCCTTCACCCAGCAGATAAACAGGGATCTTGTGGCAGATGCTGGCCCAGGAGGAAAGGGAGGAAAGAAACTGCTTCTGAGTCAGCCTTGTTATCACAGGGTTTTAATGAGGAGACGACATGAAATCCTGTCTCTCTGGGCGCTCGAGGCTTCCTGTCGATGTTCGCTGGGGTTTCGGCTTTTTTTTGGCTGGAGAAAAGTTGCTGTTTTTGTACTGCTTCCTGTGGCTCTTCATAAACTGAGAGGGCGAGCCCCGGGATCGGGGCCGATGACCGAGGCTGAAAGAAAAAAGAACATTCTCAACAGGCTGCGTCAGGGCGGCCCGAGACCCCGCCGTCGCTGCTCAGAGGACCTGTCCTGGGGCACGAGCGCTCCTCGCCCGCCGGGTTCCAGGTCTCACACGTGTGTCGGGACCCACGCGCTTCCTCACCAGCCTGGCAGCGCTCCCTGTGGTCTGGCGGAGGGGGCGGTCGGCGTAGCCGGTGCAGGTGCCCGTCCGAACGTCTTGCTGGCGAGTGGGGTCAGCACGGTCAGCAAGCGCCGTTTGTCCTTTCAACCGTCTGACGCGGCTGCTGGTTTGCTTTCGGAGGCGGAAGCGAGTTGGTATAGACAGGGAAGCTGAGCGGACTGGGAAGCAGGGGGGATGGCCCGAGGGGGGCCCCTGCCTGGCCCAGAACTGACCTGCTCTCCCCGCTGCGGCCGGGCTCCCCTCTTCACGGTAAGCTGAGTGGACGGCTTAGTCCTGGCAAGGCGCCCGGCCCTCAATGCCATGATTGGTCGGCTTCCGAGAAGAAGATCGCTCTTTGCAAGGTCAACTGAAACCATTTACAGCCTTTCTACACATAGATTATAGTCACTTTTCTCTCCAAAACCTTAGGCTTTTCTATTTTTTTATTTTAATTTCACTGTTACCCTCGATTATTGTCTTTTTTTATTGAGATAGTTGTGCCTCATCTGTTATTACAAAAATGTAACAATAAACTTCCTCAAACTAAGATATTTTCCTCATAGTTATACTGTTTACACATAAGGACACATGTACGTTTTTTACTGAAATATTTTTTTAACCCTTCAGTTTGTAGAGAAATTGTTTTAAAGATATTGCATTGTAGCTTTGTAATTTATATAGAGAGTTCTCTAGACTCTTTATTCTTGTAATTTTTTTACTTCTTTGATAAAAATGAGTCAGGTTATTTCAACTCCAAGATCAGGAAATAATCTTGAAACAAGATTATTAGTTATGACTAACTAACTTGGGCATACTGGGAACAGACACTAACTTGGTATCGTGAGTAAAGGCACCGTTAGGAGGAGAGCAGTCGGGGTGAACTGCTCACCACTTACACTTTGCACAGCATTTTAGCATTGGCAGGAGGGGCTGGTTTGATGATCTGACCACCTTCAGTCTCTGGATGTATCCTCAGTTTTCCTTTGCGTAATAGAAAATAACTCAGCATGTGCAGTCAACATTAATTTGACAGTCCCCAAAATTCAGAGCAGTTGGATAACTCCTAATGTTCCTTACTTGTCGATCATTACTTGTCGATCACAGGTTCATTACTTGTCGATCACAGTTTTTATTTCCACGTGGGACACAGGAGCGCTGTCACTGAGTGGATGCCTCTAGAACACGACTTCAGGACAAGGAACGGGGCAAATACATGTAAAGACACGTGTGTGTGTGAAGGAGGGATCCTGCTGCCCTGAGACCTGGGGGCCCGAGGAGAGGACCTGGTGATGGATGTGGATGTGGCCAGAGACAGGAGGCTGGGCCAAGCCCAAGGGAAGGCAAGGGTGGGAACTCTTTTCTCCGCAACCCCGTGGGGTGACCGTCCCCATCACAAAACGAAGAAACCTCTGATGCAAAGTGCGAATGCTTCCCAGCCGACGGAGCTCGTGGCGCTCAGGATTCTCTTGTAGAAAAGGCACGTATGTATTGTCCAGTGGCCATCACCCGGGTAGGCGTTGTGTGCGTCCACATGTGGGGAAGGCAGAACTGCCCCCCCCCCCGCCCCCAGAGAAACTTGTACTCGTCATTATCCACGTGGCTGAGGGCTAAGGTCTTTGAGTTCCAGTTTCCCCATTTGTAAAAGTTGGATCAGATCACGATGCTCGGCTCTGGCGCCGCAGTCAGGTCACCTGAGGGGCTTTGCAAAGCCCTGGGCTGAGCCACCCAGAACCTGTGCAGTACAGCATCACGTGGACGCACTCCTGGTTTCCCAGGTGGTTGCTGTGCAGCCGGGGTCACAGGCCATGAAGCAGAGGACCATGGAGGACTCCCTCCAGGCCGCTGGAATTGTGGTCCACAACGTGCTGGCCCCCGAATCCTCCCCTTGCTGTGACCTACGACCTGCCTCAGGAAGAAAGTGATGCTGGCTTTTCTGTTGTGGTTTAAGTGAAGAGCAGAAGTTCCCACTAAGCCTTCAGCAGCATGTCGGGTGGTCCTTTCAGGCCTGTTGACGCCACCTTCTCCGTAAGGTACATCAGATGCGCTCAGCAACCTCATTCCTCAGTGATGCCCGGAACTTTAGAGAGCTCTGCTTGAAGGAGAGGACGAGCCCTTTTACAGTCTGCCTGGCGGCGCTAGGGAGAGGTGGGCCTTGCGTGTGGGATCCCTGCGTTTCACGGACTCGGCATTCGGGGCGGGCGCAGGCCCTGGTGCCAAGGTTGGTGCTGGGCCTGCAGCTGGCGGGGGGCTGAGAGCTCAGCCCCCCTGAGCAAGGGCTGCTTTTACTGACTGAGTTTGTGAGGCACCTGCTGGGCCCTGAAGAGGGTGGTGGCGGGTCCCCAGAGGAAGGAGCTGCTTGGTTAAGGCGGCTCAGAGGCTGGCACTCGCTGTGTTGACAGCCCTTAACGGCAGGTGGCACGCGGTCCGTGCTGAGTTCAGGGAAGGGGAAGGCTCGCTGTGGGTGGAGGGGAGCCCCTGGGGCGTGGAAGGGCCACTCCGCTTCCTCGGTCCCACTCTTGGTGTGTGGTTCCTACCTTCTGCTGGAGGAGGACTTCACGGCACGCGAGGCCCAGCTACTCGTGTGGGCCCGCCCTCTCCTGCCAGGTCCCGCCCTCCGGAACCTGCTGGAACTAGAGGCTGGGTGTTCGCTGGCGCGCAGGAGGGCACTGAAATAGGTGGTTTCGGTTTCCACACCATGTTGGCGCCTTTTCAGGTGAAAACCTACTTCAAAGCACAACAGGTTGCTACCTGCCAGAAGCACCCCCAGTGCCCGCCTCTCGCTGGATGGCATGGGATGCGCCACACCCAGAGCGGCTCCTCGGTGTGGACCACACACCTGCAGGGGTTCTGCTGACCCTGACGGTGGTCGTGAGCCCCTAGGAGAGCGGAGCGCTGCTCAGCGTGGGAACTTGCTACGCGAGCCTCCCGCCCCAGGTCACCGCGGGAAGGAGCGGGATGTTGCCAGCCCGAGTGAGTTCTCAAGCATCCTAGCAGGATGGATGTTCCCGGGAATCGGCGTCTGAGTGCAGCAAGAGGTAGGAAATGGGGTGGAACTCAGAAACAGACCGTGAGATTCCTGCCCCAAAACGCAGAACTCTAGGGCAGCAGGCCCTCCCCGGCAGCCTGCGATTAGGGTGTGGAGTAGCTGAGAACAGGCAGGAACTGCTCTTGTGTCCCACCCGACCTATGACGCCTCCCTCCTCCTCAGATCCAGCGAGGACCTTGGCACGTCGCTGTGAGGTGCTTATTATAGGGACCTGAAGACTTGCTGTAAACGCGGCCCCGTGGCTTGCTTCACAGAGAAGCGCACACCTGGCTCCCCCTGGAAACTGGGTTCTCCACTTCCAAGCTGGTTGTGAAGGTAGTGTTTTTATTCCGGAGGTTTTCTTTGTGTGTGTGTAACACAAACCACAGTGAAACACTAGAGCAGCTACTAGGGGTTCCTGGACCAGCCCGCGTTTCCTCCCGGGCAGGCAGCCGGCACTCTGCGCGGCCGGCAGGTGTCGACGGGGCTGAGCCGCGCGGGCTCACAGTCGTCCTGATCTGTCTGTTCCAGGCTTGTCATCGGGCGCCTTTTTATTAACACAGTTTATTTTGTGCTTTCAAAAGCCGAGTGATTCCCCCAAATGAACATCACCGCAGCTGTTCACAGTCAAGGTGGAGGTGCCCTGCGGGACCGCATTTCCCGGCAGCTTGCAGAGCCAGACCGCTCTGGTGGCCCAGGCGGTGTGGGCACTGGGGAGGGGTGGACCGCGCATTCCGCCTGGTGAGGCTGACCCGGAGTCCGGCCGAGAGAAGTCCAATGTAGGGGCAGCTGAGAGCATGACCCTTGTGAGTTGGGGGAAACAGGCCCTCCGCTGTGGGTTCTGCTGCTTCCCGGTGCTGGTCCAGGGGCCCAGCTCTTCAGCCGACTTCAGAATTTCTCCAGTCGGGAAGGAACTGAGAATGGGGTTCCGGGAGGCCCCACCCTGAGTGGCAACTGGCCAGGTGTGCTGCCGCAGCAGCCTGGGCGCTTTACGGCATCTCACGGGACTGCCACGCGCCTTGCAGCTGAACCCTCTGCCCTGGGGCCTTAGCCCCTCTGCTCAGGGCCCGGCCCCCGGGGACGCCCCCCGCAGCCTTGGGGGACGCAGGAGGTCTCCTCACCACCGTCTGTCCGGCTGTCTTCTAAAGAGGTCCGTGCCCACGCCGGGCAGAGAGCACTGTCACCTAGAAGACTCTGGAACTCAGGTCACAAACGTGGAACCAGCCTTGATCTGACAGTCGGGCTAACCAAGCCGGTTCTCTGTGGCTTCCCTCTTCACCCAAGCTTTCTGGACGAGCCCGGGCACCTTTTCCAGGTTCACTGGCAAACAGGTGGCCAGAGCTCTCACTGCGGAGTCTGTGGAAGCCGGGGCCAAGGCCTGTCCCAGGAGGGCTCACGGGCACCCAGTGAAACTTTCTGACCGTCATCTTAACTGTTAGATTCTCTAACAAGCCTGTTTATCAAGAAATTTAAAAGCGATCTCTATTGAGTCTGCCCATCTCTAGGACCTTAAAGCATTACCTTTTGACCTGTTAATGCAAATGGCAAAACATTCCAAGTGTCTTTTCCTTCAGTCCATTCGAAGCAGCTAAAATTGGCAGGCATGTTATTCTATGTTGACACGAGCGCAGCCAGGAAGTTCAGTGTTGTGTGCTCGGCCCCCTCCGCTCTGCCACGTCCTCAGCTCACCTCCTCAGTGCCGTGCTGTGGCCCCTGTAGGGCGTGGGGGACCCCGTGGCGGGGCAGGGCTGTGGGGATAATCTGCTGCGGCAGCGGCTGCAGAAACAGCTCTGAGCTCTCCCGGGCTCGCTCCACTCGGAAAGGAAGTTCAAGGGCCACAGCCGAGTGCTGGGTCACGGGCGCCGCCCCTGGGGTGTCACTGCAGCTCCACACCCCTCCCCTCCCCCCCATAATGGCACCAACAGCGGGGACAGGCCTCGGTTTACAGATGCTGTGTTCCAGGTTAAGAGATACATGATGCAGTGTAAAAAGTGTATTGTATAGCTACGGGGGTTAGTTTAACATGTTTTGTATATACGACTTTTATAAATCTATTAAAACTTGCCGTAAATTACATTCTTCTGGTGTGTTGCGTCCCTGGCGCCCTGCGGCAGCCATGAGCGAGGCCCCCTGAACGGGGAGCATGTTACTGGGTCCCTGAGTGCGTGTTCATTGTTGTGTCTGCCAGCTTCCTGGGTGAAGCTCCACCCCTGGGGCGGGTGGCCAGGGCTCCAGTGGGCACCGGGCAGGAGAGGGGTGGGTGGGTGGTTAGAGCCTGGGGTCTGGGCCTCGGACTCTGCTCCCTCATCCCGTCCCCTCCCTGGCAGGGATCCCACGTACTCTCCAGTGTTTACTCAACCATAGGGTCAGGCATGTCTCAACGACGTCACAAGTACAGACTGCAGTCTGGATGAAATGCAAGAACACAGCTGAGTGGCAACGTCGAACCTCCAGGGTCACCGCAGAAGAAATGTTGTAGGTAATGTTAGTATAAGTAGAAGTAATGACACTCCCCCCAAAAAAAGAAAAAGTAGCCTTTTTGTTATGTCGCATCAAAAACATCAACCTTCACCCTGAGAAGCATGGATACAAGGAACAAGCATTTATGAAGTGAGCCAGTGCAGTGGATAAGGTTTTTTTTAAACTTTGGGCAGAGTGACTAGAGCAGAAGAGGTGTCTAGTGGATGTGTGTTGGGTGGACGTGTCGTGGATAAATAAAGACTCTCCCAGTCTGTCCACATCAACAAGGATCCGAGTCTCTGAGAGGAGGCCCTTCTAAGGAGGAGAACAGACCATTCCGTTTCTAGAAGGTGCACACACAGTGAAAGCGCTGGCCGCACTGCAAGTCGAGTCTAACGGGCACTGTGCATTCCAAGCAAGAAGGAACTACTTATTACATTCAAGTGATGAATTCTCTTGTTTTCAGTTAGACTTCTAGAATATCATCCTCTTCCCTCAGGATTCAGGTTTTGTAGCATTAATTTGGAGATTGAAAATGTAATCTGTAAGCATTAAAAAGTTGAATTACACAGAATTTATTCTGTACGTCGAAGTCATCCATAATCCCGGTATTAAGATGCCTACGTGTGCGTGTGTTTCCACTTGGCTTCTGGACTTTTAAACATAAGAACGAGGCCGATCGAGTCGTTTAATCAAGTTGTGATTGAAGCTCACGTAATCCGACGAAGGTGTTGCCACTGAGAAAGGCCTGTTTTGGGGGCCAACAATGGGGGGGACGAGGGGCCACGGTCCCCTGGACCTTCCTTCACCTTTTTCAGGCCTCGCTTCTGCTCGGAGCGTGTGACAAGCCGGGGTTGAGCTAACGGGAGCCCCACTTTTACCGGCTGCTTCAGGGAGAAGCGGGAGAGGGCCGGGGAGGCCCGAGGACAGAGGAAGAAAGAGGAGTGTCGACCTCTGCTCCCAGAAGCTCCCACAGCCTGGGTCCCGCTCACCTGAGGTGAGGTGGCAGCCCAGACGCCACTGTCCCCACCGTCCACCGAAGGGGACTCTCCCCAAACGGACGTTCAGAGGAACGGCCCTGGTCCTTCCCCAGGGGCAAGGGCGGACGATGACTCAGTGCCAGTTCAGGTAGATGGGGAGCCCCTCCCTGCACTTTCTGCTGCTGGCACAGGTGGACCTGCTCCCCTGTGCCCCTGCCTTTGACACGAGGTGCTGCTCTCAGAAGAGCTGCCATCTGTACCCTTGGGTCCCCGTGGGGCTCTCTCCTCTCCTTCCAGGAACACCTTTGCCACCAGCTCCGTCCCCCCATTGAACCAGGAGGGCGGCAGGGCTTCCCCAGGGGCGTCCCCACTGACAGTCCGAGCTGGGCAGGAGGACAGAGGCAGGCACAGCCCCCGCTCCCCGCCGCCCCCCAGCATCCCCCCAGCTTCGGCTGCAACCACCGTCCAGTGTAGACGGTCGGCCCCGCCCCCCTTTTGAAATCCCCTCTTGCTTTGGGCAGGCACTGCGAGAAACAGTGAAAATAAATCACCTTTTGTGGCTCAAAGGCTGAAGGAGGGAAAGAGGAGGAGCCGGTCGGCCTTGGCGGGTCAGCGCCACCCCGGGAGCGTCCCGCCTCGTCCCACCTTGTCCCGCCTTGTCCCCGTGGCAGGTGAGTGCAGACTGCAGGCGCCGCAGCGGCCTGGGAGTGGGTTTCCTGACTGGTTCCCCACTGATCACCGGCCAGTGAGAGGCCAACAGACATCCCCGTGGTGACCACGGGACACCATAAAGACCACACGGTAAATGTCTCAGACCATCCGGGGGACGCGAGGGAAGCCACGCGGGCCTGGCTGTAGGGCGTTTCAGCTGCGTCGTGGCCGGGAGGGACAGGAGGGCTCAGCAGAGAGGATGCTGACGGAAGCGCTGGTGGCCTCCCGGGGGACCTGGCTTCCCTTCCGGCTAGGGTGCGGAGAGCCAGGGTCGTGCGCTAGGTGGGATGCCCCACGGGTCCCCTCCAGCAGCCCAGGAGTCGCCTTTTTGACCAGCGCGTCCTCGGCCGCCCTGGCTCGCCGCTGGGATAGGGGCATTGGACTGAACACGTAGTGGCCCTGGGACGCCTCTTGGAAATTGTTTTTTAAAATAAACCCCTGACGTAGCTCGTTTTCATCCGTCTCTTTACCCAAGAAGCAGAGTTCAAAAACAAGCCTCGGTTATTTTGGGCTCTCCCAGATGGGGGCGCTGGAAGAGGCAGGCTCTTCGCACGGGTTTCAGCAGCTCCCAAGGCCGTGGTGCTGTCAGCCACGCAGTAGGCATTTCCCAGATTCTTCTCGGTGCTTAGTTTCCACAGCCTGTCGTTCTAGGGGCCGTAAATCTGCTGCTTCCTGGGGTTTCCTTGGAACCGGGCTCCTCTGTGGACAGTCGTCCCTACAGCCACCAGGATGCATCTGGCTCCACTAGAGACTCCAGCGCTGGGGCAGGCGGGGGTCGAGGGCCGGCCGGGCCTCGGGTCCCCGGCGCCAGCCACCCTCTGCAGCCTGGCCGCAGCGGGCGAAGGCGGCCTGGAAGAGGCCTCTGTCCACTCCCGGGCGCGTGGGCTCCAGCTCAGTCGGGAGCCGCCCAGCAAAGCCCTGATCCTCCCGGTCTTCAGGGTAAAAATAGTCCTGCTGGGGCCTCGCCCTCTTTCTACAAACAAATCAAAGCCCCAGCAGCTCCGGGCTCTCTTTACCTTGGCATCTTCGCCCAGAGAGCCGGCCACCCACCCACCCAGGCCATTCCTCGGCCCTCTGGGGAGTCTCTGGCCCAGAAGTGCTGCAGCCACTAGGCAGCTTCCTGGCCACCTTAGAAGCCAGGGCAGAGCCAGCAGGGCTGCGGCCCAAGTAGGGAGCCCGGGGTGCAGACCTCCCAAGCCTTGTGCTTTCCTCCTGACTCTCTGCCTGCTCAGACTTCCCCGGTGTGCTTTCCTAAGACCCGGAACACGCAGGGCTAAGTCAGAGCAGACCCGCTGGGACTCTCAGGCCCTGCTTTGCAGCCTCAGGCAGATGAGCAAACCTCTCAGCTCCCTTAACCATAAAATGGGATCAAGGTATCTACCTTGCAGGGATGTAAGAAATTCCCTGGTACTTAGAAGGACAGGTTCAAAGGGGGGCTTTATTTGCAAGGACGAGCTCCCTGTCTTTCCGCAGACGGATGAGGGTCTAGCCGCCTGGCCCTGCCTGGCGGGTCTGCAGAGTAGCTCCTGTGGCCCCGCGAATGGACCTTGTGTGTGTGTGTGTGTTTGTGTGTGTCCGTCCCTGGAATGCTACAGCCGCTCCTTTGAACTTGGTGGGATCTAAATTTGGACTCTTCGTTTTAATATTAGCTGCTCGGGTAAGCTATTGTGTGTTTATTTTTTTAAGCCCTTGCAGAGATTGCTTTCCTCCCAGAAAGGCCTGAATCAGATGTCCCACGGGACAGTATTAACAGGCCCACATCCCTCCCCCGACCCACGCTCTGGAAACAGGGGGGCCGGCGGAGGGGCTCCCGGGCTAATCCCACTTTCCTGCCCCGCAGGTGGGGAGGAAGGAGTTGAGAACAGTCCTCCTCTCCCTCCGACGATGAGTTTGGGCTTTGGGGAAGAAGAGGGGGAAGAATGAGAGGCAGGAAGAGGGTCTGTCACCTCTTGACCAGGGCCCTGCTTCCCATCGCCCCTAACCAGGACACAGTTTCCACATGTGTTGAGGCATGCGTGGATGTCCCAGCCCCATCTCACACGGGAACGGTGACACAACGCCACGACCCCAAAGTATTTTTAGCTCCATTCAAGCCCCTCCACCCAGTCCCACCAGAGAGTGAGGGGCTCCGAGAGGGTCCGCGGGAAAGCTCGGAGGCCTCTCCTTCTGACCTGCAGGGGGGCCTTTGACAGATAAGGAGATGAGATGAGATGATTCTGACTTGGTGCTTCTGCA
This sequence comes from Delphinus delphis, assembly GCF_949987515.2. NCBI lineage: Eukaryota > Metazoa > Chordata > Mammalia > Artiodactyla > Delphinidae > Delphinus > Delphinus delphis. The sequence goes on from NC_082697.1 coordinate 86,100,374, forward strand.
TAAGTAAAAACCAGGCCCTTGTTTCTCGGAAACCGTCATCTGAAGCTATTTCAGCTCAGCCCCGTTAAGGTGCCCAGCTGTACCACGTCTGAGCCTGAACTTGGTGAGCCGTGACTTTGCCATGGGAGATGGCGTTCGTTATCCCCTCCTCTGTCAAAAGCCGCTCCCTGGGGACTGTCCCCAACTGCTCTCCACCCCCAGCAGGGGCAGAACCTGGGCTGATACTTGAGCAGAGGAAGGAAGCTATCATCTCTGCTCCTAAACGTTTTAATTTCAAAACTTTCCTCCCAGCAGCTGTCTTTAAAAAGTGTCCTCCATCTGCAACTGGTGAAGCCCGTGGAGGAAGTGGCTTGTCCCTCCCCACTTCAGAATGCTTTTTTGGGACACTCGTCACAGTTGGGAGCCAAAGGCCACAGTTGCAGACAGACAGCACTAAGAATCTCGTAACGACCCCCTTGAGCTCCCTCCCTCAGTCTGAGCCAGGCTCTTCTCTCTTCGTCACCTGTGTGTGTGCTTACATCATTCCAGTCGTTAATCTTTTGCAGAAGAAAAACAGGTAAGATTTTGCCGCAGGTATGATGGCCAATCTGAGCAGCAGATGCTAACTGGGGCAGGTTTTTCCTGTTTTCTCACCTCCCCGAGCTCTTCCAGAAGCTCACCACACCCCTATGAGGAGGTGGGATCTCCATCCCCTCCCTGTGGGTGAGCCTGGGTGAGCCTTTCAGGCGGCCTTAACGGAGTATGGCTGGGTCCCGAGAGGCTACACGTCTTCCACGTGACTCCAGGAAACCCCTCCTTTGGTAGCCAGCCGCCATACTACACGGAAGCCCAAGCCACCCGGACAGGACCAAGGCCCTGGCCCTCGGCCATCACGCGGCAGCCCCGTGAGTGAGCCGCCCTAGAGCAGGACGCTCCAGCCCAGCCCCAGGGGTACGCTCTGTCCACACTGCAGCTGAGCTGGATAGGTTGCTGGGGTTTCAAGCCACTAAGGGGTGAGTGGTTTGTTCACAGTGACAGACACCGAGGCCTCCTTCCCTTCCTCCATCACGCGCTCTGTGGGGTCGGCCCCAGCACACTTTCTGCAGAGCCTGGCTCGTCCTCGTCTCCCCATCAGTTACCTCTGGATCCTTGTGCTGCATCTTCAACCGCATGGAACAGAGAATGCGGGTCTGAAGAGCTGCACCCTCGCTGCGTTATTTTCAGGATGGGCTCATCCCTTCCATCTTTCTGGGGCTGGAACCTACCTCACAAGGAGGCTTCAGGCGTCCTTGCTTGGGGGGCGACCCTCCTGATTCTGTATTTGTAGTTTGTACTGTTTTTCTTAGAAGGCCCCCCCCAAACTGTCTAAGCTATATGCACGAAATGTGGGAGCTGCTTCTGTTCGTGCCTCTCTCCAGATGGGAAGTAGCTGCGACTACTCATCACTCCGCGGGAGCTCTGCTGTCCGGACGAGAAGCATCTCTCCCCAGGACTCCTAAGCAGCAGCCCGGGGCATTTGATAATGAAAACGGTCAGTCGGTCAGGAAAACCTAACAGTCAAATGTGTGTGTTGCACATAAAGGAGTTTCCAAGAACCGGAAGCAAAGTTTGACGAAATTAAAGGCAGACAGACAGTTCTACTGGGGTGATGGGTATTTTAACATCTAAATCACTTGTTCTCTCAGCAACTGGTCAAACGAGACCAAAAAAACACAGACACAGGTGTTCTGAACAAATCTCATCTCCTTGCCCTCACTGGTGTTGGGGTCCAGGCCACCTTTGTCAGAAAACTGTCCTGAGGATGGAGCCGCGGTTTGCTTTCACCTCTGCAAGTCACAGCACGCAGCAGCACCTTCAGACCTGCACACGGGACACCCTCCCTTCCCGCAACGGTTGTCAGAAGAAGCGGCACATCTCTGGGCACGTGGTCTGGTAGGTGGTGGCCACCCGGAACTTTCAGGGAGACGCCCACGCCAAGTTCCAAGGGTCAGAGTGCGGTTAGCGCCGCACAAAGGGGCCCTTTCTATGGGCTTGGGGTCGGGGGAGGCGGGGGACCTTGTAGGGTGCAACAAGACCCCCTTTGCCCTCCTTCGAGCGGAGGACCCATGTTGGGGCCTTGCAATCTGAGTTCGCCGTAGCAGAGCCCCGAGCCCCAGGCCGCAGGAGAGACAGGCATCTGCCCGGCACCTGCTCTGTGAGGTCGGGTGCGGCCCGAGGACGGCCCTCGGGGTACCTGGGACCCCGCCCCCCCCCACCCGGCCGCGTCGTGAGGCTGCGGTTAGGGCTGGGGGTGCGGGGTCCACGTGCAGACGGATCGCCTTCCGCTTCCCGAGACACCGTCCCTTCCGCCCACAGCCGGGCCCGCAGCGCCCTGGGGACAGGCAGGCGCTGGACGAGACGCACCAGCCGTGCTGGACAAGACGCGGCAGCCGTGCTAATTGTCCTCCGCCTTCCAGCGCCGCGGGGACGCCTCGGCCCTGGACAGTTTGCGAGCGCTCAGCTTCCGCCTGAGGGAGGAGAACTTGTCGCCCAGGACTCGGCGCAGCCCCGCGCCGTCTCGGCCGCAGGGCGGGTCCTGCCGGGGGGCCGGGAGCCGCCCCGTGAACAGGTCCCAGCGGGCCAGGGCGTCCACGGCGCCGTCCACCCGCGCCAGCTCCTCCTCAGTCACGTCCCTCTCCAGGGCCTGGATGCAGGCCGCCAGCCAGCGCCCGTGCTCCGCCAGGGCCTCCCCCGGGCTCTCCGCGGCCGCCAGGGAGCCCAGCCCGTCCTCAGGCTCCAGCTCCGGGCCCGCGGGGAAGGCGTGGCTCCAGGCGTCCGGGGACAGGGGCTCCGACAGGCCGCTGCCAGGCTCCGAGTCGCTCTCGCCGCACAGGCCCGAGTCCGCGCTGCAGGGCAGGGTGTCCTCCGACACGGACGGCTCCCCGGCCGCCGGCCCAGGCCGCGTCCCCGCCGCCGCTAGCGTCCAGGTGTACAGTCTCTACGAGGGAGAGACGCGGGCTGAGTCGGCCTGTCCGGCCCCTTCCCTCGCCAGGGAGCCGCCAGGAGACCCAGCCCCTCTCCCGAGGGGACCCCACTGTGCCCACGACCCAGGGCGAGTGGCAGTCTGGCGCCACAAGGGCCCTCGGAATGGGGCCCTCGGAATGGGGCTTTGCAAGCCCGACCGTTATTCGTGGATAAATTGAGCTGACTTGTTACCACTCTGCTCAAAGCAAAGGGAATCATGGTTTTCCTACATCCCACTAGCACCTCTGCGCGTGGTGCATGCGGGCATCAGAGACGCCCGCGGTCAGCTACTGCCCACCTCCTCCCCACTCTCCTTCCGTGATGGCTGAGAACCGGCCGTGGTGGAGTCGTCACACGATGGAAACTGGCAGATACGCCCAGTCGAGGATTCTTCCTTAGAGGGCGCTTACCAGCACACCACCGACTGATGGGAACAGATCCAGAGCAGGCCCAGGGCGCCCCCCTCGAGGTTAGGAGTCGCGGGAAGGCACGCGTCAGGGGAGGGGGACGAAGGGCCTGAAAGTTCGGATCCGATAGGCGAGCAAGACCCCAAGAAAGGAAGTGGTGAGAAACCCCAGACCTTGTGCAGGCCGCGGCTGCCCCGCTTCACCTTACACGCACACGAGGATAATGGGCAGCTTACAGCCAAGCCCCCAGCCCTGCGCTCGGTGGGGCGGGCGCTCTGGTGACGGTGACGCCCTGGCCCGGCGCATCCTGCTGAGCGCCGTCAGCCAGTCGGCAGCAGAGGCACCTCCCTACGGGGGCACTGCCTCTGGGTCCCCTCTGCAGCGAGGCAGGCCGCCTCCTCAGCGCCCCTCGACACGCTATTTACCCCAGAGACATTCAGGGGAGACCCAGGCCGGGAGGCAGCTCTGACCTGGACATGCCCAGCCCCGTGTTCAGGGGTCCCCAGCCTGGGGTCCCTGACCAGCAGCAGCCTGGGAGCCCGTTAGAAACACAGAGCCAACCCCTCCACAAGCACCGGATCATAAACTCCTGCCTGTCCAAGAGCCTCTCCCCCGAGTCCAGCCCCCGGATCCAGTGGGCTCCAGCAGCTGACCATCTCCTAGAGGAGGACGGGCTTCCCAGAACCTCAGACACAACGGGATACACTTAAAGCGTCTGGCTTAAAACTTTGGGTCTTAAAGTTGAGCCCAAGCTGTTTTGTTGGTGGGCCTATGCCTTCATTTGAACAAAAAACTTCTTTAACTTGGTATTTTCATCCAAAGGTGGATTTAAAGAAGAAATTACCACTCTTCCAAAAGACTGAAGAGGAGGGACCACTCGCAAAGACATTCTATGAAGCCACCATCACCCTGATACCAGAAACAGAGATACCACCAAAAAAAGAAAATTACACGCCAATATCTTTGATGACTATAGATGCAAAAATTCTCAACAAAATATTAGCAAGCCAAATCCAACAGATTTAAAAATGTTCATACACCACGACCAAGTGGTATTCATCCCAAGTTCACAAGGATGGTTCAATATATGCAAATCACTCAATGTGATACACCACTTTAACAAAAGAAGACAAAAACCACATGATCATCTCAACAAATGCAGAAAAGCATTTGATGAAATTCAACATTATGATAAAAACTCTTACCAAAGTGGGTAGAGAGGGAACATATCTCCGCATAATAAAAGCCACTTATGACAAACCCACAGCCAACATAATACTCAACGGTGAAAAGCTGAAAGCCTTCCCACTAAAACCTGGAACAAGACAAGGATGCCCACTCACACCACTTCTATTCAATATAGTATTGGAAGTCCTAGCCACGGCAATCAGACAAGGAAAGAAATAAAAGGTATCCGAATTGGAAGGGAAGAGGCAAAACTGTCACTCTCTGTAGATGACATGATACTATAAATAGAAAACCCTAAAGACTCCACACAAACGCTACTAGAAGTGGTTGCATTTCTTTACACTAGCAATGAAATATCAGAAAGGGAATGTAGAAAAGAAAATACCTTTTAAAATTGCACCAAAAAATTGAAATACCAAGGAGGTGAAAGTCTTATATGCTGAGATCTACAAAACATTAATAAAGGAAACTAAAGATGATTCAAAGAAATGGAAAGATACCCCATGCATTTGGATTGGAAGAATTAATATTGTTAAAATGGCCACACCACCCAAAGCAACCTACAGATTTAATGTGAGCCCTGTCAAATTACCCATGACATTTTTCACAGAACTAGAACAAATAATCCAGAATTTTATATGGAACCACAAAAGACCCAGAATTGCCACAGCAATCCTGAGGGGGGTGGGGGGAAGCAGGAGGCATAACCCTCCCAGACTTCAGACAACACTACAAAGCTACGGTAATCAAAACAGTGTCGTATTGGCACAAAAACAGACATATGGATCAATGGAACAGAATACAGAGCCAAGAAATAAACCCACACACCTAAGGTGAATTAATCTTCAACAAAGGATACAAGAATATAAAATGGGAAGAAGATAGCCTCTTCAGCAGGTGGTGCCGGGAAAGTTGGACAGCTGCATGTAAATCAATGAAATTAGAACACACCCTCACACCATGCATAAAAAGAAACTCAAAAGGGCTTAAAGAGTTAAACATAATACATGACACCATGAAACTAGACGAGAGCATAGCCAAAACATTCTCTGCCATAAATCATACAAATGTTTTCTTAGGTCAGTCTCCCAAGGCAATAGAAATAAAAACAAAAATAAATAAATGGGACCTAATCAAACTTACAAGCTTTTGCACAGCAAAGGAAACCATAAATCAAACGAAAAGACAACCTATGAAATGGGAGAAAGTTTTTGCAAATGAGGCGACCGACAAGGGCTTAATCTCCAAAATATACAAACAGGGCTTCCCTGGTGGCGCAGTGGTTGGGAGTCCGCCTGCCGATGCAGGGGACGCGGGTTCGTGCCCCGGTCTGGGAGGATCCCGCATGCTGTGGAGCGGCTGGGCCCGTGAGCCATGGCCGCTGAGCCTGCGCGTCCGGAGCCTGTGCTCCGCAACGGGAGAGGCCACGACGGTGAGAGGCCTGCCTACCGCAAAATATACAAACAGCTCATACAACTCAATAACAAAAAAAAACAAACCACCCAATCAAAAACTGGGCAGAAGACCTAAATAGACATTTCTCCTAAGAAGACATACAGATGGCCAATAGGCACATAAAAAGATGCTCAACATCACTTATTATTAGAGAAATGCAAATCAAAACTACAAGGAGGTTTCACCATACACCGGTCAGAATGGCCATCATTAAAAAGTCTACAAGTAACAAATGCTGGAGAGGTGTGGAGAAAAAGGAACCCTCCTACACTGTTGGTGGGAAGGTAAACTGGTGTAGCTACTATGGAAAACGGTATGGAACTTCCTCAGAAAACTAAAAATAGAATTACCATATGATCCAGCAATTCCACTGCTGGGCATATATCCAGACAAAACTCTAATCCAAAAAGATACATGCACCCCCTACGTTCACAGCAGCACTATTTACAAAAGCCAAGACATACAAACAACCTGAATGTCCACTGACAGATGAACGGATAAAGAAGATATGGTACATATATACAATAGAATACTACTCAGCCATAAAGAAGAATGAAATAACGCCAATTGTAGCAACGTGGATGCAACTAGAGATTATCATACTAAGTGAAGTAAGTCGAGAAAGACAAATACCATATGATATCACTTATATGTGGAATCTAAAAAATGACACAAATGACCATATCTACAAAACAGAAACAGACTCACAGACGTAGAGAACGGACTTGTGGTTGCCAAGGGGGAGGGGGGTGGGAGAGGGATGGATGGGGAGTTTGGAACTAGTACATATAGAATGGATACACAACAAGGTCCTACTGTATAGCACAGAGAACTATATCCAATATCCTGGGATAAACCGTAATGGAAAAGAATATACAAAAGAATGTATGTATGTATATATAGATAGATAGATAGATGTATAACTGAGTCACTTTGCTGTACAGCAGAAATCAAGACAACATTGTAATTCAACTATACTTCAATTAAAAAATAATAAAAGATTTTTAAAAAGAGAAAATAACCACTACCTGCCTTTGAACTGTGAACTCAGAGTAAAGTTTCTGAGTTTGCAAACGAACTTCTCCGTTGGATAAGGTTTCTCCCTGCAGTGGAGCAGATGGACCCGGTTCCCTAGGGTCCCTCTTGGGCCCTGCTCCCCGGCAGTGCCTCGTGCGGACAGCAGAGGGCAGCATCGCCGCGCTGGCTCAGCCCCCGCGCAGGGCGGGGCCGGATTAAGAGCAGCGCCTGCCTTTCCACAGTGATTCTTGGTTAGTCTGGTTCCGCCGCCTCCTCCGGAGGGGCTGTGAGCCAATTAGGGAGAAAGTGATGCTGGGGAAGGCCCCTTGGTGATGCCAGAACCGGCCCGAGTACAGGAAGCTCTAGGACAGGGTCTAGTACACGGTCAGTGCCCGGTAAAGACGGGCTCTGATTAGGGTTGCCTGGGAAATAAAAGCCGTGCGCCCCTGTGGTGACAGCCACCGGCACTGGGCCAGGCGCCTGGCGGGGGACTCAGCCAGACCCACGAGACCCGCAGACCTGTTCACCCCTCCCCCTGCCCGCAACTCACCTTGTACCTGTCCACGAGCTTGAAGCCCAGGATGTGCTGCAGCTTCCGAAGGCAGATGGGGCAGAGGTCCGGGGGCCGCCGCAGGGCCTCGTCCAGGCTGAGGGTGCCCTGCATGAGGCAGCGGAGCCAGCGGCAGTTCCCCAGGCCCAGGAGGTGGCAGAGCTCGTGGCACGTGACCTGAGGGAGAAGGTCCCCACCGCCTTGCATCCTGGAGCCCGCCACCCGCCGATCCCCGGGACCCCTGGGTGCGGGGAGAAAGGCAAGCTGGTGTGGTCAGCTCTGGGGGCCTCAGAGCATGGAGGTTGGGTGTCAGACAGACGAGAGCTCAAATCCCAACACTGCCACTTGAGAGCTGTGTGACCTTGGACAAAGCACCTTGCGTTTCTGAGCCTAAGTGGCCGTAGTCCCTGAAGTGAAGGATGGTCCTCAGCACCGTGAGGACGGGACAGCGTAACTGCTGGACCCAGGGCTTGATGGCTGTCCACTCACGCCCTTCCGTCTGATTCCACACCCTAGCATCTTCCTGGAGCTCGCCAGAACCCCCAGCAGCCCCTCCTCTTCCTGTCCCCCGTCTCCTCCCACCACCTGGGCAGCACCCCAACACCCACCTTGCAGCACTGGACCATCCCCAGGGCGCTGAAGCACACGGTCCGGCCTCTGTCCTGCAGGGGTGCCTCGGGGGCCAGGTCAGGGGTGCTGGGCCCCCGCTGCAGGGATTCCCCCGAGAACCGCGCAAAGCTGCAGACGCCCACTTCTGGGGAGAGGCAGAGAGGCGGAGGCGCCAGGAGTGGCCTCAGCTCAGGGAGCCCACGGGCAAAGCCACCCTCCTCAGGATGCACAGGTCCTAAAGGCCCCGCCCTGCCAGCGCGTTTGCCAGGCAGACAGCCCCTGGCCCAGGAGGGGCGAGAACTGGGGCTGCAGGTTCAAGAGAGCATTTCCATATATGCCCGTTCCTCCCCCAGGAGCGGTGCTGGGAGAAGCAGCGAGGGGATGACGTCCCCACGTGTTCCAGGCCCTGTACCCAAGCCTCAGCGCTGAGGCAGGAGGCCCCCAGGTGCCGGCTCACCATGCCCTGGAAGGAACGTGCCGAAGGTGAAGGTCCAGGCCTCGCGGGGGTACAGGTCGGACAGCGTGAGGCCCAGCACGCATAACGCATCGCCCGGTTTGCTGCTCTTCAGGAAGGACAGGATGCCGTCTGCGGGGACAGGGCCAGAGCGGGCAGTGAGGAGGCGGCTGGCGCCCCTTCGGGCCCATCCCCCGCTTCCTCTGCCTGGGACCAACTCGCCCCACAGTCGGACGCAAGCTAGTGACATTCCAGGAAAAACTCAGCAGCCAAGCTGCACCGTGTGAAGCGGGGGCTCCGGGCCTGGGCCTCGGGGGGAAGAAAGAGCTCAGGTTTGGAAAGGGTAGTCCAAGGGGGGACACCAGAAAGGCCGCCGGGCCAATGAGACCGGTGTTCGTGGGAAGAGCCGTTGCAGCCTCGGGCAGCTGACTGATGGCCCCAGAGACGTGGCATCGCATCCCCGGGACCTGTGCGTGTGCTCCTCACCTGGCAGAAGCGAGCAGATGGGATTAAATTAAAGGTCTCCCAGTGGGAAGGTGATTCTGGATTACCCAGCTGGACCCCATGGAATCACCAGGGTCCTCCCGAGAGGAGGCAGGAGGGTCAGAGAGAGCTGAAGGGGCCACAGCGCCGGCTCTGGAGGAGGAGGGGCTGCAAGGTCACATTTCACCTGAAATGTGACCTTACTTGGGGACAGGGTTTGCAGATGTAATCAAGTTAAGGTGAGGTCAGTAGGGTGGGCCTAATCCAATTCGCCTGGGGTCCTAAGAGGAGAAGCCACACAAGCTACGTGATGATGGAGGCCGAGGCTGGACCAAGGACCGCCGGCCACCACCAGGGGTGGAGGAGGTGAGGAAGGGTCCCCCGGAGCGTTCACAGGGGACAGGGCCGCCAACACCTTGGTCTCAGAATTCTGGTCTCCGGACCGCGAGATAACACACTTCTGTGTTTTAAGCCACCCAGTTTGTGGTGCTCCGTTACAGCGGCCGCAGGAAACGAACACGGCCATCCGCACCACGTAATCTGACCACGGGAATCCAGCCTCTCCTAGCCTCTGCACGCCCCCTGCTGGGCGAGCCCTCCCAGGCCCCCTTCCTTCCCAGTGGCCCACGAAGCCTAGGGCGGGGGAAACAGCAGTCCTTTCGGCAGTCAGCAGAGATGGACACCCGGACCCCAGCACCACAGCCCCTGGGGCAGCTGGACAGATGCTGGGTTTCCCCCGAGTCGCGCGGAAGCAACGGCAGGCGTGGTGGCGCCGCACGGGGCAGGAGCGGCGGGGCCCAGGCCGGCCATTGCTCCTCGGGCCCCGCTCAGACCCTCGGCGGGGCGGGGGAGGGCTGTGCCCAGCGAGAGACCGAGGCTGCAGTCTGGGACAGAGGAAGGGGCACGCCACCGTTGGGACGGCACCCACCCGGCCAGTAGTCCCTGTCAGCCCCAGAAACAACGCCGGCTGTAACAGCGCACTACCTGCCGCTACAAGATAACCAGACAAGCCGAGTGAAACACAACAGCTTCTTAGGGCAGCGAAGATGGGGGACGGGTGGCTACAGGAGGGCACGGAGCAAGGCTTGGGGGGCGAGGCAAGCTGTTCTACACACCCTTATGGTGATGGCTACGTGATGTGTGTGTGCGTGTCAGGACTCAGAACGGTTACACCCAGAAGGAATAATTTCTCTATATGTAAATTATGCCTCAATAAACAGGACTTTTAAAACACCAGAGACCTACTGAGAAACTAGAAACAGGGAGAAGATTAGAATCCCAAGAGATGAAGCTGAGCTGTTTGAGACGGTGGATGGGAAGGTGACCCTGATGACACAGCCCCTGCTCCGCCTGCTACCCCAAAGGGCCGCACCCAGGGAGAGGAAGTCTGTACTCCTGGGGTCATCAGGGTGGCCCAGACCGTCAGCTCCCTTAGGTGCCTGGCCAAGGAGAAGTAAAATCCTCTCGCAGAAAAACTACATCATCCCAGGCCACAAATTCTTCTAAAAGTTAAACTAATTTTTCACATAAGATGTCCAGCTAACAATCAAAAATAAGACACACAATGAGGCAAAATAACCAAGACAGAATTAGCGGAAAGAGCAACACGGGTGCTCGAAATGCTGGACTCACAGACACAGATTATAAAGCAGCTATGCTCATAGATATAAATGCTAAATGTAATTTTAGCCGGGAATTGGGAATGATGAAAAAAGTGACACTGGGACTTCCCTGGCAGTCCAGTGGTTAAGACTCTGAGCCCCCAACACAGGGGGCCCAGGTTCCATCCCTGGCCAGGGAACTAGATCCCACATGCATGCCACAACTAAGAGTTCACATGCCATAACTAAGGAGCCCGCGTGCTGCAACTAAGGAGCCCTCGAGCCACGATTAAGGAGCCCGCCTGCTGCAACTAAGACCTGGCACAACCAAATAAATAAATAAATAAATTTTAAAAATTTTTTTAAAAAGTGACACTGCTGCGTCAAAAAGAATAAAATACCTAGGAATAAACCTACCTAAGGAGGCAGAAAACCTGTACTCGGAAAACTATAAGACACTGATGAAAGACCCTGGGACAAGATGACAGAGTAGAAGGACCTTGAGCTCACCTCTCACGAGCACACCAAGAAATCACAACTAACTGCTGAACGACCATCAGTAAAAAAGATTGGAACCTACCAAAAAAGATATTCCACATCCAAAGACATAAAGCAGAAACCCAAAGAGACAGCAGAAGGAGCACATTCACAATATAATCAAATCCCATACCCCACAGGTGGGTGACCCGCAGACTGGAGAACAATTATATCACAGAAGTTCTCCCACAGGAGTGAGAGTTCTGAGCCCCACACCAGTCTCCCCAGCCTAGGGGTCCGGCATTGGGAGGAGGAGCCCCAGAGCATCTGGCTTTGAAGGCCAGTGGGGCTTGCGTGCAGGAGCTCCACAGGACTGGGGAAACAGAGATTCCTTCCTCTCTTGGAGGATGCACACAAGGTCTTGTGTGTACCAGGACCCAGGGCAAAAGCAGTGACTTCATAGGAACCTGGGCTAGGCCAACCTGCTGGTCTTGGTGGGTTTCCTGGGGAGGCCGGGGGCAGCTATGGCTCACTGTGGGTCCAAGGACACTGGTGGTGGAGATACTGGGGGATATTCATCAGTGTGAGCCCTCCTGGAGGCTGCCATGTTAGCACCAAGACCTGGCCCCACCCATCGACATGCTCCAGAGTGGGGGCGCCTCAGGTAAAACAACCAACAGGGCGAGAACACAACCCACCCATCAGCAAACCGGCTTCCGAAGACTCGCTGAGTCCACGGCCACCTCTAGACACACCCCTTGACACGGCCCTGCTCACCAGAGGACCAGGACCCAGCTCCATCCACCAGTGGGCAGGCACCAGCCACTCCCACCAGAAGCCTGCACAAAATTGATAAACCTTCAGCCAGACTCATCAAGAAAAAAAGGGAGAGTGCCCAGATCAATAAAATTAGAAATGAAAAAGAAGTTACAACCAACACCACAGAAATACAAAGAACCATACACAAAAATCTGTTACATTCCTATACAGTAACAATGAAAGCTCAGAAAGAGAAATTAAGGAAACAATCCCATTTTCCATAGCATCAAAAAGAATAAAATACCTAGGAATAAACCTACCTAAGGAGGCGAAAGACCTATCCTCTGAAAACTATAAGATGCTGATGAAAGAAATCAAAGATGACACAGACAGAAAAACATACCATGTTCTTGGATCAGAAAAATCGATATGGTCAAAATGACCATACTACCCAAAGCAGCCTACAGATTCAATGCAATCCCTATCAAATTACCAAAGACATTTTTCACAGAACTAGAAAAGAATTTTTTAATTTTTATGGAATCACGAAAGACCCCCCGAACAGCCAAAGCAATCTTACGAAAGAAAAACAGAGCTGGAGGAATCAGGCTCCCTGACTTCAGACTATACTACAAAGCTACAGTAATCAAAACAGCATGGTTCTAACAAAAAAACAGAAATGTAAGAAAAGATACTATAGAATTCCTAGAGGAAAGCATAAATCATAGCAATATTTTTTTGGATCTGTCTCCTGAGGCAAAGAAAACAAAAGCAAAACTAAACAAACAGGGCCTAATTAAACTTAAACGTTTTGCAGAGCAAAGAAAACCATAAACAAAACGAAAAGACAACCTACAGAATGGGAGAAAATATTTGCAAATTATGCAACTGACAAGACATTAATCTCCAAATAGTTCACACAAATAGTTCATAGAGCTCAATATAAAAAAAAAGAACCCAATCGAAAAATGGGCAGAAGATCTAAATAGACATTTCTCCAAAGAAAACATACAGATGGCCAAAAGGCACATGAAAAGATGCTCAACATCACTAATTATTAGAGAAATGCAAATCAAAACTACAATGAAGTATCACCTCACCAGTCAGAATGGCCATCATCAAAAAGTCTACAAATAATAAATGCTGGAGAGGGTGTGAAGAAAAAGGAACCCTCCTACACTCTTGGTGGGAATGTAAATTGGTGCATCTCCTATGGAAAACAACATGGAGCTTCCTTAAAAAACTAAAAATAGAGCTATCATATGATCCTACATTCCCACTCCTGGGCATGTATCCAGAGAAAACCGTAATTTGAAAGGATACATGCACTTCACTGTTCATTGCAGCACTATTTACAATAGCCAAGACATGGAAGCAACATAAATGTCCATCAACAGATGAATGGATAAAGAAAGGAGATGTGGTATATTCATACATGGAATATTATTCAGCCATAAGAAAGAATGAAATAATACCATTTCAGCAACATGGATGGACCTACAGATTATCATACTAAGTGAAGTAAATCAGAGAAAGACAAATATCATATGATATTGCTTATATGTGGAATCTTAAAAAAAATGATACAAATGAACTTAAATACAAAACAGAAACATAGAAAACAAACTTACGGTTACCAAAGGGGAAGGGTGGGAGGGATAAATTAGGAGTTTGAGATTAACATATACACACTACTATATATAAAGTAAGTAACCAAAAAGGACCTGCTGTATAGCCCAGGGAACTATACTCAATATTTTGTAATAACTTATAAGGAAAAAGAATCTGAAAAAAATAGATATATATGTATGTATAAATGAATCACTTTGTTATATACCTGAAACTAACACAACATTGTAAATCAACTATACTTCAATTAAAAAAAAAAACCAGTGAGAGAATAATGAAGCCAAAAATAAAAATAAATAAATAAATGTTAAACTACCCTCACGTTCCTGGAATAAATACAAGTGAATTATAATGTATTTTACATATTTCTAGATTTGATTTGCTAATATTTTACATTAGAGTTCTTATTATATGAGAAATTGGTTTCCAATTTTCCTTACTAATAATGTCTGTAAAATTTTGGTATCAATATCTTGCTGTTCGTATTGAAAAGAATGCAAAGTGTTTCTACTTTGTCTCTCTTTCGGAAGAACGAAAAAGGCACTGACGAAAGAAATTGAAGATGACACAAACAGATGGAAAGATATAACCATGTTCTTGGATTGGAAAAATCAATATTGTTAAAATGACCATACTACCCAAAACAATCTACAGATTCAAAGCAATCCCTATCAAATTACCAATGGCATTTTTTTCACAGTACTGGAACAAATAATTTTAGAATTTGTATGGAAACAAAAAAGACCCCAAACAGCCAAAGCTATCTTGAGAAAGAAAAACAGAGCTGGAGGTATCACACTCCCTGAATTCGGGCTATATTACAAAGCTACAGTAATCAAAACAGTATGGGGGACTTCCCTGGTGGTGCAGTGGTTAAGAATCCACCTGCCAGTGCAGGGGACAAGTTCGAGCCCTGGTCTGGGAAGATCCCACATGCTGCAGAGCAACTAAGCCCATGCACCACAACTACTGAGACTGCACTCTAGAGCCTGCGAGCCACAACTACTGAGCCTGTGTGCCACAACTGCTGAAGCCCATATGCCTAAAGCCTGTGCTCAACAACAAGAGAAGCCACCACAGTGAAAAGCACACGTACCGCAGCGAAGAGTGGCCCCCATGTGCTGCAAATAGAGAAAGCCCATGCGCAGCAACAAGGACCCAACGCAGCCAAAAATAAATAAATAAAAACAGTATGGTACTGGCACAAAAACAGAAATACAGATCAATGATAGAAAAGATAGAAAGCCCAGAAATAAACCCATGTACTTATGGTCAATTAATCTATGACAAAGGAGGCAAGAATATACAATGGAGAAAAGACAGTCTCTTCAATAAGTGGTGCTGGGAAAGCTGGATGGCTACATGTAAAGAATGAAATTAGAACATTCTCTAACACCATATACAAAAATAAACTCGAAATGGATTAAAGACCTAAATGTAAGACTGGATGCTGTAAAACTCCTAGAGGAAAACACAGGCAGAACACTCTTTGACAGAAATAGTAGCAATATTTTTTGGATCTGCCTCCTGAAACAAAAAAAAGCAAAAATAAACAAACAGGGACTAATTAAACTTAAAAGCTTTTGCTCAGCAAAGGAAACCATTGACAAAATGAAAAGACAACCTACACAATGGGAGAAAATATTTGCAAATGATATGACCAATAGGGGTTAATATCCAAAACATATAAACAAGTCATACAATTCAACATCAAAAAAACAAACAATCTGATTAAAAAATAGGCAGAAGAACTGAATAGACATTTTTCCAAAGAGGAAATGGAGATGACCAACAGGCACATGAAAAGATGCTCAACATCACTAATCATCAGGGAAATGCAAATCAAAACCACAATGAGGTATCACCTCACACCTCTCAGAATGGCCATCATTAAAAAGAACACAAATAACAAGTGTTGTCTAGGATGTGGAGAAAGGGGAACCCTCGTACACTGTTGGTGAGAACGTAAACTGGTGCAGCCACTGTGGAGAACAGTATGGAGGTTTCTCAAAAAACTAAAAATAGAGCTACCCTATGATCTAGCGATCCCACTCCTGGGCATATATCCAAAAAAACCCAAAACATGAGGCCCAGTGTTTATAGCAGCATTATCTACAGTTTCCAAGATACGGAAGCAACCTAAATGTCCATCGACAGATGAAGGGATAAAGAAGATGTGGTGTGTATACATACATATACACGCACACGCACACGCACGCGCGCACACACACACACACACACACACACACAATGGACTACTACCCAGCCATAAACAAAAATTAAATATTGCCATTTGCAGCAACATGGATGGACTTGGAGAGCATTTTGCTAAGTGAAATAAGTCAGAGAAAGACAAATACTATATGATATCACTTATATGTGGAATCTAAAAAAATAACAACAAAATATAACAAAAAGAAACACACTCACTGATATCGAGAACAAAACTGGTGGTTACCAGTGGGGAGAGGGAAGGGAGGGGGGGCAATATAGGGGGAGGGGAGTAAGAAGTACAAACTATTAGGTGTAAAATAAGCTACAAGCATATACTGTACAGCACAGCAAATATAGCCAATATTTTATAACTATAAATGGAGTATAACCTTTAAAAATTATGAATCACTATATTGTGTGCCTATAACTTATATAATATTGTACAGCAATTATACTTCCATAAAATTTTTAAAAAGTGACACTGCTAATTTGAAAATCCACTAAAAACTATAGAACTGAAAAATATAACTGAAATTTGGAACTCTATCTATGGGTTTAATAGCATATTAGGTGCAGCTAGAGATAGAATTAGTTAACTGGAGGGTGACAATAAAACTGGGATGAAATACAAGGAAAGGGGAAGAGAGTGAGGAGGATGAACATGCATCCCGTTGGAGTCCTCAATGGGGGAAAGAATGAGGCAGAGGCAGTACTGGAAGAAAGATCATGGCTGAGAATTTCCCACAACTAATGGAAGACATCAGTCCACTCATCCCAGATCCAACATCAGCCAGAGACAGAGCCCCAGCCCTTTCCTGGGGACCTCCCTACACTTGAGTCTGGGTCTGCTGTACATCAGAGAGCCCCCAGTTCATCTACGCCTCTCAACCCAGCCTCATTCTCCAGCTGCCAGTGACCCCCTGGGGAATGATGGGGTCAGAGAGCTTTGTAAAGAGAAAAAGCTAGAGGGGTCTTAGAAGGCTGTGGCACCTGCTGTGTGCCCTTGAGTTTTCCGGTGGACAGAGGGCTGTGTGGTCCAGTCTCCAGACGCTTCTGAGCGGGGAAGGGAACCCTTGCCTCAGTCTTCCTTTTCTAAAGGCTGGGAAATAGATATTCCCTCCCCCAAGAAAAGCAGGGGGATTCCTTCCTTCTCCTAAGCTCCTCCCTCCCACATTTTGCCTCCAAAAAGGGCTTTTTGCCAAGCGGCGGCCGCCTGCCCTTGCGCTGGCCTGACCTGTGCCCACACCGCACGCACTCACCTGTGTGGAGCTGGAGCCTGTCAGAGTCCTGGCTG
The DNA here is from genome assembly GCF_949987515.2 of Delphinus delphis. NCBI lineage: Eukaryota > Metazoa > Chordata > Mammalia > Artiodactyla > Delphinidae > Delphinus > Delphinus delphis. The sequence continues at coordinate 86,117,493 of NC_082697.1, forward strand.
GGGCGTGATGAGCAGTGGATGGACGCAGCCGCCACCGACGGCAGGCACCTGACCTGCAGGCCCAGGAAGAAGGCCTCTGTGCAGCTCCGCAGGTGGTCCAGGAGCGCGCCGCCTGCCGGCCCCTCGCTCAGATCTGGGGACGGAGCGGTGCCGTCAGGCCCCCTGCCCGCTCCTCGGAGCCCCCACCTGCCTGTGCCCAGCACCCTGGACACGGACCAAGGCTGGAAGCCAGGAGACCTGCGAGAAAGTGGCTGCAGTGTCCCCAGGGCAGCGGCTTGCCCAGGAGGTGATTAGAAATGCAGGTGCCCAGGCCCACCCCAGATCTCTGGAACCAGAACCCGCATTTTAACAAGATGAACTGTCAGCGGGGAGACAACATGGATGGTTTGGGAGTTTGGAAGCAGAGTCTACAGACAGAGATGGCCGACTGGCCGGGGGCAGTGGAACAGGAGGGGTGCCTGCAGGCCTCTGGTCCTCAGGGGCAGGAGGGCGGGTAATGAGCCTGCGTGCGGCAAGGTCTGCCTTGGCATGCAGAGCCAATGGCCCGCCCGCTCACCCCCAGCACCTGGCCAGCAAGCCCTGGAGAGCCTGGCCGAGGCATCTCGGCCCTTGGTCCACGCACAGCCCCTCACACCTGGTGTCCCCAGTCTGAGCGCTGGAGGACCAGGCAGGAGCCCCCGAGTCCCCGCCAGGCCCTGCCAGTGTCTCCAAGTACAGCTTCGGGGTTAAGAGCAGGGCGCTGGGGTCAAATCCTGCCTCTGCCAATCACCAGCTCTGTGACTTGCCCTCCCAGCCTCAGTGTCCTAACCGATGAAGCGGGGTGACCCAGACCCCAGCACCCCGCACCACAGAGGAAGCAGCCAGTACAGTGCCTAGGACAGCGCTGGCTCCAACAGGGCAGGGCCAGGACGGCACAGGTGGACGAGGCGGCACCCGCGGGTAGAACAGGGCAGTGAGCTGCCCGAGGGGTCCCAAGGCCCTGGGCTTTCTGAACAGCGTGGAGCTGGGGTGAGGGGAGAGCTGAGCCTCACCCCCGAATCCCAAGCACACCAGCACATCCCCCTTCACATCAGGTCCTGCCTGGGGTCCGGGCACAGACATCCCTACCTCATGCTAGACCCAGGCCCTCGCCACCTGCCCCGGGGTGTCCTGATGGCCCAGGATGCCACCCTCCAGCTCATCGCCACTTGCTGCCCCACGGGCTGCGGGTGCCCATGCTGCCGGTACCCACGGGCTGCAGGTACCTATGGGCTGCAGGTAAATGTGCTTCCGAGCCAGGCTCTGCTTCCGGGGCGCCAGGGCAGCGTGGAAGGTCTCGAAGTCCTCGGGCGCCTCCGGGCGGCTGAGGAGCCAGTCGAAAGCCGAGTGGATGAGCAGCGTGCGGAAGAACGTCCTCTGGGGGTTGTAGGCCTCCGCCAGGAAGAGCCGCTCGGCTGGGGAGAAGGTGGACGCGTAGAGCTGCCGCAGGGCCGGGTCGGTGGACAGCAGCGCATCCTTCAGGGCCCGGGGGCCGAAGCTGAACTCCTGGGCCGGCCGGCACTGCAGCATGACGGGCCTGGCCACGCTGGGGAGGCCCCACGGCCGCCCATGCACCGCCCAGAGCCTGGCCACCAGCTCGTCCACGGCCTTCCCTCGGGCCGAGCGCAGCGGCCACGTGGGCTCCCGGCACGTGGACCAGAGGCCGAGGGCCTGCGAGGCCCAGCTCCGCCTGGCGTCGGACCTCCTTGGCAGCAGCAAGCGGCTCGGACGCCCTCCGGCCCGTCGGCACCTGCGGGGAGACGCCCGGCTGAGCCTCCGGCCGTTCTCAGGCCCGCGGAAGGGGCTCTGTGGGGAGGAACGCACCCTCCAGGACACGGCACCTGCACCCAGCCAGGCCAGAAACGCCATTTTCTCCTCTTCTCGGGGCCGGGTCTTTAACCAGCACCGAGTGTGGGGAAGCACCCTCCCTCCCCCGAAGCAGGGATGCGGTTTCCATGGGACCCTGGTGAGGACAGCGCTGACTCGCCCCTTCCCAGCCCTCAGGAGGGAGGGCGCGCTGGCAGTGAGACCCCCCACCCTTGTGCTGAGCACCCGCAAAGCCAGGGGCCCCTCCACCGGGAAACCAGCCACCCCTGAGCCCCCTGTGGTCACCCCACCGCCTGGGCCACCTCAGCACCTGCAGCCACCGGCTTTCCCAGCAAGGGCCCCGTGGGCCTGCGGATGAAGCCGCGCTGCCCGAGTCCGCGTGGCCAGGCCAGCCAGGGGCTGGACAGGTGTCTGTGGGGAAGGAAAGCAAGCCCCACAGTGCCGGCTGCAGAAGTTTCCTAGCACAGGCGAAGGGCAGGCACATGTGCCGACCACGGAAGCGCCACTAGGGAGACGTGGGGAAGCAACAAAGGGGGAGGCCAGGCAGGGAGGGCAGACGTGGTGGGGCGGGGGGACAGATGGGCGGGGAGAACGGTGACAATGTCACTTCACAAAGTGGGGTTTTCCTCCCGACGCAGGAGCAGGGTCTGGCTGGCGCATCGCATCCCGGGTTCATCAGAAACAACGCGCCCTCCCACCGCACACCCTGAAAAGCTACCGGGAGGGGATTGGCTGCTGTGGGCTTGACTGTGTCTCGGAGGGGGAAGCGACGGAAGGAACAAGCCAGAGAAGAGAAGAGGCACAAAGTAACAGATCGGGACCAAGGAGAACAGCGCTCCGGCGGGTCCCTGATTTAGAGAGTCACGCAGACGCGCAAACCCGTCTCTGCAGAACACAAAGTCGCGAGGCCGGGAGCGGCCGAACTGGAGAAACAGGAATGGCCTTGTTTTTGTGGGAAGAATGAAGACACGAGGCGGTACTCCCTTTAACTAACCTCAGTTCAAAACGTTCATCCAGAAAATAAAGGCATATACGTGTGTGTGTGCAAATATGTACACGTAGACATACACACACATATTCATAAAGGGGGGAGACTGGGCGCGTGTATAATTTATAAATCTTCCTCCAGAAAATTATACACACGTGATGTTTTTCCAGGGATATTAAGTACATACACACATACATACACACATGGGCGTGTCTTTTCGGTTAATTGCTGGCTTAGATGAAGGGAAAGGAGCCAGGATTGAACACCTACTGAGATTCCTGCCAGCAGAGAGCTTTAAGCATTTCTGGCTGCACATATACTTCACCGATTTACAACCAATTGTGTGTGCGATCTTACATCCTCTTGACTTGGTATATTACGAGTGCTTTCCCAAATCCTTAAACAGTCTATTAAAAAACGCCATTTTTAATGGCTGGACAAAAACGCCACAGTGAACATCTTCGCGTATGGCTCTGTGTTTCCATTTCCTCAGGAGAGATTCCCAGAAGATACTGTGTGTGGATGTTTAAAGAATCTCGATTTGAAGGGATTTCCCTGGTGTCCAATGGCTAAGACTCTGCACTGCCAATGCAGGGGGCGCAGGTTCGATCCCTGGTTGGGGAACTGAGATCCCACAGGCTACACAGCACAGCCAAAAGATTAAAAAAAAAAAAAAAAAATCTCGGTCGTATAGCCAAATTGTGATTTGTATAAATTGTGCTTTTGTGCAAAAGCGATTTGTATTTGCTTTCCAGAAAGGCCACACCAAGCGGCAACCCCACAGCGCCCCGGATTTCTAAGTAGTCAGCAGCCAATAAAAACAGTCACCAAGAGCACTGAATACCCCGCTGATTCCAGGCAGGGCTCTAACACCCAGGGAGGCGGGACAGTTATTCTCATTTTCAAGAGGGTGAAACTGAGGCAGAGAGGAAGGTTAAAACTAGCTTAATCAGAGCCACGCAGCACATGAGAATCAGAGGTGGGCTTGGAACACACCGATTGTCAAGGAGCCCCGTGTCCATCCACCTTCTCAGGACCCCTGCCCAGACCCCCGTCCCTGCCGCCAGACACTAGGGCGAAACTGACAGGCTGCAGTGGGACGAACAACCTGCTCCCGGGCTGTCGGGAAGAACGCCAGCCTCTTGGGAAGCACATCACAGGCCGAGCACGGAATGGCCGCGGCGGCGAGTTCTCCAGGAGCCCAGACCACGTGCCAGGAGGCCCCAGTGAGGACTGTGTGACCAGAAGGACATGGTCAACATTTCCAAGGGGGGCGGGTGGGCAGGGTCCCGGCGCAGGAGCCCCTGTGGCTCCCTTCCTTCCCCGCCCCGACAGTCACCGGGTCCCTGGCCTCGCGGAGCTGGAATGCTAGAGATTTGGGCGGACCATAAAAGGCGAGAAAAATACGTATTGTCTCATGTGTTAGGTGATTAATGGCACCTGAAGAGGAGAAGGCCGATCAGGGCATGGGGCTCAGGAGGGCCAGGGCTGCACGGCCTTTTTCCAGAGGGTGACCAGAGCAGCTTCACTGAGAAGCTGGGCAGACTGGCAGGAGGGAGCCGGGCAGGGGGGCTGCCGAGTGGAGGGGCATGTGCAAGGGCCCTGCTGCACACACACAGCGCACACAGGCGGGTGCAGGGGCAGCGGGGAGGCCGGCGTGGTTCTGGGGGGGGGAGGGGGGAGAGGGAGGGAGGGAGGCAGGGCCACATCGTGCAGCCTCCAAGCCGTGTGTTGCCCGAGCTCTGGCCTTCCCCACCCCCGGGGCGAGGAGAAGGGGCTGACATGAGCAGCGTGAGGCTGCAAGCCGGGCTCTAGGAGCTCCCCCCCCACCCCCGGTGGCCTGGATGTGAAGGCAGACCCTCCAGGAAGCTTCAGGCGTGCCTCGTGGGCCACAGGGACCCGGGCGCTCAGGCAACCCTGAGGAGGGAGCGCCCTGAAGGCCAGCCGGGGCTCTGACCTGCACTTGGCCCTGTGCCCTTCAATCCCCCGGGCCTCAGCCCGCTTCCACCTGTCTCCCTTGCCCTGAGCGAGGCTGGACCCAGCAGAGAGGAGGTGCTAGCTACAGTCCAAGGTCCGCCCTGAGCCCCGGGAGCGGCCTTGAGCGCCAACACCGCGTGCATCTCACCAACTTATTTTTGTTTCGAAATGCAGCCCACGGGACCCCGGTACCTGCTCTGGGCTCTCTCTCCCCAGACCCTCCGCTCACCAGCACCCTCTCACAGCGAGCTGGAGGCTTCTCGTACCGCTACAGCATTCCCTGCTGTCACAGCCAGCTCAGAATTATTCTTTCTGTAATTGGGAGTGGCCTGTAAATTGCTCCTCTGGGGCCGCGGGGGCCTTCCAGACGCCCAGGAGGTCTGTGTCACAGCTTTGCTAAGGACACCGACGTCCGAGGACATCCCTCCTCACAGGTCCACCATCTTGACCCAGCACCTCCTCTGAACCCACAACTTCCTGAAACACAGCTGTTAGCATCCGCATGTCTTATAGGCAAGGCCATGGAGGCTCAGAGAGGCGAGGCCACTTGCCCAGGGTTGCACAGCTCACCAGGATTCAGACACAGTACTCCTGACTCCCGACAGAGAAGTAAGGCAGACGATAAAAGGCAATAAAAATAAATATTGTCTAGTGTCACTCTGGGCCTCATGTGCAGGACCTTCTCCCACCCCCGAAGAGTCTTTCCTGCCAGCACCCACTGTCCCTTACCACCCACCGACCCCGCTCAGGGCCTTCACTGCCAGCAAACACCTCAAAGCCAGGCAAAGCCTTGGGAAACGAAAAATGCCTACTTTTTACCAAAAGTTCCAGGGCCCTGGCACGTCCATCCCAGGAGTGACTTGGGCCCAAACTGTAAACCTCAGATGGCCCAGAACCGGCCAGGTGCCTCTGGTCCTGTGCGCCACAGGGACCCGAGGCACAAGCGGTGTTTCCAAGGAGGCCGCAAGCATGTCCACCTTAGGGCCCGTCTGCACCGTTATGAGCCGTGTGGGATCCTAGGAGCTTTGGTTCATGCGGTTACATCGATCATATGCCACGTCTGAACTTAAAAACGAGAGCTGTGTGCAACACAAGGACACAAAGCACCGCCTCCACCAGCAGCGCCCACCTGACGCCACGGCTCGGTACTGCTGTGAGCGCTGCTGTGACCTGAGTGAGGGTCCCCGGAACACACCTGGAGAACCACCGTTTCACTCTGACGTCTCCCCCCGGGACAGCTGATTGCAGGCCCGCAGGGCCGTGTTGAGCACGCGTGTGTCTGCAGCATCCAGTGGGAAAGACGGGCCTGGTGTGAGGCAGGGACGCCCAGAGCACCTGCCCCGGTGCAGAGCCTCTGGCCTAACAGCCACGCAGAAGCCCAAAGAGCTCGGAGGAAGTGGCCACCTTGGCCCCGGACCGGCGCGGGCTGGCGGGTCAAGGGGAGGCTCCAGGTTGGGCCCCAGGGTGTGTGACAGGTGTGTCCTGTCCATCCGCATGGGTTCCACTCTCTCCGGGGTCCGGCCATCTGTCTGCCCAGATAGCATTTCCTCTCAAGACGCCCGGGCGGCCACACTCTCTTCCTGGGTCACTCAGGGAAACCCTGACCCTTCGGTCCTGCCAGGTCATTTCTGCACAAGACCACCCCTCGTGCAGAAGCAGAAGCTGGACGTGGGCAGAGACCGAGGCTGAGCCCCAGGCCAGGGGGTGCCGAGCGAGGGAGCCGCAGCCAGAGCAGGGCCTTCCCGGCCCTCTCCGCGACCCGCCAGCCCGCTAATCTTGGCAACAATGAACGCTCTCCTCTGCCCATAACGTGGGGCAGCAGCTGCGGAGCACTGGACGCTGGCCTCGCGCCTGAGCCCTGCAGGCATCATCTCATTCAAGCCACACAACCCTGTGCCGCTGCAGGTGCTATTAACAGCGCCCATGTCTCAGATGGGGAAACCGAGGCCAGGTCCAATCTCAGAGCCATGCCTCACACTGGAGCCAGAACTCTTAAAGTGCCAGTGGGCTTCCAGAAGCAGAGAAGGTCTCACCGTCAGTACACGGTGGGATGTCTCTGCCCTGCCCCTGTTAACACTGGGACCGCGGCCAAATTTTTCAGCCCGCCTCCCCTCTCCCTGAGGCGCCCACGTCCCCCTCACCTGCCCACTGTCCTGCCCAGAGGCCAGGGAAGGGCATGTTCTGGTACAGGCCGCTTCCACTCCCATGGGAGGGCCTGCTGCAGGAAGGGCAGGCGGCCGCAGACCCCTCAGCCCGGGCACCTGCTTCCCAATCCGACTGGACAGATGCCTCAGACTTTGGCAAGAAAGCACGCTCTGGTTCTTGTTATTCTGAATACGCTTCAGAAAACATCCCGGCAGCTGCCTCGAGCTATTCACTACTGTCTGCCTTCTGAACAGCCCCACGCAGGAGGGATGTAAAGGGTTTGTGGCTTCACACTTCTCGGAGGTTTCCATCTGCTCAGAGGGGAACCGAGGGCGGCGATCACAGGGAGAGGGTCTCCGCGTCAGACCCCTGCTTCCTGTTGCAGGGCCCTCACCTCCCTGCCCTGGCTGCACCCTGACAGTTTCCTTTCCCACGACAGGCAGCGGAGGACCCAGCCTTCCCCTCTGACCCTGGCAGCATTCTCAAGTTTGGCACCGCTGTGGAAGCCCACACCCTGCTTTTCTGAGCTGGAGGTGTTCCTGGGAAACAGAAAGACAGCACTGGGCCGGCTTCTCCTCCAATACCTAGGTGGTCATGTGGCCCCCTTCCCCGCATCCCCAGGCTCTCTGGGGGCGTTCCATGCCCACCTGGACCGGCCAGGAAGTGCACTCTTCCCGTGCCTGGCCCTGGGCTCTCCCACAGCCTGTTTGCTCCCATCGCCAGGACGCAAAACAGCCCGCAGGTCGCCCTCCCGTGGGGAGCAGAAGGCCAGGAGGGGTCCCCGAGCCCCTTCCCTCGCCCGGCTCCCCTCTGCGGGCCCAGGCCGGGAAGTCTCGACTCTGGCGCGGAGCACAGAGCGCGGCACTGCACCAAACACTCCTCGGCACACCGGTCCCCGACACCCCACCTCCCGCTCCAGCGCGCCCTCCGTGTCCGCGCGCACCCCGCGCCCGAGCGCGCCTGCCGCCGCCAGGGCGTCCTCGGGGCTTGCGCGGCTGGACTCGGCGCTGCGGCGCGGCCAAGGCGTCCCGACCCGGGCCCTGCGCCCCGCTCGGTTCGGGGCACCGGCGTCGTCCCACCCAGCCCGCCGGTCTCCTCTCGGTCCCCGCCCTGGGTCCCCGCGCCCCTCGGCCTCCCCGCCGCACCCCTACCTCGCAGCCCCGGTCCTCCTCGCCGCGCGCCCGGGTCCTCCCCCTCACCCTCCGTCCTGCGGGCCGCGCACTCCGGTTCCTCCCCACCGTGCGCCCCCCCGTCCTCCCCGCTGCGCCCCTACCTCGCAGTTTGCGCCCTCGGGAGCCGGCAGAGGCGGTGCCAGGCGGGGGGGCAGCGTGGGCACGCGGCGTGGGCCACGGAAATCGGGGAGGTCTCCGCGTGACGTCAGCACCGAGGGGCCGGGACCGAGGCGGGACCCGGCGGAAAGTGTAACGCGCCGCCTGGCCGTGGGCGCCACACCCCCTCCTGCTGCTATGGGTGCATCACGCGCGGGCCACCAGTGGGCAGAGTGCTGGCAGAAGTCCCCGGTCCTCAGACATGGGCTCCGACCTCTGCTGACTCCTTGTAAAGCGCGCTTGCGACGCCCCTGACCCTCCCAGAAACACCTGGGGTAGAGGCGGGGCCTGAGACGCTAAAGCCAAAGCAGGTGAGAGAGGGAAAGCGGCGCTGCCCAGGTGAGAGAGGGAAAGCGGCGCTGCCCAGGTGAGAGAAGTAGAGCGGCGCTGCCCAGCTAAGGCCCTCAGGTCATACAGGTAACGAGAGCTGCCCAGGAAAGGGGCTGGCATCAGGGTCACCTCAGCACTGTGCGGGCACGGCTCCAGCACATGACGCACAGCCCAGCCCTGTCGTCACTGGTTCCCCGGGAACTTCCCCTCCATTTGGCGGCCTCCCTATTAAGATGTAGTGATGATCTTAGAAGCGTTTATACGCCGGGCGCAATATACTAAATGCTGTACACGTGCTATCTCAAGTCTGGGAGGTAACTGTCCTTTTTGTCCCCATTTCACAGATGAATCTCTGAGGAGGCAGGGGAAGTGACAGGCCCGTGCAGACGGCAGGGCCGGGGCTGAGGACCCCCAGCGCCGGTGAGGGCGGGGGCCCAGCGCCTGGCCAGGGGAGCAGCACGGGCTCTGTGCTCGGCACGCGCTGGCAGCACGAACGCCGTGGGTCCTCAGAGAGGGTCCAGGCGGCCTTTATCCCCAGAGATGAAAGGCAGGCAGCCCTTGTCCAGGGAGCTCCTACCACACGCTGTCTCTGGGTCCCCTTGTCCCCTGAGAAGGGCCCTGTGCTCCTGCCACCACGTTGCAAGGCCATCAGCCTGTGGCCCGCCTGCCGTGTCTCCCGCCTCGAAGTCAGGATTTCGCTGTGCAGCTCCCGGGGGGCCGGCACAGCCGCGGGGACATCCCCACGTGGCAGGGCGGATGCTGACGGAGGTGGAGGCGTTTGGCCCTCTGAGCCGCACCGTGCTCCTCTAGAGCAGCGTCCATCAGCTGCTGAGATACAGAGGGACGTGCCTGGGCCCTAGGAGGCTCGGCGGCCTCTGTGCTTTTCATCGTTCTCCTCAGGCCGCCGAGCGAGGGCAGGGGCAGCTGCTCAGGGTTCCCTCCTTCCTCCTCTCCACAGCTCAGCGCGGGGACCCACAGTGCACGGGGCCCTGTCCTGTGTCCTCACTCCTGACAGAGCATGCGGTTCAGGCCACAGGCCCCGTGGCCTTTCCTGCACCCCCTGCACGGCTCCCCTTTCATCGGCACAGAGCCCAGGACCCCAGTGCAGAGGGGGAAGGTCTAGAAGGCAGGGTTGCGGGGGCTTCCTGAGAGCTGGAAGCTGCCCGAGTCTCTGTGACCCTGAGTGCCTTTCAGGGGGTTTCTGCTGTGCACCGCCCCCAGAAAACCTTGCCCGAGGACAGTCCTGTCTGGGAGGATTTTGCAAGGACTTCCCAGCAGCCCAGGGAGGTGTAAGAAGCGCCCGGGGCCACAGGGTCAGCGGTCAAACATCTGGGCTCTGGATCAGCTACTCAAGCTGCTGGACCAGGAAAAGTCACCCCCTGTCTTTGAGCTGTTTGCTCACAAGGTGTCAGTGATCCCTGTGGTGTCTGTGGAACCGGGGGGAGAGGTGGGGGCGACCATGTTGGTCCCCATCTGACTGACACTCAGCCGCTCTCAGGCCACCTGCCCTGGAAGCGTTGGTCTGGGGAGCCCCGAAAGAGCCCCAGAACGCCTCCAGGCTGCCCATCCCAGAGGGAAGTGGGCAGTGCTCCAGCCATGAGTCACCTTGTCCCCTCCCGGGCTCTGGCCTGGTCCCACAGCAGAGAAGGCCTGGCACCGCCCACCCTCCCCCCAACCCCGCCCCCCCCCCCCCCGGGTCTGCTCCCCGTTGAGCTTCCCTAAGCAAGGGAGACTAGACAGCCCGCTGCTCCCTCCCCAGCCCCAGGGTCATCAGGCCTTCCTGACAGTGCACTGATGTCCCGAGACGTGCAGGTGGGCCGGCCGTTACAGGCAGATGCACAGAGCAGAGTGAGGGTCCCATCACCCACACAAGCCGAGCCGCACACTTCACCCCTGGTTTCCTCCCATCTGTGAGACCCAGGCAGACGGCTGTTAATTCAACAGCTGCTATTCTGGGTCCCGACTCTCCACTGGGCTCCAGGTTAGGACCAAGGAGGCGCAGTGAACAGGTGAGGCGGGGGACAGGCACCCCATGTCACGCCAGGGTCCCCTGGGTAGCCGGGAAGCATCTCCCGCCTCCTGGAGAAGCTTCCCCTGCACTCTGGGAGGTGAGGAACTGCCTGCCCGGCTTCCGTGAGGTCTCTGTCCCACTAGGGTCCTGTCTTGGGGGACAGGGCAGAGGGAGAGTCAGCCAGAGGGAGGGAGGGCTCAGTCTCAGGACATGCGCCTTGAGCGAGGGCCACCATTTGTCCCATCTCTAGGTCACAGTGGCTGGTCAGCATACTCCTGTCCAGTCCCCACAGCCAGCGGGATGAGGACGGTGCTCCTCCGCCCGGTGCCCCAAGACGGGAGAGGACCCCCAGCACAGGGAGGAGCCCGGCCATGAGGGCCGGCATTATCGCTCCGGCCCCAACGGGGAGACTTCCTCCAGCTGCCCTTTGCCTCTTTGGAACCCTTTATGATAAGGGCTTCCTTTGAGCCGAATGCTACCCCAGCTCTGGGCTGCCAGCTTCCAGGCCTTCCCGGCAGGGCCGCCCACCCCTGCCTGCCCAGCCTCATTCAGGAGAAATGCCCCCACGGATGGCTGAGGGATGTGTCACCGTCATCCCTGGCACTGCAAGGGAATTCTGTTTAAGCCTTAAGAAATGATGCTACAACAATAGATGTCCATTGTAGAAGATTTGGAAAATTCTAAAAAACTTAAAAAAAAAGAAAGATCCCATAATCCAAGCATCAGGAGGTCACCTCTCTGCCTTTTTGTCAGACATCCTTCAAATAATTTTTCTCTCAACATGTAAATACAGTGTTCCGTTCTGCCGGAGGCTGTGTCACATGACACCCTTCCCGGCCAATAGCCCAGGACTGGCGTCCTCATTGTGTTGTCTGCACTGTTTTGCTTCATGGAGGATTCACCTGGCTTGTGACACTTTGGGTTTTCCCAGTTTCTCACTATTTTACATGATATATATTATAAAAAATAATATATATATTATGTAAAATAATGTATATATATAATATAAATAGTATATCTATATCTATATCACTGTGATAATCTTGTTTTCATAAATCTTCGTTACACAGGTTTCTGATTTTCCCCCCTTAGGATAAATTCCTGCAGATTGCGGGTCACAAGCCTACACTTTTTTTTTTTTTTTTGCGTTAAGCGTGCCTCTCACTGCTGTGGCCTCTCCCGTTGCGGAGCACAGGCTCCGGACGCGCAGGCTCAGCGGCCATGGCTCACGGGCCCAGCCGCTCCGCGGCATGTGGGCTATTCCCGGACCAGGGCACGAACCCGTGTCCCCTGCATCGGCAGGCGGACTCTCAACCACTGTGCCACCAGGGAAGCCCAGGCCTACACTTTTAACACGTGTAGCTACCAGGATTTTCCAATTTATTACTGTGGGGGACCGAGAACTCGGAACCTGAGAAATGCTTGGTGTTCTGTCCCAAAACTGGTTATTACACAGAAGGCGTGGGATACCCACCTCCCCACCTGCCCCATCCCTGGTGTGGCCAGGAAGAGACAGGAACTGGAAGAGTAATTACCTATCAAGCCTGGGGTGACATCTCCTTTCAGCTGCCCAGTTAGCACATGAAGTTGGAAATCCAGGCGAGCCCCCTGTTCACCCAGAAGGATCCTCGCCCTAAGTTGGGGGATGCCTAGTGCCAGGGCCCCCAGAAAGGAGAGGCGGCCTACGGACGCCCAGCCCAGGGCCAGATGAGGCTTCAGGCAGCCAGTGGCCAGGCAGTCCATCCCCTGCACACAGGACACGTGCATCTCAGTCCCCAGACCTCTCTTGTGAAGCCACCTTGCTACAGCCAGATCTAGAAATGGGCAGTGATACGGGGTCTCCTGTCCCTTCAGCCCAATGAGAAGGTGCCACACCCCATTGCACCTCAGTTTCCCCACAGTTGAACAGAGGCCCCCAAAAGATGTGCCCACCCAGGCCCCCAGAATGGGATCTTATTTGGAATAATGGTCTTTGCAGATGTAATTACGGTAAGAACCTCAAGATGAGATCATCCTGGCCTGTGGTGGGCCCTAAATCCAATGGCGGACAACACTGAGGTTCCACCTCTCACAGGTCAGAACAGCCATCATCAGAAAGTCTACAAATAATAAATGTTGAAGAGGGGGTGGGGAAAGGGGAAACCTCCTACACTGTGGGTGGGAATGTAAATTGGTACAACCATTATGGAGAATAGCGTGGAGGTTCCTCAGAAAACTAAAAATAGAGCTGCCGTATGATCCTGCAATCCCACTCCCAGGCATATATTCAGACAAATCTGTAACTCGAAAAGATACGTGCACCTCTATGTTCATAGCAGCACTATTCACGATAGTCGAGATGTGGAAACAACCTAAGTGTCCATCGACAGATGAATGGATAAAGAAGATATGTGTATATACACACACAATGGAATATTACTCAGCCATTAAAAAAACGAAATAATGCCATTTGCAGCAACATGGATGGACCTAGAGATTATCATACTAGGCGAAGTAAGTCAGAAAGAGAAAGACAAATACCATATGATATCACTTATATGTGGAATCTAAAATAAGACACAAATGAACCTATCTACAAAACAGACTCACAAATACAGAGAACAGACTTGTGGTTGCCATGGGGGAGGGAGGTGGGGGAGGGAGGTGGGGGAGGGAAGGATCGGGAGTTTGGGATTAGCAGATGCAAACTAGTACATATAGGATGAGTAAACAACAAGGTCCTACTGTACAGCTCAGGGAACTATATTCAATGTCCTGTAATAAACCATAATGGAAACGAATATGAAAAAGAATATATATGTGTATAACTGACTAGGCTATACAGCAGAAATTAACACAGCGTTGTAAATCAAGTACAATTCAATAAAATGTGTTTTAAAAGATAAAAGTTTAAAATATAAATAAATAAATAAATCCAGTCGGAGGGGCATCCTAAGAGACAGAAGAGGAGAGACACAGAGGGAGGAAAGCCAGGTGACACCAAAGGCAGACGTGGAGGATGTGGCCACAAGCCAAGAGACCCCAGAGCCACCCGAAGCTGAAAGAGGCAGGAAGGATCCTCCCTGGAACCTCTGGAAGGAGGGTGGCCCTGCCAACACCTTGATTTTGGACTTCCAGCCTCTAGAAATTTATTTAAGAAAATTAATTTCTGTTGTTTTAAGCTCCTCCCCTCCCCTGCCGCTCCGTTTACAGTCATTTGTTACGGCAGCCTCAGGAATCTAATGCAAGTTGGAAAATAAGAAAATGCTTCATATGGTTGTTATACGGGTCAGGAAAACATCCAGAATGTTGTCAGCACTCGGTAGGTCCTCAGAACACGGCAGCCACTCATCCAGCCAACACTTAGACACCCGCCGTGTGCCAGGTGCTGTGCTTGGGGGACACGGCGCTTCCCTTCTGTCCACGGGCGGCAGACAAGGGGGAGAACAGACATCGCGTGCGGGCAGAGGAGGAAGGAGGGGCTGAGAGGCTCGTGCCATGTGAGATGGGCAAGATAAGCTGAGCTGCGGTCTCCGGGCAGAGGTAGGGGTCCTGCCGGCCAGAAGGGACAGCATGGGCAGAGGCCTGGACGTCAGGGTGGGCAGGGCCTGTGGGGAGTGGAGTCGTCGGTGGTCAGGTGTCAGGAGTGCAGGGCTCCATGCAGCAGGGCTATCTGGGGGAGGTGAGAGCCGGGGAGGGGGCGGGTCAGGGAACCGGAACAAGGCCAAGGGGGCCCAGATGGCCCAAGCAGGCGTTTCCCCACCTTTCACTAGGGCACCTGGGAGCAGTGGGGGGGAGGGGTCAGGCAGGTGACGTTCAGGTGGGAGGTGATGGGGGCTGAGCCAGGGCCCAGGTGGGGGGTCATAGGGAGGACCTCGGACCTGGGGGGCTTGGGGTCTGCTTGGATGGGCAGGGATGCGAGTCGAGGCCTCCCCCAGGTCATGGCCTCCTGGGGAACCACCCAGCAGCCAATCTTAAATTGACTATTTCTTGTTATACAGCAGAAACTAACACAACATTGTAAAGCAATTATACTCCAATAACGATGTTAAATAAATAAAAATATTTTCTCTGTAATAAAGAAGGAAAAAAAAGAAAGAAAAGAAAAGAAAGGAAAGGAAGGAAAGGAAGGAAGGGAGGAAGGAAGGAAGAAAGAGACCGGTTCCTGAGTGCCAGCCCACACTGGGCGCCCTGGGACCTCACCCGCAGAGCTCAGGGCCGGCTGGGGCTCCCCTCAGGCCTGGGGGACAGAAGCCCCTGGCGTTAGAGGCCGGATGAGTGGGCTTGGCCCGCACCCCAGCAGGAGAACGGCCCTCCTGCGGGCGCGGGATCGAGGTGAGGCGGGGCCCCAGCCTGGCCCAGCCCCTCCTGGCGGCAGCACCAGTCGTCCCCACCGCCCGGGTTCCACAGGCTCAGCAAATGTTGGAGCGGGAATGGGGGTCCTCGGCATCCAGGGGACGGACCCCCCTCTTTGCATCTGCGTCTGTCGCCACCTCCTGGGCATCTTGCTCCCTCCCTCTGCCTCGTTCTCTTCCCCACTGTGGTTTGTGCGGTCAGCGGACCAGAGAGGACCCCCACGTGCCGCTTCTTGAACGGAAACAGAGAAGCGGGCCGGGGCCTCTGAGACATCTCCCGGAGCACACACGCTCTCCTCGGGATGTGCCCCACGCCTAGCGACACCCGTCCCGGCAGGTCAGCCTGCACTCTGGGCACCTGAAGACGTTCCCCTCGTACCTGCGTGCCACCCATTTGGGCTGCGGGCAGCCACAGTCCCTGCATGTGGTCCCCAACAACAACAGCAGCTCCATTCTCAGGTGCCCAGAGCAGGGCAGTCGCAGGCAGTTCCAGGACTGAGCCTGCATCCTGCTCAGCCGTGACAGCGGTGACTCCAGACAGACTGGCTGCCTCCCCTCCTGCCCCCCATTCCCTCGACCGTAGGACGTGGCCATCCCACCCCCTCCTGGGTGGTCACAGGGGCTGACGGGATCAGCCAGGACGAGGGCATCGTGGGGAGGAATGCCATCAGCGTTCTGGAAGGTTCCTGACCTCAAGGCACCCTGCCTGGCACAAGTGGCCCAGCTCGTGTGTGGTGGACACAGGGGTCTCGAAGGCTCAGGCTGTGGTGATCTGGCCAGGGGACCCACCTGAGGCCACAGCACTGGGATTTGGGATGTTCTCACTCCCAGAGATGACCTGCCCCTGCTTGCCCCACTAGAGAGACCCGGGGAGGCCCAGCATCTAGTGGGAGCAGACCCCTAGGTGGTGGGCTGTCCTGGGCAGGCCTGTGAGGAGACAGGGCCCTGGCCACACCAAACCCTGCCTGAGGGGGTCCCAGCTTTGCAGCCGGTTTGAGTCCTCAGAACCCCTGATCCAGAAGCTTCTGCAAGCAGGCACAGGAGTGGGGGGAGGGTGGTCAGGGAAGGCGATGCGGGGAGGGTCCCAGGTGGAGGCAGAGTCGGCCTGAAGAGGCCAGGCTGCATCTGGTCAGCCGCTGGAATCTCTCTCGACTGCCCACAGCCCCAGGCCAGGCACCTGGCCTCACCTGGATGACGGCTCAGGCCTCCCGTGGCCCCTTCCAAGCCACACATCCAGAGCCAGGTGAAGCCATGTGGCCACAGAAGCCTTTCAAGGACTCCCCTTGCTCTTAGGTTGAAGCCCAACCTTCCCACGGAGCCCCTGAGGGCCCTGGCCACCCACCCATCACACCACACCCTTACCAGCTGTCAGCCGCCCCGGCTCTGTCTGAGCCCCTCACCACCCTTCCTCCCTCTGGGGCTCCTCTACCTAGAAGGTACCTCGGCACCCTGCAACCCCAGCTGGGATTCCCAAATTAGGGTAAGCCCCAACCTCATGGGGGTGCCATAGGGCTCCGGCTCCCCCCACCCCCGGCTGCCCTCCCCATCTGCTCCAGCCCCTCCCCTCTCCTGCCCCGTCTCACCTCCAGGTCTCTGCCAGCCAGCCAGGCCCCCACCTGAAGCACCCGTCCCCCTCCCCTTCACAGGGAGGACTCCCTCTGCACACTTAGGTTTCAGGTCCCACGGTTGCTTCTTCCCAGAAGCCCTCCAGTCACGCGCTTCCATCGACACGATTACCTGGCCAGTGTCTGTCTTCGGCCCGCAGCTGCACGCTGGGGGTTGCGGGTGTTCCTGGTAGCACCTAGTGCAACGCCCAGCCCATAGCGAGCGCTCAGCCCAGGTGGCTGTGCTGCCACGCGTCACAGCACAGCACGCACGTCCCTGCGCACAGCCAGCATCCCTGCCTGCACGGCACTCCGAGCGCACCCACACGGACACACCTGCCCCCGGCACACACGTGCACACGCGTGCGTGCTCCCACTCCCTCCCAGCACGCGCTGCCCCGAGCACTCACCCCCCCACAGTCACACGCACAGCCAGGCGGCCTTGCTCACGCCGTCCCCCCACCCTCACTCCAACAGGCGCGGAGCTGCTGTTTGCCGCCTCTGCCTGCGGCATGTTTGCCAAGCAGTTTCCATGGCGACACATCTTGGCTCTGACAGGAGCAGTGGAGTGCAGGGAAGACGGCCTCCGTGGAAGGGACGAGACTCGAGGTCTCTGCGTCCTCAGGCTCCCAGGCAGGCAAGGGCGGGTGTTCCCATAAGTGGAGACACCACCCCCGCCCCACCCTGAACTAGGCCTGCATCTGAGAAGAGGCTCCAGGACTTCTTCTGGGCTACCTGCTCCAGGACGTAAGTCGCTCAGCCATTCAACAAACCTTGTACGCTGGCTACAAAGCTGCCTGAGGAGTAGGCCTGGCTCACAAGAGCTCATGGTCATGTCCTGAGGCTGGACTGTTGTCCCACTGCCCAGCTGAGAGCCCATCCCAGACAGGTCATTGGCTCCCTGAGCACCAAGGCCTAGCCGCCCACCTTCTGCCCACATGGGGCAAGGACGCTGGGCTCCCCCTCTGTAGATCAATTGCAAAAGCAACCCTGATTCTGCAACCCTCCCTGAACCATCATTCCCTTTGCTGCAACTCCTGTGAAGTAGGGGAGCCTCTTCCCCACCCTTGAATCTGAGCCTGCCCTGTAACTTGCTTTGGTTAATAAAAGGTGACAGAGTGACGCTACGCCAGTTCTGAACTTAGGCCTCAAGGATGACGTGCTTCCGCCTGCTCTCTCATGGGCTAGTCTGCTGGAAGGTGAGAGAACATATGGGTCATCCTAGCTGAGCCCACTCTAGACCAGCTACCCCCCAGCGAACCCACCACAGATGCAAGAGAGCAAGCCCAGAGCAACAGTCCTGCCAGGTTAGCCCGCAGACCCTTCAGAAACAATAAAATGTTGTTTTGTTACTGACCTGAGATTGTTTGTTACACAGCAATAGCTAACAGATACACCCTCCTCCAAGGGCCCTGGCCAGCAGCCACCCAACCTCATGCAATCAGCACATGCTGAGTGCCCTACAAGCTCCCCCAACATGCTGAGGGCTGGGCTGGAGCACGTGAGCTGTACACAGATCTGCTGTGTGCCAGCCTTGTGCTGGAACCTAGGGAGGGAGATGACCACCTCTGCCTTCTAGGAGTCTGCAGCACTGAGACGGCAGCTTTATGGGGCCCCCCTTACAGGTGGGAGAGGCTAGGTGACCTGCCCAAGGCCTGTCACAGGCAGGAGCAGGTGAGCATGGCCACAGAACCTGGCTGGGTCAGAGCTTTCTGCTTTTCTCCTCTTGGACACCTGTTTGGAAACACTTTACTTCCTGGGTAACTGCACCTATTAGGTCATTATTGGAGTGATTTTTCAGTCCCTATTCACTAAGGACTGTTGATCAGTGTTACTGCCCGCTGGGGCATCTGAGGGGCAGGGCCCCCTCCCTCCCTGAGCTGAGAGCCAGGGCCCCTCTTACAGGGGCCTGTATATGAGTCATCCAATTTCCCCCACTCTCTTGTCAGCACTTCAGTGTTCCTAAACTGATGGTTTTAAGTACTTTACCCAGCACTTCTCATTGTTTTCAGTGAGACGGCTGGCCCAGATAATCTAGCCTGCTTCCACTGGGAAAACATATCTGCATGGCAACAGTGCTGGCATACAGCTGCTGCACCTTGGTCAGGCACACCAACCAAAGCTCATTCTGTGACCTCACGGGGTAAAGGGACAGAAGCCAGGGCCAGTCCTGTCCAAGTGGGGAGTATCACAGAACACCCAGCAGACCTTCAACTGAAAACCTGGAGGAGGAGAGCAAGATGGCACAGGAGGGGGACACGGAGCTCACCTCCCAGCATGAACACGTCAGAAACACAGCTACATGAGGAGCAATTCCCACTGAAAGCAAACTGGAGACTGGCAGAGACTCCTGTGCTACCAAGGCTGTGAGAAAGATGCGTACGGACTCGGGAAGGAAGGGAAGAAAAGCGATCACGTCAGGGCTCGTGCCCCTGGGAGGGGACACAGAGGAGGAGGGGGATTGCATGGGCTTGGAGTTCCTCCCTGGGGAGTGAGTGGTTCAGACCACATATTGGGGCACCCCAGCCTTGAGGATCCACACCGAGACAATGAGTCACCATGGCTGGTTTGAACACCAGTGGGACTAACGGCAGGGCTGTAAGAAGCCCAGACTCCACTCGTGAGGCGTGGGCGCCGGCTTGCTTACTCCTGGAATAAGGCGGAGGAAGCAGATGAAGCCTGCCCGGGGCTCTGGCTGCTTGCCCGGGATCGCCCCAGCCCCGCCCCAGCCCCCGCCCTAGCACAAGCTGCAGCCCCTGCCCCAGCACACGGCCCAGCCCCCGTCCCAGCCGCCCCCACCCCGCCCCAGCCCCCGCCCCCCACCCGAGCTGAGCACCTGCTCCGGCCCCTCTTGCTCCAGCACTGCTTCCCCTTTGGGGGCAAAGATGCCGCTGCTGGGAGCGGGGAGAGCGCACACTTGGAACAGAACCAGCTTGGACCCGACCCTCAGGACAGCTGCTCCAGCAAACTGGGACCCGCCCTGACAGGGCAGTCATGGCCACTGAACAGACGAGAAGCTCCAGCTCACACCTGGCTCTGGCTCCAGCCCCTTGACATCTCCAGCCACACCCCCTACCAAGGCGACAGCTGCCAGCACAGCCTGGGGGAAGACATGACTCTTGCCCACTTCAGCTCCAGCTCTCCCAGCAAAGCCAACGGGCACATGCAGACCGTACAGGGACGCTCCCACATGGGGACATGCCTTAAAGACTGGGATAGGTAACTGCTTCACCTAATTTCAAAGACATAGAAAACTAAGCAAAATGAGAAGACAGAGGAATGTGTTTGAAATGAAAGAACAAGAAAAAAACTAAAATAACAACTAATCAAACAGAGACAAATAACTTACCAGATAAAGAGTTCAAAGCATTAGTGATAAGAATGTTAACTGATCTGGGGAAAAAAATAAATGAATGCAGTTAAAATTTTAACAAGAAACCAGAAAATAGAAAAAGAAAACAGTCAGAACTGAAGAATACTATAAAGAAAATGAAAAACACACACAGAAGGAATTAATAGCAGACTAGGTGATAACAGAAGAATGCATAAATGATGTGAAAGATAGAATAATGGAAATCACCCAATCAGAACAGCAAAAAGAAAAACACATTAAAAAAAAAAAGAGAACAGTTTAAGGGACCTTTGGGACATCAAACATACTAACATTTGCATTAAAGGAGTCCCAGAAGGAGACTTGAGTTGAAAATGTATTTGATGAAATTATGGCTGAAATCTTCCTGAACCTGAAAAAGGAAACAGATATCCAGGTACAGGAATCACAGAGAGTCCCAAACAAGATGAACCCAAAGAAACCCACACCAAGACATATCGTAATTAAAATGGTAAAAGTTAAAGAAAGAATTCTAAAGGCAGCAAGAGAAAAAAAAAGTCACACACAAGGGAATCCCTATAAGGCTATCAGCTGATTTTTCTGCAGAAACTTTGAAAAGCCAGAAGGGAGTGAAAGAGAAGTAAAGAACTCAGAAAAGCAAAAGCTAAGAGTTCATCAATACTAAACCAACCCCCCCAAAATGTTAAAGGGTCTTTTCTAGGTGGAAAAGAAAAGGTTACAACAAGAAGAATCTATAGGAAGAAAAAATCCTACTAGTAAAGGCAAATACATAGAAAAGGCTGTGGATCAACCAATTAAATAAGATAGTATGAAGAGGGGACTTCCCTGGTTGGGAGTCTGCCTGCCAATGCAGGGGACACAGGTTCGATCCCTGGTCCAGGAAGATCCCACATGCTGCGGAGCAACTAAGCCTGTGTGCCACAACTGCTGAGCCTGCGCTCTAGAGCCCGTGAGCCACAACTACTGAGCCCGTGTGCCACGGCTGCTGAGGCCTGTGCACCTAGGGCCCGTGCTCCTCAACAAGAGAATCCACCACAATGAGAGGCCCACGCACCGCAACGAGGAGTGGTCCCTGCTCACCGCAACTAGAGAGAGCCTGCGCACAGCAGCAAGGACCCAACGCAGCCATAAATAAATAAACAAATAAGTTTATAAAAAGGATAGTATGAAGATTAAAAACAAAAAAATTATAAAATCAACTATAACTACAGTAAACAGTTAAAGAATAAACATGAAGATGTAAAATATGACATCAAAAACATAAAACGTGGGGGAGAAGAGTGAAAAACAGATCTTTTAGAATGTGTTTGAACTTAAATGACTATCATTTTAAAACAAGTAGATAACGTTATAGGTCAACATATATGAATACCATGGTAACCACAAATCAAAACCTACAATATATACACAAAAACGACAAAGAAAGGAACACAAACATACCACCAAAGAAAATCATCAAACCACAAGGGAAGCTACTAAGAGAAGAAGAACAGAACAGAGATCAACTACAAAAACAACCAGAGAACAAGTAACAAAATAGTAATAAGTACATACCTACCAATAATCACTTTAAATGTCAATGGACTAAATGCTCCAATCAAAAGACTTAGGGTAGCTGACTGGATTTAAAAAAAGACCCTTCTATACGCTGCTCATGAGAGACTCATTTCAGAGTTAAAAATACACACAGACTGAAAGCGAGGGGATGGAAAAAGATATTTCACACAAATGGAAATGACAAGAAAATTAGGGTAGCAATACTTATATCAGACAAAATAGACTTTAAAACAAAGTCTATAACAAAAGACAAAGAAGGGCATTATATAATGTTAAAGGGATCACTACCAGAAAAGGATATAACATTTGTTAACATATATATAAGTTATATGTTAACAAATGTTATATCCTATTCTGGTAGTGATCCCTTTAACATTATATAATGTTAACTAAGTATATAATGCAACTACTAACAGACATAGAAGGAGAAATTGACAATAATATAATAACAGTAGTGGACTTTAATACCCACTGACATTAATGGACAGTCATCCATACAAAACAATCAATAAGGACACAGTGGTCTTCAATGACACATCAGTTGGACTTAATAGATATCTACAGACATTCCATCCAAAAACAGAAGAATACACATTCTTTTCAAGTGCACATGGAATGTTCTCCAGCCTAGATCACATCCTAGGCCACAAAAAAAGTCTCAACAAATTTAAGAGGATAGAAACTATATCAAGCACTTTTTTCCCAGTCACAATGGTAAGAAAACAGAAATCAGTTACAGGAAGAAAAATGGGAAAAACACAAACACGTGGAGACTAAACAATACGCTACTAAAAAATCTATGGGTCAATGAAGAAATCACAGAAAATCAGAAAATATCTCGAGACAAATGAAAATAAAAACACAAATGTAAGCAGTTCTAAGAGGGAAGTTTATAGTGGTACAGGCTATATCAAGAAATAAGAAAAATATCAAGTAAACAAGCTAACCTACCATCTAAAGAAATTTAAAAAGAAGCACAAAGCCCAAAGTCAGCAGGAGGGAAATAATAAGGATCAGAGAGAAAATAAATACAACAGAGATTTTTAAAATAAATAGAAAAGATCAATGAAACCCACAACTGTTTTTTTAAAAAGATTAACAAAATTGATAAGCCTTTAGCCAGGCTCATGAAGAAAAAAAGAGAAGACCCAAATAACAAAATAAGAAATGAAAGAGGGGAAATAACAACCGGTATCACAGAGATACAAAGATTCGTAAGAGAATACTAAGAACAGTTATATGTCAACAACTTAGACAACCTAGAAAAAAAAAGGATAAATTTCTAGAAACATACAGTCTTCCAAGACTGAATCAGGAAGAAACAGACAACATGAACAAACCAATCACTAGTAATGAAACTGAATTTGTAATTGAAAACAAAAACAAAAACAAAAAACTCTCAGCAAACAAAAGTCCAGGACTGGACAGCTTCAGAAGGGAATCCTGCCAAACATATAAAGAAGAGCTAATAACTATCCTTTTCAAACTATTCCAAAAGATTGAAGAGGAGGAAACACTCTCAAATTCATTCTATGAGGCCACCATTACCCTGATAACAAAACCAAAGACACTACCAAGAAAAGAAAGAAGGAAGGGAGGAAGGGAGGAAGGGAGGGAGGGAGGGAGCGAGGGAGGGAGAGAGGGAGAGCGAGAGGGAGGGAGGGAGGGAGGGAGGAAAAAAGAAAATCTCTGAAGAGTATAGATGCAAAAATCCTCAACAAAATATTAGCAAACCAAATTCAACAATATATATATAAAAAGGATCATACACCATGATCAAGTAGGATTTATTCCAGGGGTTCAAGGATGGTTCAATACCTGCAAATCAACCAATGTGATACACCACATTAACAAAAGGAACGATAAAATTCACATAATCATTTCAATAGATGCAGAAAAAGCACTTAACAAAATTCAACACCAATTAATCAAACTATCATAAAAGTTGGTATAGAGGGAACATATCTCAACATAATAAAGGGCATTTATGACAAAACCACAGTTAACATCATATTCAACAGAGAAAAGCTGAAAGCTTTTCCTCTAAAATCAGGAACAAGACAAGGATGCCCACTCTTGCCATTTCTATTTAACATAGTATTAGAAGTCCTAGCTGAACCAAACAGAAAAGAAATGGAAAGATATCCCATGTTCGCGGATTAGAATAATTATTATTGTTAAAATGTCCATATTACCCAAAGCAGTCTACAGATTTAATGCAATTCCTATCAAAATACACATTACATTTCTAACAGAAATAGACTAAATAATCCTAAAATTAATATGAAAGCACAAAAGACCCTGAATAGCCAACATTATCTTGAGAAAAAAGAACAAAGCTGGAGGTATCACACTCCCTGACTTCAGACTATACTACAAAGCTACAGTAATTAAAACAGTATGGTACTGACACAAAAACAGACATGTATACCAATGAAACAGAACAGAGTCCAGAAATGGTCGATTAATCTACAACAGAATAGAGAAGCCATGCATTTATAGTCAATTAATCTACAACAAAGGAGGCAAGAATGTACAATGGAAAAAGGGGTGGGATAGGGAGGGTGGGAGGGAGGGAGACGCAAGAGGGAAGAGATATGGGAACATATGTATACGTATAACTGATTCACTTTGTTATAAAGCAGAAACTAACACACCATTGTAAAGCAATTATACCCCAATAAAGATGTTAAAAAAAAAAAGAAAGAAAAAGACAATCTCTTCAATAAGCAGTGCTGGGAAAGCTGGACAGCTACATGTAAAAGAATTAAATTATTACATTTTCTCACATCATATACATAAACTGAAGATGGATTAAAAACCTAAATGTAAGACCACAAACCATAAAACTCCTTGAAGAAAACATAGGCAGAACACTCTTTGACATAAATCATAGTTTTTTGGGGGTTTTTTTTTGGATCTATCTCCTAAAGCAAAGGAAACAAAAGTAAAAATAACCAAATGGGACTTAATAAACTTACAAGCTTTTGCACAGCAAAGAAAACCACTGACAAAGCAAAAAGACAACCTACTGAACGGGAGAAAATATTTGCAAATGATATAACCGATAAGGGGTTAATATCCAAAATGTATAAGCAACTCATGCAACTCAACATCCAAAAAAACAAATAACCCAATTAAAAAATGGGTGGAAGTCCTGAAGAGACATTTTTTTCCAAAGAAGATATATAGATGGCCAACAGGCACATGAAAAGATGCTCAACATTGCTAATCAAAGAAATGCAAATCACAACCACAATGAAATACCACCTCACACCTGTCAAAATGGCTACCATCAAGAAATCTACAAATGATAAATGTTGGCAAGGATGTGGAAAAAGGGAAACCTTGTGCACTGTTGGTGGGAATATAAACTGGTGCAGCCACTATGGAGAACATTACGGAGGTTTCTTAAAAAACTAAAAATAAAACTACCCTATGGTATGGCAAGTCCACTCTTGAGTATATTATCTAGAAAAAATGAAAACATTAATTTGAAAAGATACATGCACCCCAATGTTCATAGCAGCACTATTTACAATAACTAAGATGTGACAGCAACCCAAGTGTCCATCAATAGATGAATGGATAAGTACACACACACACACACACACACACAAACACACTGGAATATGACTCGGCCATAAAAAAGAATATTTGTCCATTTGCAGCAACATGGATAGACCTGGAAGGTTTTAAGCTTAAATAAGTCAGACAAAGACAGATATTATATGTTATCACTTATATGTGGAATCTGAAAAATGTAACAAATGGATATAACAAAACACTCATAGAGAATAAACTAGTGGTTACCAGTGGGGAGAGGGAAGGAGGGAGGGGCAAAATAGGGGTAGGGCATTAAGAGGTATAAACTACTATATAAAATAAATAATCTACAAGGATATATTATACAGCACAGGGATTATAGCCAGTATTTTATAATAACTTTAAATAGAGTATAACATATAAAGATATTCAATCATTATGTTGTACATCTGAAACTAATATTATATATCAACTATACTTCAAAAAGCAAAAATAATAAACTGAAAATCTGAAGAGTTATGCTCTCAGGGTACTAATGACTCAGAATTAAACCTGCCCCCTCCATCCTGCTCCAAATCTCAGGGAACCGTAGATAAGACGGACTTGGTGCTAAGAGAAGCAAAATCAAAATGCAACCAAGTTCCTGAGAAGTCAGAGCTACAGATCTGCCCTTTCACTGATTTGAGACCCAGGGATGTGTAAGCTGGTTGGGCAGAGAACTCCAAGCAGTGAATTTGGAATGATGGGGGCCCCTTCACCCTAGGCTTCCAAGAATCCCCACATATAAGTTTTTGAAGCCAGTGATCACCACACATTTAAAGATGACCAAGAACATGTGAAAACAACAAGCCACGAGCAGACACGTGTGGCCTTTGTGTCCTGGAACTGGGCACACTGTGGCAAACCCCGGCTGGTCGGTCCCATGCACTTGGCCCTACTGCATTCCTGAGTCCTTCGTAGTCAGGCATGGCCAAATGACTGAAGTCTGGGCCAAAGAATGTAGGTGATAACAACTGTGCAACTTCTGGGCCTCACCCATAAAAACCTCTATCTGAATCTCCATAGTCTTCTCTCATTCCTGGATGCCTGGCCTGGGCCCAAACTCTACGGGAATCTTAGGAACCATGGGTTGATGATGAGAAGGCACCAGAATGAAGGGACCTGGGTCCCCACTTCACCACCTGGGGGAAAGCTGCCCAATGGAGAAACACCTACAGTGCACTACTCTGTGGTTAGTGAATAAACCTGCATTAGTTTAAGCCATGAAATTTTAAGGTTTGTTTGATAAGCAGCTAGTGTTACTGTAATACAGACATGGGTTATAAAACAACGGAGCTTCTTAGGTTTGAAGAAGTCAAAGCTTAGCTTGAAAATATCGGCACAGAACAGGAAGCTAAAGTGTTAACAAATGTTTAAAAGCACAAACACAACATACAAAAATCAAAAGACGGAAAATAGTGGAGAGATTAAAAGATGTGGAGAGAACAATGAGATCGCAGATGTATAGATTTCTATTCTAGGAGAGAAAGAGAAGGGGGTGGTGCTAGAGAGAGAACCTGGATCAGAGAAAAGCACTTTGAAAGCATAGCGGCTGAGAATTTGCCAGAACTGGTGAAAAACACCAATCCAGATTCAAGAATCCCAAGAATAAATTTAAAAATTCTCACCTATCCGTGGTAGTAAAATTACAGAAAAACCAAAGACAATGGGAAACTTCAGAACATCCACTGAAAAGATAGGCTCCCTCCAAGAACAGCAGTTAGACTGACGGTGACCTCTTGGCCGCAACAATGGAAGCCAGGGCATGGTGGAATGCACTCAGTGTATTTCAGTGTGTTGGAAGGAAACAGACACTAACTTAGAATTTATGCTCAATATATTCAAGTATGACAGTGAAGACAGTTTTAGACAAACCAAAACACATACTTTTATCACCAGGCTCTCCTGTTACGCTTGTTAAAAATGAAGGTTCAGGACTTCCCTGGTGGCACAGTGGTTAAGAATCCGCCTGCCAATGCAGGGTACACGGGTTCGATCCCTGGTCCAGGAAGATCCCACATGCTGTGGAGCAGCTAAGCCCGTACACCACAACTACTGAACCTGCACGCCACAACCACTGAGCCTATGTGCCACAACTACTGAAGCCCACGCACCTAGAACCCATGCTCCACAACAAGCCACCGCAATGAGAAGCCCACACACCACTACGAAGAGTAGCCCCCGCTCACCACAACTAGAGAAAGCCCACGTGCAGCAATGAAGACCCAATGCAGTCAAAAATAAACTTTTTTTTAAAATGCAGCTTCACGGGCCCCACTGTGGACCTCCTGCTTCAGAAACTCAGATAGAGGGCCCAGAAATCTAAGCACTGCCAAGCGATTTACACAGTCACACACTGGCGATTTTCCAGGGTAGGGACTAAGGTAGGGCTTTGCAGGAGACTGTGCTGGAGATGTCAGGTGCCCAGCCTGAAGGGTCTTGTGTGCCAGCCTGTTGACAATGGGGAGACACAGTAGGGTCTAGGCAGGGGAGTGAGAATAACCAGGTTTGGACAGATTGCTTCAGCCAGAGAGGGTAAGAGTAGAGGAAGGAAAGGCTGCTGGAAGGAGGCCCTTTGAGAAGTGACTTCAGGAATCTACTAGAGAAGCAGTGGACGCAGCTTAGTGTTGTCACACGTGCAGGGTCCTTGTCCTATCCCAGTGCAGCTGACCCACTGGCACTAGACATGCAGGTCCAGGGCTCAGAGAAGTCTGACAGGAGTCCTAACCTGTTGGTGTGAGGGTTGTGTGTGAAGCCAGGGAACTGAATTAACTCACTCAGAGGAGGTGGGCAGAGCAGGAAGAGAAAAGGCCGATCCACACAACCTTGGGAACAGCAGTTAAGGGAGGGGAAGGACTAAAGGAAGAAGCTAACACCTTCTTGTTGACTATCTTCTTTGTGAAAGTCACAATGTCAGGCATTTTATTCACCATGTCTCAGTCAGTTCTCAACAGCTTGGGGAGGTCCATCCCCATTTCATAGACAAGGCCAGGCTGAGTGGAATTAAATGACCTGCCCAAGGACAGAGCAGCCTGTAAGTGGTGAAGCCAGGGTTTGACCAGGTAGGTCCGTCTGATGGGCGTTTGCCTTAGTGAAGGAGTGAGAAGACAGACCTGCTAGGCCTGCACCAAGAATGCAAATTCTGCCCGAGACAACACCAGCTGCTTTCCACAGGGCACAGCATCTCCCAGGAACAGGTCCCCTGCTGTCCACACACACCTCTCCCTGCAAGAAGTTTCTATGACACAGCAAAGGACATGGGTCTTCCCAGAGGCTGTGGGGTCACCTCTCAGCCCAACCTAAAACCTGAGGATAGTAAGGGGTTTTGCCAAATGCCTTTCCTGCAGCTGATGCGACTGTGCTTTTCCTGCTTTACCCTGTTGATGGGATGGATCGCTCTGATTTTCAAATGCTGAACCAGCCTTGCATACATGAAGGAGACCCCACTTGATCTTGGTGTATAATTCTTTTTAGACATTGTTGGATGCAATCTGCTAATATTTTGTTAAGGACTTCCGTATCTATGATGAGAGATACTGGTTCCTAGTTTTCTTGGATATTTGTCTGGTTTTGGTATTAGGGTAATGCTGGCCTCATAGAATGAGTTAGGAAGTATTCCCTCTGCTCTATCTTCTGGAAAACTGTAGAGGACTGGTATAATTTCTTCCTTAAATGTTTTGTAGAATTCACTAGTGAAGCCACCTGGGCCTCATGCTTTCTGTTTTAGAAGGTTGTTAATTATGGATTCAATTTAACAGATACAGGCCTACTCAGATCATCTATTTCTTGTATCAGTTTGGCAGACTGTCTTTCAAAGAATTAGTCCATCTCAGGTAGGTTATCAAATTTGTGGGCACAGAGTTGCTCCGTGTTCCTTTATTATCCTTTCAATTATCATGGGATCTGCAGTGATGTCCCCTTTTATTTCTGGTACTAGTAATTTGTGTCTTCCCTTTTTTTTCTTAGCCTAGCTAGGGGCCTATTGACTTTATTGATCTGTTCAAAAACCAGTTTTTGGTTTACTTGATTTCCTCTATTGATTTCCTGTTTTCAATTTCATTGATTTCTGCTCTAGTTTTTATTATTTCTTTTCTTGTGCTTACTTTGGGTTGAATTTGCTCTTTTTCCAGTTTCCTAAGGTGGAAGCTTAGTTTATTGATTTTAGATGTTTCTTCTTTTCTCATATATGCATTCAATGCTATAAACATCCCTCTGAGCACTGCTTCTGCTGCATCCCACAAATTTTGGTAAGTTGTAATTTCATTTTCATTCAGTGAAAAATATTTTAAAGTTTCTCTTGAGATTTCTTCTTTGACTGTGCTGGGTGCTTTAGAACACTGAGATACTTACCTCTGGGAGGCAAAGAGTAAAATTCCCATTTTACAGATGGGGAACAGGTCAACCCAGGGTCACATGGCTGGGAAATGGCAGAGCTTGGGCTGGTGTACCGTCTATTTGGTCCCCTGAGGACCAGCCCAGAGCTGAACTCCCCTGATGTTACCACTGGCGACCCTACGTGCCTGGTGAGTTGAAATGGTGAGCTCTGAACCGTTACAAAGTCAAGCTGATCCTGGAGGTTCAGAGACTGAAAACCTGGCTTGGTTAGACCTGGGGTCACTACCGTTAGGGACCAGGGACCAAGGCCAGACACACTCCAGCCTGAGCTGCTTGCTCTCTGACCTTGGGTGTCCCTGGGGCACGGTGGGATCCAAGCAGAGGAACCACCCCTCCGTGCCAAGGAAGCACGTGGCCACTGTGCAGAGGGTCCCCCCCAGATGTTTCTCCAGCCCCCACCAGGCCTGGGGCCTACCCTTGGGCAGTCTTAGGACACTGTGCTGACCCAGTGGCACCATCAAATCACACTTATTTTGAGTAGAAAATAAGCCACTTCTTCAGCAATACATCAAAATGTGGGGCTCTTTGAGCTTGCTGGGCTCACCTGGTCCTGGCTTCCCCGGAGGGTCCCTTGTGCAGCCAGGCCAGACTAGAGCCCTCAGGATGGCAGGGCCCAAGGAAGGGACGTGGTGCAGCAGCAGGGTCCTGGGGAGGTTGCTACTAGGCTGGTCAGTAGCAGTCGGCCTCGTTCTCCCCAAGGACGCCCACGGCAGCCAGCATGTCCTGCAAGAGTGACTGGGGGCTCTTCTCCACATGGTCACTGCTCTCAGCCAGAGTGTCCCGAAGGCCCTCCAGGTCTACAGACCTCAGCAGAGCTACGACGGCCCCGGGCTCCAGGTACCCCAGGGGCTGACCCTGCTCACCTGCCTGCCACCTCTGCAGGGTGGCCTCCACAGAGGCCACGTTGGGACTGTCCCCCGCCTCCTGCGGGCTGCCACAGGGAGCAGCCTTGGCCCTCAGGAATAGGAGAAGATCACAGGACTTCTGGGCCACAGGTCGGTCACAGTCAAACAAGGCACGGAAGGCAAACTCAAAG
Organism: Delphinus delphis; assembly: GCF_949987515.2. Lineage (NCBI taxonomy): Eukaryota > Metazoa > Chordata > Mammalia > Artiodactyla > Delphinidae > Delphinus > Delphinus delphis. The sequence goes on from NC_082697.1 coordinate 86,147,980, forward strand.
AGCTGCACACGGCAGAGCACCTGCAGGGCCTGGGCCAGCACACCAGGTGGGGCTGTCTCGGGCAGGGCCACGGCATAGGGACAGTGGGAGCCGCGCTGACCCAGCAACTGCTCCAGGAACACCAGTGCCAGCTCGAGGCCCTGGGCCCGCACCTCCCAGTCCAAGTCCCTGCTCGCCGCCTGGAGCGCTCCAGCCACAAACTGCTCCGCGTCTTCAGCTACATCATCGTGGCCATCCCTCAGCCACTCAGTGAAGACCTGCATGACGGCCCTCCGGGGGAAGCCCTCCGAGTCTGTGGAGAGGATGTGCAGAAGCTCCACGAGCAGGCTCTCCTGGAGGACAGAGTGGGAAGAGGGTGGAGGGACCAGGGAAGTCGAGTTCCCGCTGACGGGCTCGGGGTGCAGCAGGGAGAACCCCCATGAGGACCCCCTGCCATGCTCGGCTTCCTTCAGGCGATGTGCCCTTCAGCCCCCCATCTGCCCACCGTCAAACAGGGGTGGCCGTGCCCAAGAGACAGGGCTTCCAGGAAGTGGAGCTGGAGATTCAGGGGACACGCCCGACCCTGAATGCCACCCCTGGACGGCAGACCCACTCCACCCTGGCATCAGGACAGCCGCCAGGTGGGCGCACGGCCACAGGACCCACTGCCTCCTACCTGCTGAGCCCCTGGGCACTCAGGGCCGGCAGGGGTGGCACACAGCCCCCAGCTAGACAACTGCCCTGTGGCGGTCACTGCGCTCGCGCGGACGTAACTCTCAGGGTCTCGCAGAAGCTGCTTGGTGAGCTCAGGCACCTCTGAAGCAAGGAGCGCTTGTCTGAAGCCGGCCTGCCCTGGGGGTCCAAGAAGCCACAACCAGCTATGACCGAAAGCTGAGTCCACAGCCTCTCCTCCCTCCCCAAAGGCAGCCTAGGTAGTCCGAGTTCCCAACTACCTGGGGACAACGGTGTGCCAAGGCCAGGCCAGCCCTCCCACAGGGACCCCAGCCCCCGGCGCCGCACCCTGCACTCACCTCCCCAGTGTCTGGTCATTTGGGTCAGGAACTCGAGGCCTGAGTCCCTTACCTCCCAGCAGGGGCTGCACAGGCGCTTCTGTAGCACAGGAAGCAGCTCTGGGGCAGGAGGAACGGTTCAGAGGGCCCGGGCCATGTCCACCCTGCCTCCCACCCAGCCCCCAGTCGCCTCCATCCCTGCTCCTCCCTCAGTTCACCCCTGGGAGGGGCTGGGATCACCTCTGAGGAACAGCTGGGTGTGGGGGTCCAGGTCGCAGCAGCCAGGGGTCTTGGGTGAGCTCAGGAGCCACCTGAGTGTGGCCTGGAAGGCCTTCTTCAGAACCTGGAGCGGGAAGAGTGGGGCTGCAGGGCCAGGAGGGGTGAGCTGGCCCGCCTGCCCCCGTCCCCGCCCTGGGGTATAAGATGGGGACGGGATACATGGGGACAGGGAACACCGGACTTCATTTTTACGAGGCAGAAGCCTCTGGAAGTGGCCGACTGGCATCCAAGACTAGAGAGAGAGGAGGAGAGGCCAGCTCTTGTCAGGAAGCCCCACTACCAGGGAAATGAAACTTCTGCACCAAAACAGCAGGAACTACCCACGGCACCTTTTCCTGAAAGCCCCGGAATCTGCCAGGCTTATCATCCAATCTCCCCACTGCCTGCTCAGTACATATGCTATTCCTGCACCCCCAGAGCATGACTCAACCCCAGGGCTACGAGAACGGGGAGATTTGCAGGAAACCTCAATGAGAGTTGGGACCCCAAGCGTAAGGCCCACCTGGTTCTAGTTTACATCTCTCATGGAGAATTCCTTGTAAGACTGGATCCTCTCCCTGCTTTCCATGGCCTGGCGACCCCTCACTCAATCTCCACCAATGCCAGGCCCTGGGCCGAACCCTGTGCAGCTGCCTGCCCCTTGAAACTCACTTTAAGAAGCAATTCTGGGGACTTCCCTGGTGGCGCAGTGGTTAAGAATCCGCCTGCCAATGCAGGGGGCACGGGTTCGGGCCCTGGTCCAGGAAGATCCCACATGCCGCGGAGCAACTAAGCCCGTGCGTCACAGCTATTGAGCCTGTGCTCTAGAGTCCGCGACCCACAACTACTGAGCCTGCGAGCCACAACTGCTGAAGCCCACTGCACCTAGAGCCCGTGCTCCACAACAAGAGAAGCCACTGCATTGAAAAGCCTGTGCACCGCAACGAAGAGTAGCCCCTGCTCGCCACAAGTACAGAAAGCCCGCGTGCAGCAACAGCCAATATTTTAAAATTAATTATTTAAAAAAAAAAAAAAAAAGAGGCAATTCTGGCCCCAGAGAGGCCTGCAGGGGTGCCCTGCCTCTGCCTCCCTCCCCCTCCCCTTCCCTCCACCCTCCACCCTGCACCCTGTGCGTGTACCATGGAGCTGGACTCAGGGCTCACGAGGTACTCCAGGAGGACGGAAAACACCTGCGTCACCAACTCTTGAGGGCCTGAGACAGACGTGGATGGCTGAAGCACCCAACCTCCTACCCTGGGGCCTCCCCAGCCCACAAGTATGGCAACCCAAGGAAAACAGGGGACAGAACCCATTGGTCAGCTGAATCCCAGCCCCTGCCCCAGAGAAAACATGCAGAGGACAGCAGTCTTGGGACATCTCTGAGCAGCTGTGGGGCTCGCCCAACACCCGAGCTGTGCAAGAGAAAACATTCTCACTTACCGGTCCCCTGAGACAGCGCCCCCAGGAAATCCAGGGCAGCTCGCTGGACCCGGCCACAGCCCACCAGGATCGCACAGAGACGGCTGCCCACATCGGAGGTGGGGGCCGCTGAGCCACTGCAGAGCCGCAGTATTGTCACCGCAGCCCCAAGCAGGGGCGCCTGCGGCCAGGGCGAGGGGCGCTGGGGCTGGGGGAGGACGGAAGGTCAATGCAGGCCACAAGTCCCACTGCCAGTGTGGACCTGGGCCGGGCCTTACCTACCAACGGCTGCAGCAGCCCCAGGTGGGCCAGAGCACAGCACAGGAGACCCACACAGGCCGACTTGGAGGAGAGGAGCGTGTCCACCGTCATCGAGTTGCCTGCGGCCCCCTCCAGCAAGCCTAGAGGGCGACCAGAAACAGCCCCTGGTTAGCGGGCACCTCCTGTGTGGCCACTGCAGGCCTTGCCGCTGGTCACTGCTTCATACCAGAGACCAGGCCTGGAGGTTCCGAGCAGGTGGCTCATCCAGGGTGGCGTCCAGCCGGCCGGAGCTGAGGTCTGGACCTGTCTGCAGGGCTCTCAAGCAGTCCCACTCTCCCTGCAGCCCATGCCTGGGCCGGTTTCCGCTGGTCAGAGGCCCATCTCTACGCTCAACATGGGGCTCCGAGGCAAAGCTGGCCCCCCTTCTCTAATCCTCACCCCATCGTGCGGCTGAAGCAAGACAAGTCGCAGCGAGGAAACTCACTCTCCCATCACAGAACTGACCTTCTGGGAGGACGAGTGCCAAGCCCGTGTGCCTGCTCTGGGTCAGGAACCATCCACGTGGCCCAGGCCCCCGGTAACCACCACCAACTGCCAGGTCAGCTACTCTGGGGGCCACTCCAGCTGATGCCCACAGGGGGCAATGCTGCCCTATGAACTCCCAGGCAGGGACGTGAGCAGCGGTCACACCTGGGACGGCAGCCTACACCGCAGCCACCTTCACTCTTAGGTGGGGTGGCAAGCCAGGTGTCCCGCTGCCCATCAGCCCGCCCTGGCCCCAAGGATTCTCAGGACCCCAGGGTCCTGCCTTCCTGCACCTGCCCACCCTTCCCAAGCAGCCTACCTGGGGGTCCAGGGGCCTGAGCAGCAGCTTCCAGGACACAGGCCAGGGGCTGGAGGAGGATGCCAAAGGCCTGGGTCCTCAGCGCCTGTGGACTGAGGACAGAGGACACGGTGAGGGCTGTCCCCGCCCTCAGGCAAGCTGGCTACCCTCCTAATATCCCCAGCAAGTCTGGGCCAAAGGGGTCAGTGCTGGGGATTTGGACACCCCCTTGAGAAACAGCCTCCCTGTAAGCACTGTGACCAGCACTCACACCACTGGCAGGGGACTCCAAGGAGCTGCGAGAGCACCACCCAGGCCCCAGGAAGAGCCTGGGGAAGGCCTGGCCACACCCACTCCGATGGGCGGTGCCTGCTCAGGGCCAAAGGGATGGGATGCCCCAGCTCCTGGAAGTACTCCCAATGCTGAGATATCCTTTCCTACTTTCCAGAACATGGTCTCGCCTCTCGCCAACGTGCTTGGGCCCAGGGTGGTTGGGAGGCCAAGCTGGTACAGAGCTCTCCCTCCAAGCCAGCTGCCCAATCCTTCCCTCTTCCTTAGGACCACTCCCTTTCTCTGAACATCTGGAGACCCTGGAGCCCAGAGCCAGGCCTGCATCGTAACCCCAGCGCCCTGTGCCCACTTTCACCCCAGACCTGGGCCACCAAGACCGGCTCTAGTCCGCCTGAAACCCTGGAATGATTTCTCTTCCTTCCCACCTCTCCAGACCCCACACCCCCTTCCTGGTAGGGCGCATATCTCTCTCCCTCTGGGAATCTGTCCTGTCACTCCTGTCTACTGGGTCCCCCTCCACCATCCCACAGCCCCTAGTACGCCCCCCCACAGTGGCACGCACACAGGGTGGCCCAGGATCCACAAGGTGAGGCCACTGGGGAGGTGGCAGAAGGCAGCTGAGCAGATCCTGAGTATGAACCCAGCCCTGCTCTGAGCAGGGCTGCTCCAAGATCTCTTTTATCTTTGGGGAGCCTGTGAATAAAGCTATTCCACCACTAAAAACTGTAGAAGCCGGAGCCTGTGCCAACACCTTGCTGATAACCACGGACGGCCCGGCCACGCCCCGGCCAGCTGCCTCTGACCGATCTCTGGTTTCAGGAGCTCCCCTGAAGCTCCCTGACCTCTCTGCCCGCCTCACACAACATGAACCCCAATCCTTACCAGTCCTGCAGTTTCAGGATCCCCAAAGCCAGAGGCCCTGCCTGTGTGGGGCTCAAGTGGCTCAGTGTCTGGGCCAAAGTCTCCCACAGGCCACGGTAAGAGCTCGGCGCAGAACTGCGGAGAGGAGCCCAGGAAGAGAACGTCATTCCCCCGTCCAGCCCACACCGTGCCCAGCGGGCCGCCGTGGCCTGGGCTGGGTGTGCCGGCTGAGACAGAAGGCCTTTCCCAGGTGTGCGGGCTTCCAGACCCCCTCTGGTGTCCCCGCTACTCGAGGCAGCGCTCTCGGGCAGCCAGGGAGATGTGGCCCAGGTGTGCGGGCTTCCAGACCCCCTCTGGTGTCCCCTCTACTCGAGGCAGCGCTCTCGGGCAGCCAGGGAGATGTGGCCCAGGTGTGCGGGCTTCCAGACCCCCTCTGGTGTCCCCTCTACTCGAGGCAGCGCTCTCGGGCAGCCAGGGAGATGTGGCCCAGGTGTGCGGGCTTCCAGACCCCCTCTGGTGTCCCCTCTACTCGAGGCAGCGTTCTCGGGCAGCCAGGGAGATGTGGCCCAGGTGTGATGGCTGCCCCAAGACTTCCCGAAGAAAACAAGCCCCACCTCCTGCCCACCCCACCAGCTGCGCCCTGGGGGCCTGACCGGGCCACGCTGAGGAGGAGATCCACGAGCGAGTGTGAGGCTGGGACAGGGTCTTTCTCGAGCAGGCGGGCCACGAGGGGGCTCAGCCGCACCCAAAGGCCTTGCGTCCAAAGGCCGTGGCAGTGCCCGAACGCAGTGGTCAGGACGCTCAGGGCCTGTGTGACCTGCGGGACGGCTGTGGAGCACAGGGAGTCTTCGATGTGACCCACGATCTTCTGGGCACATGCTGGCCAGTCACAAGCCTGCGGACTGCGGTGGCCCTCGGCTGGGCCCCGCATCGCCAAGTCCAGAATGTGCACCAGGAGCTGCCCGGCTGCCGAGGCCACAAACAGGCTGGGATCTCCCTGCAGGGAGAAGATGGTGTCAACTGCACCTGGGGGGCGGGGAGGGACAACGGGTGGGGAGAGAAACAGGGTTCAGCTGGAACAGAGTCCATGGTGACAGCAGAGACGCTGAAACCACTGAGCAGCTTCAACCACTGGACTTCAGATCCTCACGGACAGAACTCAGAAACTACCCAATGCGGAGGCACTGTCAGAGGCCCAGCCTCCCCGCTACTCAGAGGCAATGGAATCAGAATGGAGGGTTCACAGGGCGAGGGGCTTTAGAACCCTGGCCACTTGGGATTCTTCTCGTCAGTTTCAAAGCCACCCCAACTGCTGGCTCTCACCTACAAGCCACAGGACACCGTACACCCTTGAGGGGCCTCCAGCCCTTGGTTACCCCGAATGTTCCTCACAACAGCCCTACGATACCACAGCCACTTTCATGTTCAGAGGAAGAGACCCAGCAAGGTGCAGTGATTTCCCAGGAGTCGCAGAGCATCAGGCACGGTAAGGGCAGAGGCGGAAGGCAGGGCAGACGGGGGCACTCACCACAGGCGGCGAGGAAGCGCAGGGCGCTAGGATGCTGTGCCAGGGTGCGCAGGCCCTGGATCCAGCCGCTGCGCACAGCGGGGGCCGTCCAGGCCGCTCCTCCGAGGGGGCCCACCTCCCCAAAGAGCATGGGCAGCAGCTCCCCCTGCTGGGAAGCAGAGAAGGAAGTGGGGACCTGAGCAAGCTCCCAGGGGACCCCACATCAGAGACGGCTTTTCTATCCTTCACAGCTGGTCGAGGCGCTTCTTTGGGGGAATTTCTCGTGAGCGGCCGACAAAGAGCCTGTGAGAGGTGGCAGGTGGCCACCAGAGCAGGCCGATGGCAGCCACAGCACTGCCAACTGTGCCTTCCAGGGGACAGAATTTCGGAAGGGAGAACTGGGTTTTACATAAAGCCTCATCAACCCTGTCACAGTTCACTTCAGAAACCCTTCCCCCAACCAGCCCACCAACTGCAACACCAACGGTCCCCCTCTGACCGTGACATGCTGCGCTCAAGGACCCCAAAGGTCTCCACGGCCTACTGAGCTCTTGTGCTTGGCACTCGGGGCCCTCCAGGGCAGCTGCCCTCCTCCAGGTGTCCCCTACCCTGGATCCCCCAGCACACACCCCCCATACACCTGCTCAAACCCCTTACAACCCGGCTGCAAGACCACTGCCCCTACGAAGCTGACCACCCCGCCCCGTCAGCAGGCAGTGGCTAACTCCCCGCTCAATCCCCACCTGCTCGTGGACGTCCATAGGACAATAACGCATTGTCCTGATCTGCTGCCACGTGCACAAGGCTCTTGTTCACTACAGGGTGCCAATGAGTGGGAAACTCGGGGGCTGCCTCTTACCAACGGAGCCCCTCACTGGTGTAGCTACTAGCTCTGAGCCTTGTCTATCTTGACAATAAAATGCTGGTCCCCACCCTCAAGTCATCTCAGACTCCAGCGTAAGGGACCACAGGGCCTCGGAGACACACTTCCAATCGCTCAAGGATGACTCTAACTCCGCAGTGGCCTCGAGGCCTTGAGGGGTGTTGCTGGAGGCGGCGGCTCACAGGGCAGGCCCTCTGTGGGATCTCGCATCACCGAAATGCGCCCCCAGAGCTGCAGCCTCTCCCTGGGGGAGAGCCAACGGGAAGGTACAAAGGCTCAGCCCCCCACCTCAGGTAGTCTGTCCACATGTCCGCTGCCCAGGCACCGTCTACTGGTGAGCATCCGGCTGCTGAAGGGCCCTTAGGGCTACCAGACCCCCTGGGAGGCTGTGAAGGGCCAGGTGAAAAGGGAACAGGAGCCCAAGCCAGTGCCACGGGCCCAGGACAGAAAGCAACCTTCCACTGCGACTCAGAGCCCGAACCTGCCCGTGTCCCTCATCCCCACGTGCAGAGGGCCGACCACCAGACTGAAGGGCAGTCAGTGGCCTTCTAAGCCCCTAAAGCCATGGTCAACCTTGGGAAGGAAGAGGAGGCCGTGGAGAAGTAGAGACGGGAACTGGGAAGTACTCAGGAAATCAATGAAGTTGGGGAAGGCCATCTGATTGGGACTGAGGATTTACTTCCAGAGCAACAGGTGGTGTAACAGAGCATTCGAACAGTGCGACTCTTCAGGGTCTAGTGTGAGCTCTGCCAGCTCTGTGGGATTCTTATATTGAGCCTTCACTGTCTCCTAATCCAGGAGAAAGATGAAGACTCCTGACCTGCTTACTGGCCAGGGCGCCCAGGATAACATGAATGTGATTTTGTAAACTGAGGTGTTCTACCAACTGCAAAGCACCAGAGGTATGGGTGGATTATCACACATGAAGTCATTTCCTAAAACACACTTCCGTGTGGAACATCCTGGGAAGCCTGTCCCGCAGCGAGCTGGTGTGGGCTGGGTCCCTGGAGCCTGCACTGCTGAACTGAGGAACACCCATGAAGGGCAGCGCCAGGGCAGAGAGCCAGCCCCAGCTCTGCCGTATTTTAAAATGTTCACCGTTCACCCCAACATCATTCCTGGTCAGTTCTTCAAAGGAGAACTATACTCAGGAATAAAAACCTTGCGGTACACGTCAAGACGCGGGGCAAAACAAGCTTCAGAGACTCAGGGGTCATGACAGCCACCAGTGCTTTGTGTACCTGCAGGAGAAGGTGGGTCACTCAGGTGGGAGGACCCAGGCTCACCTGAAGATACTGGAAGCAGTTTTCCTGGGCTGCAAATATCCCTGCGAGGCGGAGTGAGAAGGAGAGGATTCTGGAACTTAGGTCCTGGGATTTCAGCACGTGGAACAGCAGCTCTACCAGGCAGGGATTTTCCTGTAGTAACAGGAGACTGGACCCTGGAGACAGGCCCAGCCGGGAAGCATGTTACCAGGGGCAGAGCGCATGCCTCCCTAAGGGACCATTCTTCTGGCACCCCCCAGATTCCCTTTCTCTCAGGCTATTAGACTCAGCAGTCCAACCGGGAGGAAATCGTTGCAACAACTGCCACAAAGGATCCATAACTTTAATTCAATGAGGGGGACAAAATAGAAAGCCAATACCTTAACAACAGGCAAGGGGCTGGGACAGAATATACAAGTGGCCAGCAAACCACGAAAGATATTCTGCCTTGCTGATTACGAAAAAGAAATGCAAATTAAAGCAGAGGACAATTTTCACCTCCAACAGATACTTTTCTCTTAAACTGAGAATACGAAAGCGAGAAGCACAATGGAACAGGCATTCTTTTCCAGATGTGGCATCCAAAACGTCTATAGGCAACTGCTCTGTCATTCCAAAGCACTGACGGGGTGGGGGAGGCGAAGGGGGAGGAAACCTGGGGCAACACTGGGAGGGCTTCCACTGCGAGGCCCTTGTGAAAGGACAATGAGGCACAGTAAGGAGGGAAAAACAGGGTGAAGGAGAGAGAAGCAAGAATCAAAGAAACCAAAAACATGTGGGCAAACCTAAAAAAGCACTGACTTTAAAAATTAAGTAATTTTGAAGGAGTTTAAAACAAAACAGAATCAAAATACCAGACAACAAAACACGGAAGACTGGACTCAGCTGGAGTTAAAGTGCCCGAGGCTCCGTGTGTGGTTGGCGCAGAAGACAGAGATTCTAACTGACTTTCAACTTTTACAATCCAGTTTGCACGTAAGACTAACCCCTAAAAACATAAGTGGAATGCTTCAAAACTTCACTTCAAAACCAGAAAGACTGAAAAAACAAAAGCTTTATTAATCCAATGGGGGGGCAGAAAAGGAGATAAAAGGCATAACAACAAGGCATGGAAAAAATATTTTAAATGCAAAAGAATATAATAAAAATAGGTTCAAATATAACAGTAAACTCAACAAATGAAACAAATGAAACTGTCCATTAGAATAAAGAGCTGTGCAGACTAGATCAAGAACCAAAGGCTAGCCTCACACTGTGTGTAAGAAACAATGAAGCGTGACAACACAGAAGGCCAGATTTGTAAAGGCTGAAAAGATACAGTTGGCAAATCCTAATTTTTAAAAAGCTGCTGCAGAAAGAGTAATATCAAACAAAACTGACTTTAAAGGAAAAAGCTCTGTCAGAGCTTTAGAAAGAAAGTCATTGCTCCAACAGCCAAACCCTGGAAAATATAACAGTCTAAGACTGTACATACCTAACCTAACTTCAAAATATACAAAGGGGGAAAAAAGACAGAATTTCAAACAGAAATTGTTGAATCCACCATCTTAGTTTAAGATTTTCACATATCTCTCAAAAACAATTAAGCAAACAAATTAGCAAGAACATCACAGGTTTTAACAACGTAAACTTGAACTAAGGAACAAGTATGGAGACTATATTCTTTTCATCATGTACAACACTGAGGAAAATACGTAACGGCTTGGGGAGGAGGGAAGAGGTTAACTGCTAATGGACAGCAGGTTTCTTCTAAGGGGATGAAAATGTTGCAAAATTAACCTTTGGATGGTGGCAAAACTGTGTGAATTTACTAAAAACCACTGAATTACACACTTTAAATAGATCAATTTCATGATATGTAAATCATATCTCAAATAAAGCTATTTAAAAATAATTTTTAATAGAGTTACCATATGATCCAGCAATCCCATTCCTGGGCACATATCTGGAGAAAACCATAATTCGAAAAGATACATGCACCCCGAAATTCATCGCAGCACTATTTACAACATCCAAGACATGGAAGCCACCTAAGTGTCCAGTGACAGATATGGATAAAGATGTGGTGTGTGTGTGTGTGTGTGTGTGTGTGTGTGTAGAATGGACTATCACCCAGCCATAAAAAAGGATGAAATAATGCCATTTGCAGCAACATGGATGAACCTAGAGGTTATCATACTAAGTGAAGTAAGTCAGACAGAGAAAGACAGATATCTTATTACTTATATGTGGAATCTAAAAAAAAAGATACAAATTAACTTATTTACAAAATAGAAGCAGACTCACAGACACAGAAAACAAACTTATGGTTACTAAAGGGGAAGCAGGGGTATAAATTAGGAGTTTAGGATTAGCAGATACAAACTACTATATATAAAATAAACAACAAGGTTCTACTGTAGAGCACGGAGTTAGAGCCAATATCTTGTAATAAACTATAATGGAAAAGACTCTGAAAGCGTGTGTGTATACATATACAAAAAAAAAATCGCTTTGCTGTACACCAGAAACTAACACAACACTGTAAATCAGCTATACTTCAATTAAAAAGATTTTTTTTTTAATTTAACTACTAGGCCACAATTGAGGACTCTATAAATACCAAAAAATAATATCCTATAGAGAAATCTATAGAACATGTGCAAAAATGGTCTGTGTATATGCCACGATAAAAGCCTCAACAGATATAAAAGAATCAAAATACAAATACTTTCTAACTCCAACCAAATAAATTAGAAATCAGTAATAAAAAGACTGAAAAAAACCCCATGTCATGAATCTAAAGATACCCTTTTAAATATTGATGATTTGTGGATAAAGAAACATTATAATGAAAAGTATGAAATATTTGGAAGTAAATCACAACAAAAGCACCACATAGTAAGACTTGCAGGGTGCAGCTAAAGTGATACCTGCAGAGACATGTGTAGCCTTAAATGCATCTATTAGAAAACAAGACAGACCTAGATATTCGACTCAAAAGAGGGTAAAAGAACAGGATAAACCAAAGAAACAAACAGCAGAAATTTATGACATGTAATCCACACTAAAACAATTATCAGACAAACATTTACATGAGCAGATATACGTACAAAGAAAGCCATCATGTCGTTAGTTATAATAATGACACGTTAGAAACACAGACATCTAACAACAGTGGACTAATTGTAAAATTAACGTCCATTCACAGAGCAAACTGACATACAGTCAATAAAATCAACGTGTCAGTGGCGAAACACGCACTAGGACAGTAAGAGAGAAAGAGCAAGATATGTTATATTTACGGTGTGACTCATTTTTATAAGAAAAGTACAGAATTATGACGTGTTAAGAAAAAAGGTTGGAAGGAAAAAAATGTTCGGAGTGGTTTAATCTTCCTGTTTACTCCTCTGTGCTGTTCAAGTTTTATTTAAAGAATATGTATTACTTACATAATCAGAAAGAAAACCCGATTTCTTAATACAAAAAAAACAAGGTAAGTTTGTCCCGTGGCCCCGGCAGCCACCGAGCATGGCCTGAATACCAGGCGGCCTGCAGTTCGAGCTCTCCTGATCACCCCCTTAGGTTCAGCCTGCTGCGTCCCCAAAGCCAGGGGGAATCTCTAAGGTATGAAGGAAGGACACCGGATAGACAGTCCTTCCAGAGGACAGGGGAGCCCGGCACCCTCTGGCCTCCGGGGAAAGTCAGCAGCGGCACCCTCACCCTTACCTGCTTCGGTTACCGCTGTAAACCAGTCCAGCAGCTTCTCCAAACAAGTGTCATCTGCCACAGGCTGCCCGGGGTCTGCCAGGACGGCACAGAGCGCAGGGAGGAGCCGGGAGCACTCTGGGTCCATGACGAGGCTGGGGCTCCTGCAAAGGCACTGTCAGGGCCAGACCCCGCCTGCCCTAGCCACAGGCAGTCCCATGCCCGCCCAGGCCCCAGAACTCTCACCTCAGCCCAGGTGACCACAGTCTTCAGACGGAAGCTGCAAGTCGCCGAGATGGACGTAAAGCCTCAGCTCAGGTGGGACCGGAGACTGTCAAGAGCAAGCAGAGCCCTCCATTCTGGCGGTGGAGATGGAAGGGAATCTACAGTACAGCCTGAGGCCCGAGCAGCTCAGTCAGCCGACCTGGGACTCTGGTGGGAGGGAAGAACGAAGGGAGCATGAAGCTGAGCGAGGCTGCAGGCGGGCCCGCGGGAGGGGCGTGTGCGCGCTCTGGGGCCGGCTACGTGCAGGAGGCAGAGCGGCTCAGGACGAGTTGTAAGTGGCTCAGTCCAGACTGGCGGTGTGTGTCTGTCCCTCCCAGGGTCAGTGTGAAAACCCTGCAGCAGCAGTGTGCGGGGCGCGGGGGCGGGAAGGCGCCCTGCCCACTGCCGGTTCCTCCCGCGGCGGCAACTGGACCTGCGTGTCCGGCCTGGGAAGGGTCCACGGAGCCCGTCGGTCCTGTGCTCAGGTAGGGCTCTTGCAGGGGGGTGGGGTGGCAGTGACTCTGTGTGCCGGGTCAGGAGCAGGCCTGCTGGGCTGGGGCGTCTGTCTGTCCATCCCTGGCCAGGCTAAGTCCTTGCGCAAGGCGCCCTCCCTGTGGACCCCGCTGAGGACCCCAGGCCGGCGGCCGCGGTGGTGCCGGGGCCCAGCCCGTGCCACGCACGCGGCCCCCAGGCTGCTCTCCGGCCCTGGTCCCGGGCCCCGAACCCCGACCCCGCGGGGCCCGCCACAGCGACCGCGACCCCTTCCCTGGCGCGCGCCTCACCCGCTTCACGTCCGTCACCGCTGCAGGCCCCGCCCCGTACCGTGCGACCTGCCGGGCTTGGAGGGGGCGAGGACGGGAACGGCGGGCGTGGGGCACCGTGAAATCGCCCTGGAGGTGACTCCGAGAGCCCCGAGGGCCCAGGCTCGGGGAACGAGCTCAGGCTGAAAAGGACAGGCCACCGCCGAACGAATCCACTCACCCACCCCCAGCGGGACGCTCACAGGTACGTGCTCGAGGATCCGGCAGGCTTTGCGCCCGGAAGGCAGGGCTTTCGACGGAAGGGGCGTGGTTATGTGTGAAGGGGCGTGGCCTCGCCGGCCAAAGGACCACGTGTCTGGGCGGGCAAAAGAAGCTAAGCGCCAGCCGCGTAGTAAACAGATCTTCCTCCGCTCGGAATGGGGTTTCATCCCGTTTGTAAGTCCAAAATGCATTTAATGCCCCTAAGCCGCCCAACATCATAGCTTAGCGTAACCTACCTAAAGCTTGCTCAGAACAATTCCATTAGCCTACAGTTGGGCAAAATCATCTAACTCAAAGCCTATTTTATAATAAAGCGTTGAATATGTCATGTAATTGATGGAATACTGTACTGAAAGTGAAAAACAGGATGGTTGTCTGGGTACAGAATGGCTGTAAGTGGATGGTTTTTTACCCTTGTGATTGCGTGGTTGTCTGGGAGCTGCGGCTCGCCGCCGCAGGCCAGCGTCATGAGAAAGGATCCTACCTACCGCATATCGGCAGCATGGGAGAAGATCAAAATTCCAAATTTGAAGTACGGTTTCTACTGAATATGTATTGCTTTTGCAGCATTGTAAAGTCAAAACACTGTAAGTGGAAGCATGGAAATTCTGGAACCGTCTGTAACTAAGAGAAAGTAAGTGAAACAACAGATGCAGGAAGGGCAGGGGGTTTGCGGAGCCCCAGGAGAGGAGCAAGAGATACTGGCGCATAGGTAGGTTAGATCCTGAAAGCACTTGTCTGCCACGTGAACAATACCCCGAGGAAGCAAATGGAAGTTAAGAAGGTGAGAGGCCTGGTAAGATTCACCTTTTATACACAACTCTGGTGGCAGCTCAGAGGAGAGCATGTGGTTTCTTTTAGGATCCATCAGGGAAGGTGTAAATAGGGAACCAGAACTTGGGGTACAGACTGTACCTGACACCACTCCGGAAACAGGGCTTCAACAGAGCAGAGGAGCGCCAATGAGTGAAGGGGATAATTTCAGAACAAATAAAATTTTGCCATTTAAAATACCATTCAAGTAATTGGACCAGCGGCAAAGCGTTACCTGGTAGCTTGTTTTTTTGAGGTGCTCACCATGTGCCAGGCACCATGCTGAATTTTAGCTGTTTTCTCCTTTAGTGCCCGCAAAAGCCCTGAAACTGTTTCTACTTTGCAGACAAGGAGACGATGGTGAAACTACTAAACCCGAGCTCCTGAGCACTAACCAGCTTGTGGGGAGACAGCGTCCGACCACCGTGTGGCTCACCCCCTTTGTTGTACAGATGAGGAGACTGAAGAAACGAGGGTCATGGACTCATAATAATTGGTGGTGTTAGAATTCGAACAGTCGTAACCTGCCAGGCATTCCTCCTGCTACACCACGCTACCCTGTGTGGAGACCCATTCATTTGTTCACCTCATAACAGTGTACTAACACTGTCACACTGCGCTCACTCTGGAACCGGCAACTGCACTAAGCAGTTTAGAGATACTGACTCATTTGATCCTCACCACAACGCTTTTCTCCAATTTCTACTTGAGGACACAGGCACAGAGAAGTTATGACTTGCCGGGCACCAAATACCTATTGATTGAGGACCTGCTATGTGCCAGACCCTGATCCAAAGGAGAGAGATACAGCCGTGAACAAAACACAGCCCTGCCCCAGAGAGCTTACATGCTAGACATGGGAAGTTCCTGTAGATCATAAAGGCCAGGGGGCTGGAAAAATAAAGCAGGGCAGGGGGACAGAGTAGATGCCCTTGGAGGTCTGTATGAAAAGAAAGGGCAGGTTATACTTGCTAATAATTTAAATAAACTTTGCAGCCCAACTCGCCTAAAGATCTTCATGACGCACACTGAATACAGTGAGTGCAAACTCTTATTTTTTATTGTCCTGTGGCTACATCAGAACCCTTGAGCCTGAGGTACCGAGATCAGGAAGATGGTTTTCCGAATGCCAGGCGTTCAGAGCTGGCAGACTGTGGACACCGCAGAAGCCCCTTGTCCCTTTCATCGTTAACCTAATAAATATTAATATCCGGCTCTGGTGACTAGTGCACAGGTTCACACTGCAGCCTCGGCGGCGGCTGGACCGTTCCAGCTCCGCCCCGCTCTCCGCACCACACTCTGGGCGCGCAGCCTGTCGACCCGCCGGGGCTCCCCGAGCACGCTTACTGTCGGCCCGCCTCGCGGGGCGCCGGCCACATCCGGGGCTCGGGGGCCCGCGCGGTTGCCATGGCAGCGGGGTCGCGGCGGGCGCGCGGGCAGGCCCCGAGGCTGGCGGTCGGCGGAGCCCCAGAACCGGACGGCCGTACTCGCAGCGCCCAGGGGCGATCGGGCAGCGCCGCCGCCATGTCCCTGAGCACCGGGGAGCCGGCCTCGGAGATGGTAAGCGTGGAGGGCGGGGAGGCCCCCTGGCTGCCTCCCCTCGCCGAGGCGCGGGCTGGAGGAAGGGGGCGCAGGGCCGGCGACCGCCGGTGACAGCTGCCATTGTTGTTACCGCATAAGAGCGGGCCTCCGGACCCCGGCCGCGTGCGACTGGCCGGGCGTCGCTGCCCCTCGCCCAGCCTCCAGCCACCTCTAGTTCCCCGCTTGTCCTTGCACTGGCCGTCGCTTCCGGAAAGCCCTCCCGGACACTGCGCCCTCGCTGCTCGGCGCCTGCGAAGCGGGGCCTGTGCCGAGCCAGCGACCGCGGCCCGCCGGGTGACAGAGCTTACTGCGTAAGTGTCCGCCCACCCCGTGCCTCCAGGGCGGGGGACTTGGTTTACCTAGTGTTTCTGGCGCGCCAACCATCTGCTGGAGACATTATTGTGGATGAATAAACTGCATTCCAGTGGCGTGGGGTGGGGTGGGGGAGAACAAGGTAAAAAAACAGATCATGTCCATCAAGTCAGAAAGTGGAAAGTGCCCTGCAGAAAATAAAACAGCCCATGTGACGGAGGTGGACTGGGGAGGCTGCTTTAGACTGGGTGCCAGGAACAGCCACTCTGAGAAGTTGGAGTGTCCTGATGTCACTGATGAGAAGGAGGCATTCTGGTAAAGATCAGAGACCAGTGGGGCCAGCAGGTGCAAAGGTCCTGGGGTGGGAAAGTGCAGTGGTTCCAGAGCCTTAAAGAAAGCTTGCTGGGATCTCCTCAAGGGCATGGGTGTGGATGGAAGGGAGCCACGGGCCTGACCGTGGAGAGCCTTGCAGGCCATGCATGGAGTTTGAATGTATTCGGGCCACAGTGGGAAGCCTTTGGAGGGCTCCAGACAAAGGGAACCTGGCTCACTTTGCTTCCTTCTCCCAGAGATGGCAGTACCCAGCATGGCTGTACAGAGCTGACCCCAAGCGGGGGCTCAGTGCTGCTGCCACTGGAGCTGCTGAAAGTTTCCTACTTGTCCATCAAGGCACCAAGTCCTGCCTCAACTGGAAGGCCTGCCCGTCTACAGTGGCCTCAGTTACTGCTCCTTCAACGTCTCATATTGTTATTATAAATGTTATTCATGCCCAGTAGAGAAAATCAATTACCCATAATCTAACTGCCTACAGAAAACCACAGTTAATGTTTGGTGTATTTCCTTCCGACCTTTTTTCAGCGCATCTTTTTTTTTCATGTGCTTTTTAAAACTTGAGATCATTTTTATATTGTTTTGTAACCTTTGCCGTTTTATTTCTTCCTAGCATCTTCCCATATCCACACACTTTCAAAAACATGATTTTTAAAATTCTAACTTTATATATATATACATATAACTGAATCACTTTGCTGTACACCTGAAACTAACACAACATTGTAAATCAACTCTACTTCAATTTTTTAAAAAAAGAAATACATCAAAGACAAATACTGTATCATCTCACTTATATATGGCATGTAAACAGCAGGGAGTTACCCTATTGCACAGGGAACTATATTCAATATCTTGTAATAACCTATAATGGAAAAGAATTTGAAAAAATATATGTCTGATATAACTGAATCAGTTTACTGTACACCTGAAACTAACACAATGCTGTAAATCAACTATACTTCAATTTAAAAAAAAATTTTTTTTAAACTTTAACGTGGGAATTCCCTGGCGGTCCAGTGGTTAAGACTCCGTGCTTCCACTGCAGGGGGCACGGATTTGATCCCTGGTGGGGTAACTAAGATCTCGCCTGCCGTGTGGCGTGGCCTAAATAAATAAATATTCTCGACAATTATTACTCATGCAAAAATGGAAAGATAATATTTTTAAAAAATAAAATGCTAACCTAATAGGATAGCCCTATTTTAACTCTCCATTTCCTTGCTTTTACCCTTTTTTTAAATTTATTTATTTTATTTACATTTATTTTTGGCTGCATTGGGTCTTCATTGCTGCATGCGGGCTTTCTCTAGTTGAGGCGAGCAGGGGCTACTCTTCCTTGCGGTGCGAGGGCTTGTCATTCCGGTGGCTTTTCTTGTTGCTGAGCTCAGGCTCTAGAGCACAGCCTTCGTAGTTTAGGCGCACGGGCTTCGTTGCTCCGTGGCATGTGGGATCTTCCTGGACCAGGGCTCGAACCCGTGTCCTGTGCATTGGTAGGCAGATTCTTAGCCACTGCCCCACCAGGGAAGCTCACTTTTACTCTCATGTTTTCATGTTTGTGCTGTTAGAAGCAATGCTGCTGTAAACGTTCTTGCACATAGAAGCGTTTGTTAAGCCCCTTATACATGCCGGCCTCTGAGGAGACAAAGACAAGCTGAGCCCCAGTGCCTTGGTCTCCAGGAACCCAGTCTGTGGAAGAGGCTGGGGCAGGGCTCTCCGGGCGTTTAGGAGACTCGCCGCCCTTGGCCCAGGCTAACTGGCAATTTCTCTGCTGAGCTTACGTCTGTTCTCAACCAGACAAGAACCTCCTGTGAACAGGCACTGTCCAGTCTGTCCAATCCCCCGAGTCCCTTGGAACACAGCCGCCTCTGGGCTTGCTCGTGAACCTCACAGAGCACTTACCGCGGTGCCAGGGAGCCCACTGTGCCGTGGCCGTGAGCAGGCCCCGCTGGCCAGGGCAGAGCCACAGGGGTGAAGTGGAGGCTGGGCGTGGTCCCTGGTGATTTAAGGGCCAACGCTTCTTAAAGGGCTCACAGTTTCTAGAGCAAGATGATAAGAGCATTTACAGGGCAGGGCGTTTACTACTTGGAAGATTCTCTGTTCCTTGCTCTACGGCTCTGCCTGCTCTAGAAGCCTTTGTCCACCAGGTCCAGCATCTGGGCCCTTCAAAAGTAGTTTCTATTGCCTGCTCTTTCCCCCTGTATATTGGTCACACTTTCCTGTTTCTCTGTGTGTCTCGTCGTTTTTTGTTGAAAACTAGACATTTAGATAACATATTACAGCAGCTCCTCCCCACGGGGTTGATGTGGTTTGCTCAGTCGTTCGTTTATGTGCTGAGTGACTTGGCCGAGCTAACGTGTGAAGTCGATTTCCCCGCACCGTGCAGCCTCTGTTTCCCTGCTCAGATTTTTTCTTGTTTAAATCTTTTAGCCCAACTACCTAGGGGTTACCCTTGGGTCAGCAGAAGCCACTTGTTGGTCAGAGGTTGTGTTTCACCCCCTGGGCCAGTCAGATTTTCGCCCTTGACCATTGAGTGGTGTGTGTGTGTGTGTGTGTGTGTGTGTGTGTGTGTGTGTGTGTGTGTGTGTAGGCTGCTGTCACAGTTCAGGGGTTTACATCTTTGCCCACGCACA